>NC_047129.1:9530366-9867033 GCF_009829125.3 Periophthalmus magnuspinnatus | reverse complement strand
TGTTATTTACCAGGCCTGTTTGTATAAATGTCTGTCTCGATCTGGCCGTGTGAGTCCAGTGGATATGTTCATGTCCACACTGCAGTCCTCAGATTCACGCCTTGTTACCCATGTGACCATGTAGTATGTGTGTACGGACGCAGGGATGTCTGTGTAAGTCTATGGGAGTGTATTTGGATCATGGCCACAGGGCTGTGTAAGTGCCTTAGCCAGTTATAGAGGGATCATTGAAATGATCGGAGGTTGGACAAGACCACAGATAACATTTTGGGAAAGAAATTGTTTGGAGTAAATGTGCATAATGTTTGAGATTGCTGGATGCTGAGATTTAACAAATGTGTTTTTTCTTGGATAACTTTTGGCAAATATATCTGATTAGTCGGTAAACACGGTAAAATTCTTATAATGGATGTTGTAATTAATAGATGCAATTCATAATTTCATTTACTACTTTTCCTTTTACTGAAAAGTTAACATACTGTATACCAATTAGTTTATTCTATATAAGATACTAATTATGCACTAAATAATGACCTGTATGCACTGGTTTCCAACTTCATTCACTATTTTATATTTTATGCAACAATGTTTATTCATGTTGCCATTTTTTAATTTAAAGTTGCCTTGTCAAATAAGTGGATCCTACATTTTAAGAACATGTTTTCCTTTGTTTTTCGTGACGCGCTGACCAAAGCATAACTAATACTGCTGCTAACTTGACTGCCTCTAAAGAAAACCAGAGCACTGAGCTGCACATCTGTCTCCTCCTGATGTTGAAAACCATGATAATTGAGTAGAAAAATGAAGGATTTGTTGCCAGGAATACATTTAGGAGGCATGCTCAAACCAGGACGCAGACAGGGTAGAAGATGATGTAACACATTTATATTCTTATCCATCAATAAAATGCTAGCAGTTTATGATTGATATTTGTATTGATGTTACTGTAGCTCAGAGGTTTGTGGTTTCGGTCTAGACTTGGCAAATCGGACCAAAGCGTGTGTTATGAGTTGGAGGCGTGCTGTGATTCTGTCAGACTCTCATTGTTCATATCCTTATGGCTGTGGAGCAGTGACAGCTTCTTGCCCTGTTTTAACATGCAGCCTGCTCTATAAAAGGCTCCATCGATTTGTCTGTCTGTTGTGGTCGGGCATTGAATAGTATAAACTAGTTCCCCCTACAAGCCTTAACTTTCAGCTGTGTCTATCATGAAATAACTGGTGACTACAGTTCTTTTATTTGATTTAATAATAAGATAATCAGAAGAGGATTTATTGTTGCTTAAAAATTCCACCTATCTTGTATAACTACCACTATCTTAATCCTGTGTGATTACTTGATTTGAGTTATTGCTTGAGTAAAAACTTAAGTAAAATCAACCAATTCTTTCTCTATTGTATGATTATTTTTTGCACTACTTTTGGTTTCTGTTACTATGCCTGTTACTACTACTACTCCTGCTACACTTAGTAGGACTGTGGCTACAACTAACCACTACTAACTGTTCCTTGAGTCTCACTGTTCTGATATTGGTGGAAAACTTCCTCATAATGATTACTTCACTGTTGAAAACAATTGTATCGGTCAAAAATGCCTCTTGCTCTCTGATCTGTTTTAAGACAGATTATTTTGACTATCCTCCAATCCTTCTTATTGTCCTCAAGCTGTTTTGGGCCTTTACACACAGATATCAAGTCCTAATTGTTGTTTTGTTTGTTCTTGCAGAGTGCGGCTGCAGCCCCCAGTCCAGTGATGGGTAACATGCCACCCAACGATGGTATGCCAGGAGGACCAATGCCCCCAGGGTTCTTTCAAGTAAGACCCTCCCTCACACCATCCCCTCACCCCTCTGCCAGTGCTAAGCCAATCCCTCTGTCTCCTCCTCCTTTTTAGCCTCTTTAACTGTCTTAATCCCTGTCCAGATGTGTTCCCCTCTCTCCGCCCCATATGTCCAGGCCTGTTAACTGCTGCTGTTCTCTCTCCTATGCTCTAAATCATCTATAATATTCTGTATGTTTATATGCAGCACAACTTGAGAGTATGCTCAAGGCTACAAAATGCCATCACGTTAAGATATCTCACTTTTTATGAATTTACAAGCACAAGAGAATCTACGACTCCAATCAGGCTAATGCTGCATTCAAGTGGTCTTTATATTTGCCAACAACATACCCTAAATGTTTGCGGAAATGAATGCTTCTATTGCCGTTTGGTGTGATCATGTAGTGCTCACTTTTTGATGTTATATTGATCCAATACAAAGCACATTTAAACTTGGTTCCTTGCAAATAGAAGTAAATGTCATCTCGTATCATCAATTTGAAATGATCACTACATAGGGGTTGCAAGAGGCACAAACCAAATCAATCAGCAACCAAAAAAAGTGACAAAGTATTATTTATTTTTACTACTTTTAAATGCATATTTAGTTTTTCCCCTTTTTGCCCCTAAAACTCCCAAATTACTCCAGTTGTATTGTAGTCAGTTCTTCCTTACCGATTTCGATACAACAATAACATTTTTATATAACTGATGAATTTAAATGAATTTACCATTCAAAAACTATTCCAGGACAAGGTTGAACTTCCGTCTTGAATTTCCAGCTCCCAACAATGAAGGTTGAATGTCATTTTTGTATCAATTAGTATATGGGTACTACTTCTTATTATATATTTTTACCTGTACTATATATACGAGCCTACTGATTGTGTTGTTAAAGACCAACCTAACAGTAGAGTGATGTGCAGAGGAGTGTTTTCGCTGGTCTGGGTGGCTTCACTAATTCTTCCTGTCATCGCAGCTCTCTGAAGGCTGTCTCTGAGGCTGGCGAGGTCACACACACTTTCTCTATTTTCATCACACATATCCCATCGCCCCCTCCTCCGTCTGTCTCCTTTTGCAAACACGTGCTCATAAAAGCCCTATCTGACACTCTGACACACATTAAACTAGTAACACGTTTGAATATTGAAGGTTTTTAAATATCTGTGCCCCAATGATTCTCGGCATACCGCTCCAGGTGAAAACAAAACTGAAGAAAGAATGGCACTTGCGACTGCAGCGCTTACAATATCACAGGGAAACTTTCCTTTATGACATTAAAGACAAAAGCTTGTGCTGTATGGCTCATACAAAAGAGAAAAATATGAAAGACTACTCAGTTTCAAAAATGTTAAAACAGTGTAGAGCGGCAACGTGGCAGTAAAAGGGTTTGTAAAGCTGTGCTATTAAGTCTTATTCACTCTTGAACTTATCAGGTATTGAAACTTCACTGTTACAATGCACTTGGGACAAAAGCGACACAATTAAATTCAAATGTTTTGTGATTGTATTATAATAAAGCAATGACATAATAATTTAAATGTGTAGTTTTGCCTCCTATAATAACAACTTCTCAAATTTGCATATCGGGCATTTAGTATACCTGTAATTTTCTGGTCTTTGTCAGTGCAGGTTGATTGACAGCATGTTGTAGAGAGAGAGGGGTCGCAGTGAATGTAAATGATGTATGAGTAGCAAGGAGGCCAGGGAGAAAGCTATCTGATGGGGCTGCGTGAGTAACATGTCTTTCCATAAATAGAGTGTGCCTGGCAGAAGACAGACACAGGCAGGACAGAGGGGCAGGACAGAAGGACAGGAGACTGTGGGATGGGTGTGTTTCTGCTCTTGTTTTCTTCACTGCTGAGCTCAGCTAATCACGGCAGCAAAGAAAACTTAACAGTCAAAAGAGGTTGCATTGACAACAGTAAAAAACATTTTTCACCTTGGTTCATTTGAACATGTTCATGTGCATAGGCCACGTAGTTGGAGATAAAAACACAATCTATCTGCATTTTCAAATGCAGAGAAATAAAAAAGACAATTTCTACCATAAAATTCTAGCCTACCCACCAGCTCAATATTAAATTATCAGTTTAAGAATGTTGTGATGTCACCTGAACACAACCGTTACACTCACAGTCTGGATAGTGCTGAGAACAGGAGTCTCGCTTTAACTATATTATTATACTGTAAGTCATTTATAATACAATGGTAAGCTTTGAACAAAAGTGATGAGGCTTTACACAACATTACACCACACCACTATTAATATATCAACAATTGTGAAGTGAATAAATGTTATATGTTTTATAATAATTTGGCAGATTACACTTGCACTAGGGATGTCTAGATTTCAGGTCAATCAATAGTCGTGATTATTCAGGTCACAATATAATAGTGAAACCTAAATAAAAAAAATATTGGGACAAAGGAAAAAATAAGTTATTACCAGTATTATGCTTTGTCTTTTTTATATTGCATTGTCTTTACTCAGCTTTTAATTCTCACACAATAATCTATTATACATGCTTATTGATGGAGGAATGTAGACACACATTGCTTTGCTGTGTTGATGACATTTACATCTAGACGATTTATGCCTGCAGCCCACACTAACTGTAGAAGTGGCTTCAGTATTTGCAGTTCCTTTTTACTCTCAGGTGAAGTATGAGAGGAAATTCCTGTCTTGAGATTTTACTCACAGTTCTCATCTCAGGGATGTTACGTTGGAAGTAAGGTCAGTTGATTCATAACTGCAGACATATTTATAGCATAAACCCTTCTATAGCACTGTGAATGGATTTTATTTTGTTCAGCAGAATTTCGCAACATGTTTTGGGAGATTTTTCATTCTAAACATTTCTCTTCTTGCGTGCCTGGCCTCCTCCTCTGTGACATTCTCTCTTCTTCCTTGTCCAAATGCTCTATCCCGCTCTAGCACGCACATATTGCTTGGGTGACACATCCTTACTCACCAGCTGTGTTGTGTGCGCAATGCGTTCACGTGCACACTGTTATTGCAGACGTTTGTTTTCCCAGGTGAAATAGTGTGGTAATTAACATAGGTGACCCAGCTCTGTTATTGGCTGTGGCCCTTTGAGAGGTGGATGAGGGTCAAAGCAGAGACATTGGAGAAAGGTGGTCAGGCAAACAGGGCAGCCATCCCCAAGTTTCTCCAGTCTGAACCAGAAAGATTAGCGTTGTGCAATAAATGAATGTGATGATGGTGTATGGTTGCACCTGCTTCTGTTTCCATTTTGGCCGCTTCACTATGGACGTGTTACTTTGCACATTATAGGGTTTTCAACAACCAAGGGACTTCCAGATGTAAATATTTTCATTACAGTTGTTACAATTGCAGTTAGACTTGCAATTTCTGTTTTAAAAGCAAGATTGAGTTTACAGTTCACACGAAAATATAAAAATCCTAAACTAACTCAATATCTACATTTCAGAATATGTTTGTAGGGATCTAAACTACAAAATACATGTTTTCCATAAAAAGACAGGATATTTTATTTACCTGAAGTAATTCAAGCTTTTATGATTGCAGCTTTTCCGGTTATGATTCGATTCTGTCTTGATGTGTAGTACTGACTTTTGTCAGTATGTCACTTCCTAATAGTTTTTGTTCCCACCTGGCCCACATTGAGTAAGTTGGTTCTTATAAAGTTGGTGCATAAAATAAAGTTCCCTAAATGAAAATACAAATAGATCTTTATGTTTAAAGATAGACAGTGCTGAATATACTCCGGTCTTCTTTGGTGTATTTGTCAAATAATGTTTGAGATCTCTGCTGACCTTTCTGTCTATGCCGTAGTACATCAGGTACTCAGAGGGCCCATTGCACTCCATTAAGGAGCAGTTAGTTTAGGTTAGCTGTCTTTCTTCTAAACTGTGATCACTTCTCGTTCCAAAAAAAGATCCAGAGTCAAGGGCAGCGTGTTTTAGAGCAGGTAATTGCTGCTCTTCAGGGACAACAAGCAAAAAGAGCACAACAAGAGGATTAGGTTTGATTACACATTTAAAGAACAAGCAACCAGATATCAAAGACGAATTTAAGGAGCCGTTCAAAGCAGACACATGGCAGGCACATGGTGAATTAGGGAGACATCTGCTCTGTCTGATTTATTTATCAAAGGTAAGTCTGAGCCCCGGGTTCACAGTGGCCAGTGGCCTTACAGGGATGCAACAGAAATGTAGAGGTGGAGTCCTTCATGAATTAAAGAGAGGCAAATGGTGACCGGAGGATTACTTAATAGGTGTAGGCTTTACAGCAAAACTGTATATATGCAGAAGTTTTAGAAACCTAAGGAATGCTGAGTGCTTTGGAAAACCCAACTCATCTCAGCTTAGTTGTGAGAATTCCAGAAAATATTTGGTCACTTTAGATGCAAACAGGATAGGCTACTGTAGAAGTTTAGCTTTTTAACATTGATTTTTCTGCTTTTCCACAAACTAAATGGTAATAAGGTCAGTATAGTTCTACTGTTGCAAGGTTTACAGTTGCAAAAACAATATGTATACACAAACTTGCTATATTTGTACAGATTCTTAAAAACAACAACAACAAAAAAAAAAACCCAACAAACTAACTTTATGACAGTATTATAGTATGTCTCAAATGTGAAGCTTAGAGCCTTCTTAGGTTATCCTGGCCTCTGTGAAATCCTGGGTTGCTGCAGGACAGAAGGATAATTACAGGTTCTTAGTGGTTTTTGGGGCCACGTAACATCAGCCTGCATTGGCCAAACTGTCAGACTTAAGACAAAACAAGATTCCGTTCATTTCCTTAACCAATTTTTAACACATAAGAAAAAATTCTGTCTCGCCAAAACTTAAAAAAAAAAAAAGTCCCCTTCTTCAATTGAGGAAATTACGCATCTGGAACTATTTTATTGCCCCTCATTCTTGCATCATTGCTCTATAACAATGGTTGATCTCCATTTCAGAAGAATACCAAGCGTCTGTCTCACATAACCCCCAGTAGCTTTACAGTAGTTTACACACATTGATAAGTCACTTTAGATAAACAGTGCTTTGAATGTAGTCTTTGTCTCCAACTGGTCATGCCTCATCCCTATCAGTTGTGAATTTACACTGGGTTTTATCTGTTTGTTGGTCTGGCATGAGAACCCCAAACACACTACATCTACCCTTGTGTGTGCACGTGTCAACTGGAGTGCTCCTCCTTAGAGGCACAGCAGATCACAGATATATAAATCATTTGGTGCCATCCTAACTTGTTTAAACGGCTGTCAGCGTTTCTGTGGCTGTCCTTTGGGAGAAAGCACACTCCTGATAGCACATTTCCATCTCCGAGGCTGACGTGTTGCCATGCCATATACCGTGAGCAAGCAGGAGCCCCCGCCACTTTTGCCTGCCGCTGCCAACGACACTCTCCCTGGAATGTTAAGGAATGACAATGAGGGAAGGGGGTGCTGCTGTGTCGTTCCTCCTGGCTTTGTTTGTTGTGTTCACTGATGCATTCTGCTTTGTGTTCCTGCTCTGTGTTTGAGTGTGTGTGTATGTGTGGGCCCCAAAGTTGTAAAGCAGATACACACTGCCCTCTAGTGGCAGTGGATGGTAAAGAGAATAGACAGCTGTATCTGCCCGGTGCCACATCCGTATCTTTCTCTCTTTCTCTGTTCATGGTCCATGCAGGCCAGCGACGTAGCTCTTCCTTTAACAGAAATGAGTTAGGGGGGGTTGTGTTGATGGGTTGGTGGTACTGTGCCAAGCTGTTATCTCCTTAGCTGGGTAGAAAATGATTTTATTAATTGCTTCATTTAACGCTCCCCATGCCCCCTCCTCCTTCTCCCAAGTACACAAATAACACTGCTCATACTCGCACACATGTGCACAGGCACACACACCAAGAAAGTGGCTTTTCCAAACTGGCTTGACATCCACCTCTGTGGCAGTTGAGACGCGCCTCTTCCCTCTTCCTGCAGGGACCCGGGGAGGAAACAGTGCGGCCATAAAGACCATATGCTGGCCCATTCACATGTAATGGCAGGGCCCAGGGAGGCCCAGCCAAAGAAGCCATGCTCCATTATGGCATATTATAGACAAGAGAAGGAGAGGAGTGCTGTGTGCGCTCCAGCTGTGGGGTGGTAGATGGGTAATGTTGGACTAGCTCTATTTTACTAGTCACTGTGACCAAGCAATTTTTCTTGTGGATCAATTAAATCTATTTTTGTGCAGGTTTGGTCACTACATATTTTTCATTGTGAGATTAGATGCCCTAAAAAGACTTTGTCCTTTGCATATTTTTGTAAATTGATTCTATACATATAGTATATACCTAACCTGTTAATGGGCTGTAGAACCTACGCTATTGGGACACATAATTTCTTACTAAACCATTGTCCAATATGTATCATCTGAAACACCTGAAAGGAAGCTGCTTATGTATTTTGGGTGAAGAAACAGTGCAGCTGGGTCAGTGCACCAAGACCCCGTGGGGATATCTTGTTAGAAGCGCACACTCTCTCTTTCATTCTTCTCTCTCTCTCTCTTTCATTCTCTCACTCTTCCTCTCTTTTTCTGACACACTCACACAAAAATGGGCTCGACAGCAACAATAACCTCAGAGGTCAGACAGTGCTAGTGCTGCATTAGCCTTGGTGTGAACCTGCTGAGAGACCAAGCGAGGCGGGGCATCTGGTGTTAACCACCCAAAACACACAGCGGCACTGGCACAAGCAGCATCAAATACTGACTGTGTGTACAACTGAACCCACATCTCCTCTGCAGAGATTATTGACATGCTGAGCAACATGTGGCTGGTTTAAAATGGATTTGTCTCTAAGATGAAACCCCCCCCCCCTTAGGACAATTAGATGAATTATATCGATGTAGCAAGAAATCTAATGGCTATTAATGAATACTACAAAACCAGTCTAGAGAGATTATTGTAAATGTTGAAAATGTTAATAAATAACCTAGAAAATTAGAAAATGCCACCTGAGGGCAAAAAGGCCAATTTAGGCAATGACTGAATAGTAGAATGACTACATGATTATGTGTACTGGTTAGTCTACTACAGTCCTGCTTTTAACTCTACTTTTTTGTTTTTGTTTTGTTAATTTCTGTGAATTGTAATGTCTGTTTGCAGAATATGGTAATTTACTTAACTGTGCTTTCTCTCTCCCAGGGCCCTCCAGGATCGCAGCCTTCTCCACACACACAGCCTCCCCCTCACAATCCCAGTAACCCTATGATGGGCCCTCACGGACAGGTAAGAGCCAAACACGTCCCTTGCACTCCCCAGCTCCAGCCTTATCTGTTCCACTTCAACTGCAGTTAACTGTAGAGAGCAAATGGCATACGTCCCTTGTTGTGCTAAGAGATAGGACAGGCCGTGTTGCCGATGGTGGATTGGATGAATAATTTAGCTGCATTGGTCCAGCTGTAAGGAGGTGAGGTGTGTCTGGAGGGCCTTCTCTCTGCCTCAGCCCAACCCTCACCATCCCATAGTCCATCAATAGACCATTAATATTGCAGAATGGCCTGACACAGAGCAGACCCATGCAAAAACATACTATAATACGTTCAAAGGGGGAGTATGCATCAATGGAAGGACAGATTATATGTAAAAAGCATTAGCAATATTTTACAATATTATAATACAGAATAGAGTTGGGCTATCCTCTTCCTGATTTTCTGGAGTCTAGATCAGTTTTTATTTTATCACAATTCAATTTTATCACCGATAAGAGTGGGTGGAGTTTAGGAGTGTGTTTGTGTATAGAGCTGCATTAAACAGCAGTGACTTAAAACAGCAGATGAGCACAGGGATCACGATTCACTTTTATCACCATATAGCCCAGCTCTAATAATATATGGTTTTCCAATAATGTAATATACTACCTCAAAAATATTTGTTTTCAGTTTAACAGATTGTCATTTGATGCTAGAGTAACTCCTACCACAACAGCAGCATCCTCTATTTTACTCTTTGCATTATTTACTAGTTCAATACAGCATCTTCTGATATGTATATTTTTGTGAACTAGTCCACCCGACCAGCTGGTAAAATGGCTGCGTGTTACTGTCCTCTCTGCTTCAACAGATATATTTATACATAGAAGACCATAACTTGTGATATAGTAGAAATAACCAGAGACTATACAAACTAGCCTCTCATGCTGCGATATTGAACTATCTACACTACAAAATCAATTAGCCCTTTTCACAATATACTTTTTGTATGAATAAGATGTCTCCCTATACAACTATAAATCATGTTTATCAGACCTTGATAGAATTGCCCACAAAAAATAAAAACATCTTCAATTCATTTCTGAAAATACTTTAGCTCCCCCTGCTGACATGACATAAAATGCTGCTTTGCTTGTGAATAACCTACTCTTTCATAGCTTAAACTTAACTTAAACCTCATAGTGTCCTATATTTAAGCATAGCCTTGATGTTGTCATTATGCAACTATATCCTTAATCTGTCTTCTCTGTAGCCGTTCATGTCACCACGGTACCCCGGTGGCCCACGGCCCTCACTTCGAATGCCAAACCAGCCTCCAGGAAGCATCCCCGGGTCACAGCCCCTCCTGCCAAACAGTCTGGATCCCACCAGACCACAAGGTACTTTCAGAACTAGATGGTTGATATTAATTTTCGCTATGATTCATTAATTAATTTGAATGTCTAATTTCAGGACATCCAAACATGGGTGGTCCAATGAGAATGAATCCCCCACGGGGCATGGGTGGCATGGGCCCACAGGTAAGAAAAACATATAAAAGTAACAAGTGCTAGAAAACATATTTCAAAGCTATACCCTTTTCCTTCTTTTCTTCTGCTCTTTGCATTGTTTTGTTCTGATTCCACAAAGTTAGAATTGGCACCTGTAATGTTGGTATTAAACAAACCAAACATGCTTTGACCAGACTCATAATTCTATATTTAAATGTCACAGTGCTTTGATGTTTTGCTGTTTTGATGGTGCACCCTCTCAATGTGTGTATGTGAAAAGTTCAGTTGATAAAGGTCTACTTTATCACAACCCCAATAAAATTTTGACAAACTGATTTAAAAACATCTTTTCTCCCTTGAAAATATCATTATATGATCCTTAAAAAGTGAACTTGTTCAGTATTATGTTTTATTTTGCACCTATCTTCCCTGGATTGTTTGTTTCCTCATTTAAAGGCAGTCACTCTTTGTGCTCTAACCCCCTTATGCCACCACAGCTCGGTCACTTTGGCACTGACCAGTGCAGCAGCTGGTGTGGCATCTGCTCGACAAGTGTAATCGTGTGCTGAACAAAACTCTTCCTCTGAGTAGAGCTGATCTCTGGCCTGCCTCTTCTCCATCACAAACACGTGAACAATAACATACATGTGGTGGCAGCCAAAGCCCCCTACCATGCGGCCATGAATATATACATGCAAACACGCCCAGGCGTGTGGGGACACATGTCAAGCTGTCCGCCCTGGCATACGACCAGCCCATACATATAGATAATGAAAGTGTGGTTAATGTAACATGATGGTGGCTGACCTTCGTTAATATTCATTCTGTTCTGATTTTGTCTTTGAACAGAACTATGGTGGAGGGATGAGGCCTCCTCCAAACTCCATGGGGCCGGGAATGCCAGGCATGAACATGTATGTACACTAAAATCAATCAAAACCTAATCCAAAAATATTTTATTATTGTGACAAATTCCATTTATGATGTCTGAATGCAGGGGTCCTGGTGGAAGAGGTCCATGGCCAAACCCTAACAACAACTCGGTGAGTTTGATGTAGATTGAAGTGTATTTGAATACAATTGTCTAAAATAAATATGATTCTGGTTTGTATAATATGTTTAATGTAATGTTTCTGATGTGCTCCTTGCAGATAGCGTATTCATCTTCATCTCCAGGGAATTATGTGGTAAGTGACTTGTTTTGGAGCAACACAACACCTTTAGCCGTATATGTTTTGTCATAAGTGACATCAGATACACTGGCATAGAGCTCACTTCTTGTCTCTTCTTCCCCTCAGGGTCCTCCAGGGGGAGGCGGCCCACCAGGAACTCCCATCATGCCTAGCCCTGGAGGTGAGTTCCTCACTTCACGTCATGTTTTTAGATGTCTACTTTTATCCACTGTTCACTGAATGGGGCTCTGTCTGATGCATCAAACCGCTCTGTCAGACACGTCTCAGCAAAAGGCACTGGGATCTTAACATTTTGAAATTTCATTTTACTGATCATTTTAAGTAACATGTTGGATGATTGCTTAGAAAAATTATGTTTCATAAAAGTCAGTTAGTAAAATGTCAGTAATATTTTTCAGAGCATAAATTGTGAACTTAAACTTCCATATCTAATGTCCGTGGAGGATTAGCTGAGAACAAAACACTGTGTGCTGATATCCTGTAGATGTTATGTTTCTCTTGGCCTGTGGAGAGCTTCTTTTGTGGCCACTATTTATTATTTATATATGTGCCTCTATTGTGATCTGTTGCTGGGCAACCTTTTGCACGAAAAGCTCCTGCACGTACACTGGGAGGGAAATCATATTTCCATTGCAGTCGCCAAGACTGCGCAAACACTCATTCACACAAAAACACATGAATACACAAATGAGGCATCCTCCCACTCCCCCCCTCAGCCCCTCCCCTTCAGCTCCCTCCTTCAGCTCCCTCCTTCAGCTCCCTCCTTCAAACCCTAACACAGCCCTGATATAGACACATTAGCGTAAGCCACATAAGTATCTTTATAGGAGACTATTTTGGAGACTATATGACAAACACACTTCTTTTCCCTGTAATTATTTTCAACTCTACAGTGTTTAAACAACACATCCAATTAATTGTTAAAATGACTTTTTCCACACAGATTCAACAAACTCAAGTGAAAATATATACACAATGATGAACCCAATTGGTCCAGGTGGAAACAGACCTAATGTGAGTAAATCTATTAATTTGCATTTATTTTATTTCTGTTACAAATAGAATTTATAGAGATCTCACTGAAATTTTGTAATCTGCCTTTAGTTCCCGATGGGGCCTGGCCCTGATGGGCCAATGGGTGGAATGGGAGCAATGGATCAACATCATATGAATGGATCATTAGGTGAGTTTTATAAGAACAAAATCTGGTTTCTGCTATGTAAACATTGCACACAGGAGTTGAGACTTGAGTAATACACTTCTGCCCCCTCCTGGTGCATGGAGGAATACTCCATTTCTATTTTATATTAATTAAAAGAAAAATAATTGTGTGATTGTTGCTTATATGTATATATCTGTGTATCTTAAAGACTGACAGTGTAAGCAATGAACTATGTTCTAATTTATGTGACATATGTATTTGTTGTTTTTTCCAGGTTCAGGTGACATGGATGGGTTGCCAAAGGTGAGAAGAAATTCCAATGTATTCAGTTTAAATATGTCAGTGTTTTATTAATGCCTTTTAAATATTTTGCAGAACTCTCCCAATAACATGGCAGGCATGAACAATCCGCCCGGCACTCCTCGGGATGATGGTGAAATGGCAGGCAACTTTTTAAACCCATTCCAAAGTGAAAGTGTGAGTACCTATTTAAACCCCAGCTTTACACAGATAAAAAAGAAAGTGTCTTTCTGGTATAAAATAAACTTAGGTTTTGTAATTGTTGCTGTGTAAACTATAATTATTAAATATGAATCATCCATTCTTTGTTTTGGTTTTATTTGTAAACCTTAGTTATATTTAAATCTAACAAATTGCCTTCTCTCTCTTTTTGTGTCCTAACAGTATTCACCCAACATGACAATGAGCGTGTGATTTTTTTTTATTTTATATATTTTATTTTATTTGATCATCTCCCCTGTTCTTACAACCCTCACCTGTCTGCCCTGTTGCGTTACTTTCTTCCATTGCCTCTCCACATGGATGGTGTGCTGTGCAACTCACACTCTGGGGATGCCACTGGAACACAGGACCCTCAAGCCTGTAAAAAGGATGAGGATATAAAAACATGAATCTTGGAATACACAAAAGGAAAGTCTTCTCCCATGTACTGGCTAGGACTTGCCTTGGACGCTGAACCTCCTCAACAGTCCTTCCTGATCCATACTCTGCCATCAGGGCTGGCACTGGAGCCCACTTCACTTACACTGACTTTTGACTTTTGAGGGAATGCAGTAGCTAACTGAAAACTGCTGCTGAGTCAAGAAGAAAACATGGACTACTAATGTTATTTAGGACAGTGATTTTCATGAATTGTATCAATGTTTGTTTATTATATTGTTATAATTTTCATAATTGTTATTATTGATCTAATGTAGTTATTAATTTCTGCCAAGGGCACATTTTATTCAACATCAGCATCAAGGACAGAATAAGCACAGAGTTAAAATGCACAATAATTTCCTGTTTACATAAATTTAGTTATTTTATTATATCTCTTTGTATCTCAGTAAGTCTGACTTAACATACCTCTCCTAAAGCCTCCTCAGAGCTTGTAGCTTGCATCTACTATACTGTATGTCTGTAGCACAATATTCTCAGATCTTGGAACAGCTTATCATTCATGGTGAAGTACGCAGTTTTCATTTCAGTTACATATTTATGCGAAGAAACTTCACAAATGGCTCATCAAAATAACCCCGTCAACATGCTACGTTACGTGTCATCTACCATCATCTACCATCTTAGCATTTTATCCTAAGATGGTAGATGATGATAAAATGCTAAGATGGTAGATGAGATAACTGATAATTCTGCATTGGTTGATTCTGTTTTTTTTTTTTTTTTTTTTTTTTAAATCCTAAAAGAGAGTTCCTCCCTCACTATCACTATCTGATTCTAATTTGAACCTTCATACTAACGCATATACAATGCCTACTGGAGAAGCAAATGGGTCCATCACAAAGTTACATTTGCAGATCGTAATTGTTTTACCACATTACTGTGTTTTTTTTTTTAAACACAGCAACTAGCCCGAAGTGCACAGGAACCTGGATTGGATGGAGCTCTCGTACTGATGGGACTTAAATGTTGGACTTTGGGATATAAGACCACCACATCAGCTAACATGCAAAAGCAAAGACTTCCTTTTGGGCATGGGGATTCGTTGGACTGAAATATTTTTCAAATGTATCAGTTTCTGTCAGTCATTCTGTCCCTGTTTCTGGTCCCTGTTTCAGCACTTATTTTGTGACTTTGATAAAACAATCTACCTTTGTAGCCTCTACAGATACTGGTTCTATATTTATCAATTTTCTGATAGAAATGTGAACAGAATTATAGCTGAAGTTGAACAGGGACATCTCCAGGTTTGGGCTGTCAGGCAAATGATGGCTTTTAAAGTAGTGACACGCACCACCCCTTCTTTACCCACCTATCCTCAGCTCCTGAATGCCTCTACCCTATTCTTTAATTTTGTAAATAATGTATAATGCATTTTGATATCATTGACATGTTTTGATATGTCAGTCACTACCAATGAATACAGCGCAGAGTAAATTATAAATAAATGTCATTTTTTGCATAGAGAAGGATGTGCTGACTATTTGGCAGACTTTCCTAAAAAATGTATTGTACAGTGCTGCATTAACTGCTGACTGTATGACGTGTATGTTGACTACGGGACAGAGAGAGGACAGAAGTGAGGGAGAAAAAGGTGCACAACATGTCCTCCATCTGCCCTTGTGTCTTTGTAAACATTGTGCTTGGAAAACAAGCAACATGTGACCTCAATTTTTTTTAAATGAAGGATTTTTAAGATGGATTCTAAAAAAAAATATCTTTTAAAATTTATAGCACAAAAAAGTGAGATTTTTGTAGGACAAACTGTGTCCTTGGCTTTGTGATTCTCATAGACATAATGATGGTGTATAAATTTTACTCACACCGATCCTCTCTCAGTCCCGTGTATATCGATTGTCGGCCATCTCTGTACTTCTATTGTGATGTATAATACTGTACCATTGGGAAGATTTGCTGGTGGGGTGGTGTGGTTATGTTGACTCTGGGATGGGTGGGTTTAAAGGGAGGGAGATATAAATGATTCTCCTGTACTGTTCATGGTCCTTTCTAATGACACGGCAGTATTCAATATGAAGCAGTCTGTCTCTTGGGTTTGCTTTGTATTTCATGGTAGAATAGTCCAAATCTTGTCTTAGGGACTTAGGTGTCTTGTCTAGTTAATAAAGATGTTCTTTGTATGTTTCTTTATAATGTAAAGTTTCTTTAGACTGAAAGAAAACAGATAATTTGCTTATCAAAAAAGAAACAATGCATCAGTAATAAATGTCATTTGATTTTTTATTATGTGGTTGCTTTTATTTTGTTAAATATCTATCTTTGCTCAATTAAGGTCAGTCATGTACCTGTATGATGGTGCATGCCTAATGAAATGCTCATCTGCTGCAGAGGCTAATCAAATTTGATATACCTCCAGTAGTAATAAAATTACTGTATAAACAGTCTAAAACAAACAAAAAAATTATACAAGAACCCATATAAAAGAAAATAGATAATTTAAAGACTGGTGGGTGTTATGTTATGCATGCAATGATTTTTTTTATAAGAGATCTATAGTTATGTCTAATAATTGATCAGTATCCTCCCCATATGCGTTTATGCAGTCTATGATCCTCCCTCTGACGTAGACCAATAGAAACACAGCAACTCAAGGTTAACAGGAAGTGGCTTGTTGACACAGACACTGAGTTAGCTTAGCGGCGGTGTTCAGGAGCATGTTTATGCGTTTTAGAGATAGATTTGCCGATGTGACAGCGACTTCATTCCTGCCTTCTCGGAGACAGCTAATACAAGACCAAAACCAACGCTTGCTCAGATAGTGAAGGTAATTTGCTTTAAAAAAAAACTTGACATCGAGCGAGCTAGCATTCATTATGTTGAATGAAAGGCTACTCAGATTAAAGCTAACATAACACCGCTGCTGTTACACTCACGGTTCTGCTGCTCGACACAGACTGTGGTCAGCTCCTTTAACCGACAGAAACTTCTGGAAACGTGTGTTTTGTTTTTGTTGTTGCCCAAATGTTTTTTATATGGTTACCTGCAAGTCTTTGACAGCGATGATGAGATGCCAAAGCGCTCCATAAGTGAATTAACTGCATTTTATCAGCCACTGGGAGGTGTTAAATGTAATTTTAAGCAAGGTGAATTCTATTTTCAGTCTGAAATGGATGAAACCATAGACACCGCTGCTGGCGAAAACATAAAAGTTACCGCTAAAGCAAAGAAGAATGGGAGAACCTCGTTGCTGGACAGCGGGGAGGACTTTGAGGTTTTGAATGAAGACCTCGAAGATGATGAGCCCCCTCCGTTGGAAGATGCAGGGGGTCTAACGACCCAAAAAGAGCAAGACGAACATGAGAGTCCACTGGATTCAAGTCCTGCAGAAGAATGGCAGGATGTTCTAGGTATATTCAAAATACTTTTTTAACAAGGAACAGTAAGTGTATAATTGCACTGTGTACAACAGGTAACGATCATCTGAAGAAAAAAGTACTGGTGCCAGGTAAAGGACGAGACAGTAGACCACAAAGAGGACAAAATGTTAAAATAAATCTGAAAACTGCTCTTAATGATGGCACCATCGTAGTGGAGAGATCTGACCTATCGTTCACTTTAGGAGATGGTGATGTCATTCAGGTAAAATATTTTTTGTTTAGTCTATGTATAGAACAATAATAGCATGTCCATTTTTTTTTTCAAATTTCTTATCAAATTGCTTCACATAGGCACTTGACCTCACAGTGCAGCTTATGGAATTGGGAGAAAAAGCTCTAGTACTTACTGATGCAAAATATGCATATGGTTCTCAAGGAAGGTATGATACCAAACCTTTTAGGTTTTTATGTTAGCAAAAATGTAGCTACATTCTATTGCACTCAAATAACTTTTTCTTACTAGTTTTGATCCTGAGGTCCCTCCAAACGCTGAGGTCTTGTTGGAGGTGGAATTGCTGGAGGCCACTGATTCCCCAGACCTAGAATTACTGCCCCCTAAAAAAAAGATTGCCCTGGCTGATCATAAAAGAGAAAGGGGCAATGTCCACTATCAGCGTGGGGATTATGCTTTTGCTGTGAACTCTTATAGCATAGCCATGCAAATAACAGATTCTAGTTCAAAAGGTAAGTTTTTATTTTTTATTTTTAGGCTCTGTATTGTTTATGTAGTTTATGACCTCAACCCTCCTTTTGCAGTTGATATAACTACTGAAGAAGAAAATGAACTTGTAGATGTCAAAGTTAAATGTTTAAACAATATGGCTGCTGCTCAGCTTAAACTTGATCACTACGATGCTGCTCTTAAATCCTGCATCTCAGCACTGTCACACCAACCAGATAATGTGAAAGCACTTTTTCGAATGGGAAAGGTGAGTGTTGCATACATTTATTTTTAGTTTATTTTTAATGAGTGACGCTATTAAAACATGTCTTTTGATAAGGTTTTGGCCTTGCAAGGTAAATACACAGAAGCTATTCAAACTTTGAGGAAAGCACTGAAGTTGGAACCCAGCAATAAGGTACTGTTTTTAATTGACTTCTTTATCGTTTTCTCGGTTTTCTGCTATTTAACCACTAGATGGTGCTAAATATTTATTCTGTTACTAATAGTTTGCAACGCATGCATGGTGATGTGCTGAATCAACCTTTCATAGAATTTGTTTGGTGGCACCCGCTGTGTCTGCTCGCTGTTTATCAGAAGCTGTTTACATTTACAAAGTAGTTTGTATACATCTATGTATGTATGTGTTTCAATAAGGGAGCTCAGTGTGTAGGCTTCTTGGATCAGCTGTTAGCTGCAGCAGCAGCATACTTGTGCCCAGAATCCCCCTACGCCAATCTGTGAAACAACATGTGCAGTGGCTGCCACTAGACTGATTTATCAAAGACAAACACTGTACATAAATTGTTTAATCAACAGTTTCTGTACATCAAAATAATACGTTTACAAGGCACTTTATTACGTGTTAAAGTTTTAAGGATAGTATGTTATCTTAATTTGATTTGTCAGTTTTTGATGATAAAAATTACATAAAGCCTTGTTCAGCTAAAAATATAGATGGGTGGGTGTGTAGAAACAATACTCCATTTTTCACATTATGATTACTGAGGCGGTCCCAGACAGAAGAAGCACCAGAGATGGACAGGATGACATATTATCTTCTCTAGTACTTCAGTGCATCGCCGTCTGTATTTATTCTTTATTTTTTCACCAACTAAGCTTGTTTTAGTCACTCTGAATCTCGAACATTATTTTATGTTAATCTCGAATAGTGTCACTGTTTGTCATTTGAGTATTGAGTGAATATTGTCTATTCTTTCCTAGACTATACACGCAGAGCTTTCCAAACTTGTGAAGAAGCATTCTGAGCAGAAGGGTGCAGAGCAGGCTATGTATAAGAAGATGTTGGGAAACCCTTCCAGTTCCAGAAGCAGTATACAGAAACATAAGGCAAAATCGTCATGGGTGAGAATGCTACACTTATTAAGTTCAGATAAACATTATTGACTTAATGCAGTTTAGTATCTATATTTTGTCTTTTTTATTTAAATAACAACCTCACTTGTATTTTCTTTTTTTCCCTCCAGGGTCTCAGTTGGAAATGGTTATTTGGAGCCACTGCTGTAGCTATTGGTGGTGTAGCATTATCTGTTGTCATTGCTGCTAGAACCTGAACCAAGCCTGTGGTAATGACCTAGCCCAATCTTGACAGGAGAAAGCCTATATTCGGAAGCACATCGGGTCATCATACCTTTTAATCTGAGTTGTCCATATAGATGCCACTGATGGGTTGCCACTTGACTCTTCTCTCTGCTATGCTTGAGATTTACAAGTGTTACAAATCTCAAATTTGCTATTTGGGAGATGCACAAATAAGATGTGTAATTGTATGCATGTGTTTATCACATTGTCACATTCTACTATTTCTGTTTATTACTAGTTCATGTAGATAATGTGATTTTAGTTGAAATCATTAATCCCATTTTAAAACCATATACCGATTTTTTTGTTTATTTTTATTTTTTTATCACATGCTTTGTCTTTCATACATTCCTTACACCACGCTGTTATACTTAAGCATTTACT
This sequence comes from Periophthalmus magnuspinnatus, assembly GCF_009829125.3. Classification (NCBI taxonomy): domain Eukaryota; kingdom Metazoa; phylum Chordata; class Actinopteri; order Gobiiformes; family Gobiidae; genus Periophthalmus; species Periophthalmus magnuspinnatus. The sequence goes on along the minus strand of NC_047129.1, from coordinate 9,847,138 downwards.
CACTACATTGTGATGAGACCAAATAGATTTTTTGTATTGATTTGATGGTTATTCCTTTTTGGCAATCACTGAAGGAATGTGATAAAACCAATTTGGGCATTCCTTGCTTTCTTAAATTGTTATTCATCAAAATAAATCATGTATGCAATAAAATAAAAGCTTACTTTTTCACTTACATCAAGATGTATGTGTTATCCTAAGATAAGCATTTGTCATATTTATCAGTTATTGTATTAGAATTAGAATAATACAATGGCGTCGTAAACTAAAATGTGTCCATTGCATGCTTGCATCTTTAGGAGGGGATATCCCTCACCTGAGCTTCTTTTTTTCGTAGCTGTTGACGTCTCTCTGACGCATTGTGATGACCCATCGCTTCCTTTTTATTTTTTCAAGGCTGTAATTGGGCTCTATATGTCTCAATTTTTAGGTACAATCATGACTACAGTGTACAGGAAAATGTAAAAAACATGGTTAGGGTTAGGAAATAACAAAGATTGATTTATAATATCAATCATTTAACATTCAAGTGATTTTAAAATCACTTTGATAGTAGAGCTACTCTTCAAACTAAGATATAGACTGACATAACCACCAATTTGTGGGGTATCTAAAGTAAATTCTTGTGTCACGTGACACCTGGGCTTTACTGCTCAGTGGCTGTTTATTGGACATTCGCTGAAAAGCACCGGGACTTCTCGGTTTACGACAGAGTGAGTGCGTGCGTGCGCGTGGGAACGGTAGCAAGATGGCGGCGCTGAAGGAGGAGCAGTGCTACGGACTGTCCTGTGGAAGAGTGAGCAATGGCAGTAATGTCTCTGTCTTTCATGTGAAACTTACTGACAGCGCCCTGAGAGCATTTGAAGGCTACCAGAGTGGCAAGGTAAGCGACCGTGTTCCGATCCGTGACATTTGGGCTTCTTTTGAAGTCTGTCCAGGCAGCTGTGACAGGAGAGTGTGGCAAGTCCTGACTCTCCTGCCTCCACACTGCGATATTCACTTGAAGCACGCCACTGTAGGCTATCTCGTTTGGCTTCTCAAGTGGAGAGTAAAGAAAGCCCAGGCTTGTAAAGTTTGCCAAAAGGCTATCGCAGTGTTTGTTCTCGGTGCCATAAGCTACACCCAGACTCAGTCCAGAGCGATTGCTAAAGCTGTCGCTGATTTGTCAAGCACCGTGCTTCGTCTGGACACTGACCGTCAACAGTTATTTTATGGTCCTGGTTTAAGATTAAAGTCTTCAATTTTAAGTTATTTTAATCACATCTTGTGTCTCAACTTAGTTCTCACATCCTAACGCGAAAAACAAGAATTTGATGCGCGGTTCAGATGTTACTTGTAACTTTGAGTTGTCAATATATCCATCGCCAGCCAAGCTAGCTAAACTAGCTCCACTTTCCCAAACGTCAAGGTATGAGTTCAAATAGGCGAGGCCTGACTTCATTGGCTGTGTATTTTTAGTCCTTATGCGATTTGCAACCTGTTTCTTTGGTTCTGTATCAAATAACAACACAGCCTTATAGATAAAGTAACCAGTAACAGGGTAGATGGATAACTACAATAAATGCACCAACCAACTCTTTCATTACATGCTGTAAATGTAAATAAAATACTAAGTATCTGTTTATTTTATTTTTTTTTCTCTCTTCTCTAATTTCTATGTGGAGTTGTTCTGCAGCTTGCTTTGCTCCTTGTGCAGTGGGCTAGATGTCTGATGATGGCCATCTAATGTTTCAGCTTCTATAAATATTTGACAGGGAAAACCTGGCCGGCCAAGAGGAAAGGGCATTATCTCTGGGCTCAGTGGCTGTGGAGCCGGACAGTGTCTCAGATAAGCCCAAACAGTAAAGCTGACAGGTAATTTTGTGACTTCCAGTAGCTGATTTAGTGACCCTTAAAGCAACATAGGTGTAACCAAATCCCTACACAAACAGTTGTTACTGTGAAGGCATATTGTGACATGCACTGCAGATGGCTAAAATCCTTTCTTTTACCATTTAATTCTCGTCCCTATGTCTTTTAATACAACACTTATGTAAAGAAGAAAGATTAAGACATGGTGTTGTTACTCAAACCTTACAAAAACAGTGCCAATTCTTCTCCCCAAATGTTCCCATTGCCATTTTGTGTAACATAACACATTTATTTTAGTCTGATACACATGTAATCCACATTACTTTCTGAGATTACATTATTTATCTGACACATTTTAAAGAGAAATTTATTTGTATAGTGAAGTTGTCTGGATTTAATTTCCAGTTCTTTTTAGCTTCTTAAAAATGCTGTTTCTTTTGTTGACCAGACCGGCATGTTTACATGTTACAGCAACAGATGGAGACTGGTTAGGACATACATTGAAGTGTCACACCTGACTCTTTGTCTTGGCCCCTCCCCTGACTATACAAAATTGAGATTATTGGCTGTGTGTTGCACTGGAGGCCAGACCAGATCCCTGCATGTGCAGGTAATAGTTGAGCGGCTATGGAGAGGCCTGGTCACTGGATTCAAAGATAACAGTAGTAGACTTGTCCGGCTGCATGGAAATCATCCATGTGATTGCAGCTCAATCACATCAGTCTGTAGCAACCAGTACTAGGCAGTAGGACAACATCAATCTCAAACAACTGCCAGTTAAATGGATGTGCCTAATGGCGCAGTGTTGTAGAATTCCTAAGGGTACATTGTTTTTGTTGTCATGTTGAGTAGTTGGAGATTGTGCTCTTGATGCTCTTCTCAATCACTGATATATGGACAGCACTCTTAATTTTATGCCAAAAATGCATAGTCCTTTTTCTGTAGCAGATGTACAGTGTACTGACACTAATAATTTGTGCTTTTCAAATTGAAAAGAACTGAAAAGCCCTAAACAACAAATTCTGCCTTGTAATATCACCCCATGTTTACCCTGCATGGTGTAGTGTAGAAAGTCATCTAAGGACATTTTGCTATAAGTCTGTGGCTCCCGAAGACGTGACAGTCAGCTGGTCTGTGTTGATATTTGTGAGTAGAGGGTAGGGGCGGGACTTACTGACTGTGGCATCAGACAGGAAGTGACTAAGGCCACTCAATCGTCAGAGCTACTGGTGATTACAGAACTGTGAGGAATGGGCAGTGTCATGCTTCTGATGAATCCTCCATGATGTAAGCAGAGGTGTGGATGTTTGGAAAAGATTGTGCAAATGGTTGAATACCTGAAAGAGTATAAGCTATAACAGAAGAAGGTCCTGCTCCAGTTAGCCCCATGTCACTCACCTCTTTATCCCTGTGTCCTTTTTTACACCATTGTTGCTATAAATAAAGCAAAAGGGTAAAACTAAGAAGCTCAGCTAGAGTTATGACTGCCACGTGTGTTTTTTATTCTTGTTGGTGAAAAAGCAGGACATCTGCCCAGTATCTGACAAAAAGAAATGTATCCGGCATTTTGTAGTAATCGTGAATGCTGAGTTTATCAAACTGTTTTATCTGCAGGGTTTCAAACAGTCTTCATGGATCTTCTGCAAAATGTCTAGTTCATAACAGTACAATTTTAGACTATTCTTTGTATTCTGTATAAGTATTAGTATAGTAGTTGAATTAGGGATTGATTAATGTCTTTTTCTAAGAATTGGAGATGAAAGATATTGAATGGATTGCATCCTAGTTCTGGAGAGATTAGAATGTCATTTATATTGTCTATAGTGAAAATGATTAAAACTATAACGAGAAGAGCTGATTATGAATAAAATGAACTGAAACGTGTAGTATTCTCTTTGAAACAAACAATTTTGTGATTAAATTTATGGTCCATTCCCATTTTAACACATTCTTGATGCTTTGTCTTTGTAAAAATAGTATTGTTATTGAGATCATGCAGAAGTACTCACCCCTACAAAGAATTTGACATAATGAATTGAGTAATTTACTATTACTGTTATTACACTGTGAATATCCCTTTATTGGATCCAGTCTTTGGGAATGGACACACTTTGACAATATAAACTGCTAAATATTTACTACAGCATATTTACCACTGTACTGCACTTGAGTTTGTCTCTGTAAGTTGAACCCCCCCCCCCCCCCCCCCCCCCCTGCTGAGGTCCCCTGTGTATGTGTTTTGGGGGGACTCCCTCTAGGCTGTTGTGGGGATGTAATGGAGATGCAGGGAGAATAAGGCCCGAGCTTGGTCGGCCTATCTTGTGCTTGGGTTATTTAAAGAATGCAGAGTCTCTCTGCTACAGATGACCACTGCTCCTCAGGCCAAATATGACTCTAAATGTCAGTGTGTGTGGGACCATGGTAACCCGGTGTCACTGCACGCAGAGCACGTTGACTCACTCATGTCCTGTTCTGTGTTGCGTAAGCGCTAATGTGCTCTTTGCTCCACAAATATGTGTTTTATGAAAACATATCAAAGACTGCAACATTTAATCTGAATAATTGTGATGACTATTAAAATAATTGTAATTGTTATTTGAACAATACAAACTCATGCCAGAAGACATCCTATTCATCAATAATGGACTTTACTTGTAAATAATCTCTATCTTGAAATCTTCAATTACACCTTATTTCTAATCTTTCATTGGTTAAAATTGTCGTTAAGAAGACTCAATGTACAAGACAGATCATGACATGATATGCTGAAGACATGATTGTTTGACAAGGTGACTAATTAACCACTTAAATAATTAGAAACATTATCTATGCAGATTCTGCTAATGTTTGGTTGGCAGAGGTGGCTACTGTGCTGTATCAGCACTTAAGTTGTACTGTAGAAAAAACACAGTTTTTCAGGTTGTACAAGTTCTGGAGCGCTAGAAGCCAAAAAGGTCAGCAAGCATTACTTGGAAAGCTGTGTGCCATACAGTCTCTGTTTGCATGTTGCACAGAACTTGTACACAATTGTGCACACAGTGCAATGCCTTTTAATTTGTAAAGAATCCACAATTTATTCTCCAATTTCTGATAAATGACTCAAATGGAACAGCTCCTGCAGTATTGTACTGTGTGAATCACAAAGCCTGTGCACATCGGGTTTGGCCGCTCTGTTCAAATCTCTCAGGAATGTCTCTGTTTCACCCTGATAAAACAGCTGAGCTGCTGGACTCTGGCCAAAGTGTTACAGCTCAATTATGGCTCCATAGGCCACATAAACACACCAAATACTTATGAAAAGATAATGTCTGTTATTATCAAATGTGGTATCCATGTACACAAAGTGAGAGAGAGAGAGAGAGAGAGAGAGAGCTTCCGTGGCAGTTTGTGACCTCTGGTGACCCCAGTGCAGGTCGCTCTGTGCTGTGAGCAGAGACTACACCTGCTTCAACAGTACAACAGATACTTAGATTTGTCACATCCAGTTAGAGCACAGCTATGACCAAAAATAATCTCAATTGGTGTTTTGTTTTTTCTCATTGATTCATCTGGAGTTTGTATTTGATTTCATGGTTTGCATGAGAAACAAATGATTAGGACTTTCTACGTGCCTATATAGACTTTTTAAATAAATCTTTAGTCCTATTTATCTCGCAAAATTAAGAATAATCACTACTGGATGGGCTGTCATGCTGTAGACGTTCAATAAAAAACAAGCCAAGCCAAACAAATAATTAATCTGCAAATAATTGGAAATAATCAAATTTTGACTGAAATCTAGTCTTGCGTCAAATATGTTTTCATTTTCTTAAGGAAAATGTGCATGACAATCTCGCAATGCATTTGTCAAAATTTTGTTAACGGCATGTTACAGATGTTATAGCTGTCAGTGGTGGACCAGTTGATTCAGTCTTAAGTTGCCATGTATTCAAATATTTCCAGTTTTGCTGCATTTTGTTTTTGTACTTGTACCTAAAAGAAGCCATCGAAGTCTGGCCGACATAAGTTGAAATCATTCATAATCTGAATTTCACAGTTCAGACGCTGAGGCCCGAGTGTAGCCTCATTTTTTCATTTGAAATGCGGGTAAGTGGAGCACCTTGTCAGAGTGACTCTAAACGCCTGACAGTGCAGCAGCAGTGGCAGTGTGGGGCTTTGAGCTCTGCTATTTCTGTGCCTCTGCTCCAAAACAAAGAGCTCTTTGGCAGCAGGGCCAAGAGTGGGACCTGCACTTCTGTGCCACTGTTATTTGCATTAAGCTGCTCTATGAATAGGTTTGTGGAAAGACAATTGTTCAAGTTTGTAGTGTTTGTAAAGTTCAAAGGTTCTACTTTTTTATAGTAAATATGTTGAAACCTAAGCCTTTTTTCACTGATTCGCTTTGGAGCGGTTTGTTACGGGCTGTGAATGTCTCTGTTTAAAGTGAACCATACCACCCCTGCTGAGGAGTCTGAAGCGGACCCTGGAGGGTACTAGCTCCCAGAGGGGGCCTGCATGGTATGAATTGCTTTAGCTAAGGCATGGCTACACAAGAAATAAGATGATTGGGCAAGAGAGAACGCAGGCTCAAGACTGCAAAAAGCAGATATAAATGCTGACCTGACACCGTATTTCCAGTTATGGCAACTTTATATGTTGAGCCAATATGTGCCACAAAACAAAGCACGAATGCAACAGCTCTTTCCTGTTTTATCAAAGCACGGCACCGGCATATAAAGAAAATGTAAAATTTCCAGTGTGTAATGGAGCCAAACCTACTGCATTACATGAACAGAGGTTAAAACACGGCATAGAGTCGCAGAGAAGTGAAATAAAAGCAGTCGTTTGGTAAATTTTTATATAGCACTTTTCCACCTTTCAAGGCTCTCAAAGCGCTTTATATCAAGGAATCACTCACTCATTCACACACATATTCAGACAGTAGTGTTGCTGCCCAAGGATTTAATGACAGCATTCATCTGTAGGACCTGGATTCGCACCGCCAACCTATGGGTCAGTGACCACTCAACTAATGTCAAGAGTGGGTTTCGAACAGCCAACCTTTGGATCAGTGAACAAATACTGTACCAACTGAGCTACTGTCACCTGTTTATGCCAGCTTCAGCCACATCTCGCAACACCACAAATTAAACTTGTTTTTGTGAATTCCTTAAATCAGGCTTATGATTATGAGTAGAATTCAAATATGGACCCGGAGCCATGCTCAGGGCATGGAAACGTAACTCGGCTGGAGGGAGCTGCACCAAACACAACGGCTCTAAGGTGGCCCCAAGCGAACCGTGCCAATGGAAAAGTGTCTCTAATCTCAAATTCGAATCAACTGCTATCACATTCGAATATCCATAAATTGAGAAATCATAGGTTTTTCCTTGCTGAGAAGGATGGTCTAAAGACGGGGGAGGTTCTGGGACAGTTATCCATTTGCTTGTTTTCTGTTTTCTGATTAATTTGCTTTTCTTTCTTTTTCATTGTTGATTTTTTAACTTTCTGTTGGTTAAGTCAATTCAATGTTCAGGCCTAAGAGGCAACTGCTGTTGTGATTTTGGGCTTTACAAAAATTTATTGAATTGAGTTTTATCTTACAATTTTGACTAATTGAAACATTGAAACATGTTTTGGGTCAAGTATGAGATTGTTTAAGCCTAATTTGGGTTTATTTATGTTTAACTTATTAAAAAAAAAAAAAAAAATATATATATATATATATATATATATATATATATATATATATACACACACACACACGCATATACACTTTCTCAACATACAGAATGGTTATCACAGGTTCTGCGCAGCCATTCTCAAGATTTGGCACTTTTTATGGCGCTTATCTAATTAGCTGGTCCTCAGTGTTGTGATGATTTGACATTTGTCTGACTGACAGTTGATTCTCTTCACTTTATTTGCGGCTCGAGGTGCAACTTAAACAACTTTGTCACCACTTGAGATTTGTGCCCAATGCAAAGACTGTCCACTGCCCCCCATCCCTGTGCCTGGTGTTTCCTCGCTGGGCCTGTCCCTGCAGGAGCTCCTCTGGCCCTAAGGTTAGCCCTGTGGAACATTCTGGGCTCAGGTCCCACAGAATAGTGACATGTCAGCAGCCCATTCAAATGAACAGGCTGAGTGTAGCACTATGTTAGCACTGCTGTGAGTGGTGCAGGGGGAGGGGGAGAGCTAAAAGGGGTGCAGTGTAAAACATTGCAGGGGTAAGCTCCATGAAAGGTATGGTGCTCCTGGATAGGCTGAGACCCCGTTAGTGCATATCAGAAGAATACATGCAGGAAGAGGCCCATTATTCAATTGATTTTGTCAGTTTGCAGATCAGGTCTTTGCTTAAAGAGTTTGACCAGCTATGTCATTGGTTAACTGACTTTACCCACATTTTATGTGGTATGTTTGCATTTGGCAGTTGAAGATGCATAAAATATTTGTACTGAAACTTGATGAAAGTGCCGTGCAGTTAATGTTTGTACAACCCCCAAGCCATTCTAAGTGTAGAGGGTTTGTCTGGTTGGGCATCTGGAGTGAAACTGCAGAATGATGGAAATTAAGATGTCTCACAGTCAATCCCAGAAGAAAGACTTGTATATTTTTGTAATACTCACTTTCACATTACTGTTGAGACAGTGGGTAGAATGTTTCCCCACAAACCTGTAAGTTATCGGTTCAATCCCTGCTCCAACCTCTGCTACTCTGACCCTTGGGCAAGACGCCTCAGGCACCTTGCCTGTATGTTTGGTTAAGGTTCAAGTGCTGTACAATTGTGAATTGGTTTCTACCCTACTACTTGGCATATCTTGGCATATAAAAACAACAATTTGAATGCATAGCATATCTGTTGCAACTACACGGAACTTCAATTCATTTGATTTGTATTTCAAATTTTTTACCTATGTTCGCTCATATCTGCTGTTTTTTAAATGGTGTGTAAGTTCATATTAATTTTCATGTCAAAGCCACTTGATTCTCTCTTGTTCATCTGTCGTCGCACAGTGTGTCTTGTTTTATTTGAGTCATTTGGTCGTCTTAGTAAGAACGCAGAATGGACAGACAGACATCCTGCTCTAGTCCATTTAATAACACAATAATACTGTATGAGTCCAGCTGAGCTGCAGTGGAAAAAGCAGCTCTCTGACTGTATTAAATATGCTCTAGGTTAGCACAGCTCCCGTTTAGCTTGGCAAAGGTTGTGGCGTTGTAGAATTCCCTTTTCAACCCAAAAATTGATTTAAAAGGATCATCATGTCAGGAAACTTCACTTAAGGGTAAACTGATGCGCAAATTTATCCAAGCTTTTTTAACATCTTTGGAAATTATGAACTTGTTTATCACTATTTTATTGTCTTGGTTTTATTGTTTGATACTACACCTGTGACGGCATTTATTGGTTACAGAAATATTAACAACATTGTGTTTTAATGGTGCAAATATATTCCTCTGTTTTGCCAAAGTCAGACCCATCAACAATACAAACTGACAGCACCACGCTGACACTCCTGAGGCATTCACTGTCTCACCCTTTTCTTAGGGCATTATTCTTCCTCTTATGTGAACGCCAGTGCACTCACAAGCACTCGATTCTGTCAATGTCTAAGACATTATTAAATTTATGCTACAATAATGGCTGTTCTCTCTTACAGGTGCTGTCATTGCGACCATTGATCAGATTTAATGGAAACCAAGGGGTAAGATGACAATTCATTCACTTCCTCTTACTGCTTATGTCCTGGATTAACACTTTTTGCTTTAGTACTTCCTGTGAACATACCTCAGCTAGACAGCTGTTTATCTGCATCTATCTAGATTGTGTTTGTACTGTAAATCACTGTAGAATTTCATACACTATTTGATAATAGTTGGCACAAACATAAGATAAAGGTAAAGGGCGGTATGATGCTATACACTGGAATTGTGATGGGATCCTGTCATGTGCAAGTTTACAGAGATTTGTACATTGTGATTGAATGCTGTTCTGTTTAATGCTGCTCTATGCTAAAACACTGTCTCTCACACACACACACACACACACGCACACACTCACACACACTCTCTCTCTCGCTCTCTCTCTACCCATTCCTCCTGTTGGTCAGCCTTTGCCATGCTCTAATTGAATGATTGAATGCCAGATTTAAACAATTGCAACGAAGTGTGAACTCTCACTAAAGGCCAAATTAAGTTTTAGAAATCTTATTTTTTTCAAGGCATAAAGTTGCCAAGTAAGAATCGAAAGAATAAGCTAGCCTTTAAAAAAAAAAAAAAAAAAAAAAAAAGCAGAAGTTTTTGCTCCCCCCCACCCCCACATCTATTCTCTTGCATCATTGAACAGCCTTCTCCAAAACACTCCTGTCTTTCCTATTTTAGTTCATTTGATCATAGTATTGTTCTATCTTTTTAGATTGGCATAGATGCTATAGAAAATCTGCCACTTTCCTTTTTTTTTCATGGTGTGTGAACATAGGCTGCATATCTCTGGGCTTAGATACAACAGCTTAAACTTGACTTGTTCAAAGAATTATAACAGTTTCCCACAGGCTGCACAAGCGTCGGCCTGCCCCTGGATAACTAGACAGGCATGCATTGGTAATGAATGCACCTCAGAAAGTTGATTATAGAAGCAGCTTCAGGGACCTCGTCACGAAACCTCCTACAGTTGTACCAGAGGAGGACAAAATCTTGCACTGTGAACAAACAGTGCACCTGATGAAATGGTCGTGTAACGCACCAGACGCATGTTGTTGTTGATTTCAGAAAGGAAGCACAAGTGTGAAAATGGCTAATTTCTGTAACCGATAGCTCAGCAGCACACATTATAAAAAAAATCACCATTCATTCCTCTTCATTCATGTGTGCGGCTACAAACTTGAAACGACATGAAAGAAACACATGACTTTATCTCAAATTTGGCCAAAACTGTTCTAACCTGCTTAATTACTGTGTATAGCCTTTGACGCAGGAGCCCCTATTCAGCTCCATGGCCTGAATAGTGTGTTGGCACAAGTGGCTCTGTGTGACACTGATGTTCAGAGCAGCTCTCTGCATTTATTCAAGCAAAAGAGTAAGGAGAGGAGGCAGAAGATCATGTTATTGTATGTAGTGTGTATTATCTCCAGCTAATATTTTAATATTTCTTTTTAGGCTCAATAGTTGTATCACAGTTGAAAATATGAATTATTTGACACTGCTCAGTGTGGTACATATAATGTAACACTAAAATAAATTGACCTTTGCTTTTTTTGAAGAGATTCTTTGGTTCACATTGTAAAAAATCACCCAGAACTGACATCCTGATGGCTGTCTGTATAACACTTTTTTTTCTGTTGGGCTGCACACATGTTTACAGAAACTTGATGGAGATGGTCCTCCTCTAACACAAGCCATGTGAATGCACACATTGTTTGGTGGATGAGACCTGCAGAATGAGTCGATGAGACAAGAACAAGAAGTGCTTGTGTCTATGTAAAAGGATAATTACTTTGGAGAGCTGTGGTGCCCACTGTATCCTTTTATTTCAACACATGTTAAGATTCTGTGATATTTTGATGATTGATTAATCAAAATGTAGTAATGAATAAACACATCCCTATCACTACCAAAGACTACTTATTTAATTGTCACAGCTCTTAAAAGCAAATTGTGTACAAATGCGTCAATGGGATAACCACTGGTTTAAATCATTTATCTCGTGCATTTGAGGCTAACATGAACCAAAATGATTTGGATGCATCTCAATGTTGAATCATCTAGAAAGTAGGGATGGGATGATATTGAAATTTAGACTCAAGATTATTTTGACCAAAATAATCACAATTAACGATATTATCATTGCCTTGTTGGTCATGTTTTTCAAAGCCATAATAATTCCACGCATTAGACTTCACCTTGAGTGGTGGTGGATAAATGTGTGGTGTCATCCGGATGCAGATCCACTGTCTGTCCACTAGCCATAAGCCATAGGCACAGAAGCTAACAAGTTTCATTACTATGACAGAGGCCCCCCTTGTGGGCGAACACCAGAACTAACATCTAAACATTCTATTGAAGCCGGAAACATGAGGCAGTATGGTGCCATAAAAGCAATTATAATGTGCGATGATCACGATTATTAAAATGCCACAAACGATTAATTACAGACCATCCCTAGTATAAATTATGAAACTTGACCCTAATCCAATGGTGATCTAGCTGTAGATTCCCGCTGCCATGTTTAAATAGCTCAGAATAGTCTATATTTCTCAGTAGGTTAAACTTAATTTTAATGTAATACTGCTTAGTCACTCTGTGAAAAGTGAATTCAATATTGCAGCATTTCACAGACAGTAGATGTTTCTTTCTATGGTCATTATTGAGATTGTGCAGACTGCAGACCTACTTTCTAGTTAAATTGTCTTAATATTTTTATCAATATATCATCTCAGAAAGTAATTGTCATTTAAACTTCCAGGACCAACATTGAACCTAAACAGAAATAAAAAATGAGGCTGTGGACATTTTAACAAGATTAAGATTCTTACATTTAGCGTGTGTTGGAAGATTAGGCTCCACCATTTGGTGTGGAGGAGCCTCCTCATGAGTCACTCCCAGAGCTGTGCATCTCCGGCAGCTCCTTTGTCCCTCTGCAGCTTATGCACACAACCAGACCCTCAGTTTCCACACAAACATGGAGCTAATCAGACAAATATGTTCTTCAAAAAACAGACACACGCTTGCATATTCAAGATGCTAAGGGACTGAATACATTATGTGCTGGGAAAAGGCTTGGTGACAGTTGGTAAAAGATAACTGTAACGCAACAATCTTTATATAGTACAGAAGGTCTTTTTTCATTTCCTTTTAACTGTTTATTCTTTGTATAACTATTAACAAAATAAGCATTAAAGCAGTGTCAGACATTTTGTCAACTTTTATTTATTAATTTTTTTATAGATTTTATATGTATATGTGTGTGTTGTTCCCCAAGTTTTTTAATGGATAAAAACCTCTTTTCTTGCTAGAATATTTTGGATCAGCCCCTTCTTTAGCCTCTTAAGTTCTATTTCTAAATCCAAATGGTCAAAACCTTAAATCTAATATCCACAACCTACCCAGAACTTGGATGGAACCCTATAAACTAATGGTGAAGATGAGTTGTTCATTTTATATTGAATTCATAACCTTTGTTATAAATTTAAGTAATTGTGTTGAAAGTGGTCAAAGAGAGAGCTCAAGAGCCACTTGCATTAAGAGACTTTGACTAAAGCTTCCTGATTGGTCGTCCAGTTTTCCTTTGTTACATTTGTTCTAGTTTATACAGTTTTATGTCCCATACACGTAACACCTCTTTTTCGTGTCTGAAGTAGATCTGGACAGGAGCAAGTATACACCACATTTTTATGTCCAAAGTACCACCAATGTCCTGCACAGCGTTTTACTTCCCATAGACAGATGCTGCCTTTCAGCCTGAAAACACAAAAGCAGAATATATAATTGAAGTAAATTTATAGTTTGGACATTCCGGGATGCAGTGTCTGTCTGTTTATAGAAGAATAGTGACTGTATGATGGTGGTTTGTGGTTTGTGGAGGTTGGCAGTGCTGAGGGATTGTGGCTACCTTCTGATACTCTTCCAAAAGACACACCTGGTTAAACTGCATGCATACCTTCTCTGATGAGCAAATTCAAAATGTAGAAGTTCACTTTTTTACAATGCTCGAAACATTGTTTTTATATGCAACACGATATTCCTAAATCACATTACAGGAATGTTACTGGATGTCTATTAATTTTCTAGCTAAAGTTTTTTTTTTGTATGTGTGTTTTTGTCAACAGAAAATCTCAATACCAAGATCAGAAACCTCTAGTGAAGCACAAACGTTTACTTTTTACCTGTCTCACGTGGGCAGAGATAATCCCCAGGGCAGCTTCGACTGCATTCAGCAGTACATCACCAGGTAAAGGGCTTCTCAGAACTCTGAGCTGTGCTAGTTTTTCAAGCTGAAGATTAAAGCTTCAGATAAAAATGAACTCATAAAAAATAATTATGTTATGTCTTTGCTTAGAATTCTCAGTAATTCACAAATGTTCTAGGTTATTGAAAATATAGGATTTTACTCTGTTGATTACAATTTGCACATGAAATGTATGTAAAAGTGTAAATGGAAAAACAAATGCCACTGTGGAAGTGAGGGAAGCAACAAAACAGGAACAATAGTCTTGTACTTCCTTCAAAGAGTTGAAAAATATTTTGACAGACATTTAAGCGTGGTGCTCTTGAAACAAATTTCTTAATTCACTCCACATTCCCTAAGTATTCAGTTCCACTTCACTTAAAAACACACACTAATGGTCTGTAATTGTACATGTCTAAAACACATGCGATAAATGGCTGCCATCTCTTTTACCAGTGAAGGGAGCATTCAGCTAGACTGTTTGGGTGGGATACAGGACAAAATCACGGTATGTGCCACCGACGATTCCTACCAGAAGGCCAGAGAAAGTATGGCCCAGGTGGAGGAGGAGACTCGCAGCAGAAGTGCCATTGTCATCAAGCCTGGGGGGAGATATGTGGGTAAGTGGACATCTTTGTTTGCAAATGTTGACTTTTTTTCCCCAAATCTTTACATACAATTTTAAAGGAATCACACCACTTCATTTCAAAGACAATGTTGTAATTTTGCTTCTTTGTCAATATGGTCTGCTTTGAACTTAAAACTCATTTGGGTGTGTAGCTGGGTAGCAATAGGCAAAGGCACTGGCAGAATCAGACCGTCAACAATTAATTCATTTTGACACTTCATTGTAAAAGCATATCAGATATGTAATTTCTCCACATAATAAACCAAAACAACAACTGTCTTTTCACAAATTAAAATTAAATATTTGCTTTTTTTTCCTTTGTGATTAAGATGGAAACGAGTGTCTAAAATGTGGATAACCCAGAGACCTTGTAGCAGTTACTGATATACAATTTTAGTTAAATTGTTTGAATATTGTTAAATGGTTTAACATTACGTTTTCTGTCTCAAAGGTAAGAAAGTTCAGATCCGGAAACCGGCTCCTGGTCTTTCTGACATTGCTCCTTCACGGAGAACCTCTCGACCTGTGATCATCTCCAGTGGAAATGTGAAGAAGGTCACAACGCAGCACCGACCTTTGCGGGAGCGGCTCGTTCACTTCTTGGCTCTTAAGCCTTACAAGAAGCCAGAGTTAATATTGAGATTGCAAAAAGACGGTCTCTCGCAATCAGACAAGGAGTCTCTGGATAGCCACCTGCAACAGGTTTATAAGCGTTTACACTTGCACAGACAGTTGAGCTTTAAGTCGCTAACTTGTCCACTGTATTTGTTTACCATTTTGTAGGTGGCTAATCTGAATGTGAAGGACAACACCTTCACATTAAAGGACTTTATTTATAAAGAAATTCAGAAGGACTGGCCCGGTTACACAGAAGGAGACCAACAGCTTCTGAAGAGAATCCTCTTTAGGTATTTGCATTTCAATGTCTCACTATCTTGGTTGTTGTTGTAGAACAAGCCTGGTGCTCTAATAGTGGAGGATGTCCCTAAGGACATGGCAATGTTGTATTTTTCTAGTCTTGATATTATGAAACTCTTGACTGTTTAAACATGGCTTTGCAAACACTGTAGAAACCATTCACCTACAAAACAGCACTGTGCTGAAGTCCCCTATTTGTTGACAGCAGGAAATGCTGGGCTTCTTTCCAGTTGAAAATGTTGTTTTCTAAGCCCTTAAATAAAAAAAAAGTCAAGACTGCTTTTCTTCAGTGTTTATCAGACTAAAATCTAAATATTATAAAGACAATATTTTTTAGGGGATTGAACCATTTATGGTTCAATGATCATATATCCCAGGGTAATATTTAAGTATTATTTCCAATGCATCTCAAAAGTGCTCCACGCTTGTACATTTTTCTTGCTGGTTTGTGTGCTGTTTTCTGTACTTTGAACTTTTGGTCAGTTTATCAGCTCACAGGCTCAAACCACCTACTTAATACCACCTCCCCCTTTGCAGCTCCTCCATACTTTTAGAGCTAATGCAGTCAGTCACGCAGAGTAGCACAGCAACACTGTGGAACGCTCATGATGCAACAGTGTTCCAGCACATGCTGATCTGTTTGTGAGGTGGCACCAGTCCAAGGTTCAGCTCACACTGCCATCTCATGTCTGGAGCTTGGTCCTGCTCCTCTCCAACTTCTTGACACAGACGCACAGCTCTACGCAGCAGGGTGGGGTTGTGATGAGACATGGTGTAGCCAACTGCCCTCTACTGATAATGACATCAGCTGTGACAACAACTGAGCTCACAGTGCAGGGGATCCTAATAAATCTATTATGATCTGTTACATGCCTGAATGTTTTTTGATGAAACAATCCAAAGTGAGCTGTATTGTTTGTCATTTTAGTTTTCCTCATTCATTGCATAGCACGGTACTTGACATGAAACCATGGCAAACCATGGTAAATGTGAAACTTTAATCTCTTGCCATCAGCATGACTTTAGTAAAATAATACTGATAATTATACTTTTGAATAAATGTATAGAAATCAATGTGTTTTGACCTGTTTTAGGAAGCAGACGCAGCCCCTGCCACCGGAGAGCCCACCCAAAGAGCAGCCCAGTAGTTCACCGTCTCAGGTGAGTTACCTGGTTCTTGATTCACAGTGTATCATTGCATGTATAATTTTCCCACTAGAGCACTTCTGCAAGTGTTTGGTAGTTGGTCAGTGCTCTGGTGTTTTTATGATTACCCTCAAATGCCCTTATATATTTTATCATATAAAGCCCCATCCATGCTCCACTTGAGTCCCTCATTGCTCCACTGCCCTGTGTGGAGGTGAGCTGCAGAGCGTATCCAGTGTAATGCCAGGGTTATACTTTAATTTTCTTCATGTTCTTGTATTTGCTCACAAAGAATTTCCCCTCCCAGAAACGACCAGCTGCTGACTTCATTGACCCCCTAGTCAACAAAAAGCCTAGAATATCACACCTCGCCAACAAGGCTGCAACAGCCCCTGTGAATGGTCGACTGGGCTCATCCAATGGGAAAGCAGAAGTCCAGTCTGTGTCTGTTTCTTTGTCGGACTCTGGTGTAACGTCCAGCACCCAGCCCCTGCCAGCGCTGGACATCCCTCGCCCATTTGAAGCACTTTCGGATGTCAGTAACGACTCCAGCCATAACGGCCGTGATTGTGACTCTCATGAAAGCGCCGAGAGACTGTGTCCTGCACCTTCCCACTCCTTGGGCCCAGTAGCGATGTCCACCCCCAGCATCAGCACGTCTTCCCCTGGACACAACGTCCTGAATGTGGCTCGGGACCAGAGTCCTACCTCCTTAGTCAACAAGTCAAAAAAGAAGTCCAAAAAACATAAAGATAAAGACAAGACCAAAGACCGAGAAAGGGCAAAAGAAAAGACTCAAGAAAAGGAGAAGCAGAGGAAAGTTTATGAGGAACGAGAGCCTGAGCCCAGACCATGTGAGGCGAGTCCTGACACCCTGAAGAGCAACAGTATTCCACACAGAAGCACAGGTGAGCCTGTTTTTTTCAGTGGTATCAGAAACATTGCAAGGACAGTGCTTTTTCCAATGTCCAGTTGTAATATTGACTAGATCAGGCATACCCAAAGTCCGGCCCAGGGGCCAATTGTGGCCCGTGTACAAATTTCCACTGGCCCGTAGCTTCTCACTAACTTTTATTGTCAACTGGATAAGGACAGGTTTAAAGAAATTCAAACTTTTGCTAAGAAAATGCTGAGTTTGTTTGTTGACATTCTCGGTCATGAACTTTAATAAGAACCTTGAGAGGACAAAACTAACTGACTGTCACCTGCGAGACATTTTGCGTGATGTTTTGTGCATCAAAACCACAGTCTTTGAGCCAGACCCGGCCTATTTTCCACAGTCAGATCTCAGTTTCACCCTTCGCATTGGTGCAGGCAAGTTATTTGTTGCTTTCTGAGGTGAATAAATTCTAAAATCGTATTTATTTATCTAAAATTTATTTTATTGTGATTATCAAAACCAGTTTAACTTTTTTTTTTTTTTTTTTGCTTTTTATTGCAAATGACTTTCACCTTTCAAATACAAAATGAATGATACACAGATTATAAATATGAAGGGTGAACATTTAATTTGCATTTAATATTAATAGTTCAAAGAATGATCAGGCCACTGGTTGGGCCCCACACATTTTCACCTCACCAAATCTGGCCCTCTGGGGGTATCTGGAGACCCCTGCTGTTGAGTTTTGGATCTACAGAGTGGATGATAAATCTACTAAATGCAATGCTGGTGTGATATGTTTTTTTGGTTTAATCTTATTTCCATTATTTTTCCAGATATTAATGGAATGTGCAACATTACCAGTATTCCGTTGTCAACCCCTGAAGTGGCTGACTATTTATTGTAAGTAATGTGATGTATATTGTAACTATGTGCTTTTTTTTTTTTTTTTTTTTTTATTTACAATTTTTTTCGTTCTTACTTTAGGAAGTATACAGTGATTGGCACTCCCGAACAGCGCCAAAAGTATAAAAATGATTTCAATGCAGAATACACAGAGTACAGGGGCCTGCATGCTCGGATAGAGGGCATCACACGGCAGTTCACAGTGCTGGACAATGAGCTGAAACAGCTCCAGCAAGGCACAGACAAGTACAAGGTGCATTTCCTTTGTTATACACAAATGAAATACTTAACATCATGCATGTATCATACAACAGTCCTTACTATTTTTGCAGACAATCCATAATCAGATTCTTCAAGAGTATCATAAAATCAAAAAGGTAAGCCTACACATAAAACTACATTAGTCTGTTTAAAGTCTATAACTATAATAAGGGAAACTGTTCAATTTTTTTTCAGACTAATCCCAACTATAGTCAAGAGAAGAACCGCTGTGAATATCTACACAACAAACTGGCACATATTAAGAAACTTATTGCCGAATATGATCAACAGCAACTTTAAGAGTTTCTACATGGATTCTGTTTTCCTTTGAAAATCCTCTCATGAGAGACGCCATGAAGGGAATGTGGCCTCATCAGGGCTGAAGGCTCTTGTGGGCAATAAACTGGACACCTTCATCTTTTTTTTTGTTCTCTTTTGATGGATCATCTGGCTGTAATGGTCAGACCCATCAGGTAGTTACAATGCATCCCAGCCTGCATTTAGTGCACAGTGGTAAAGGATTCAAACCTACACAATTTTTGTGAAGTATACAATCTTTAAAACTGGAGAGAATGAGACGCTTTTTGAAATTGAAAGATTGTGCACCAAAATCAACTTTTGAGTTTATAAAATATAATGAAACATCAGTTAAACAAATGGTTGTGATGTATGTAATGAATTAATTTCTCTGGTTCCACTATTTATTTTGACTTATTTGGGGGGTGAGTCTGCTCCACACTCCTCAGTATCAGTACTTAAAAACTGTCTGTGCTTTCCCTCTCATCTTGAATGTCAGCCAGTATTTTTCTCAGAAGCTGCCTTGTCCATGGAATTGTCATTGTATTGGCATTCTTTTTTCTCTTTTAAAGAGGGACAGAAATTACTGTTGATTTAATCAAATCCTTGCTTTAAATGCACACAGCAAGAAGAAGGCCTGTGTGCTTGGCCTTTTTTCTCAATTATGTGCAGATGTCTTAATGAGGGACGTTTCCATTTACTGAGCTTTAAACTGACCACCTAATTTTAACAAGCTGTACTTGTTCTTTGGTCACATTCGAACAGTGGTAGTTAGTTAAGGTTCATCATTTTGGTTCAAGGCAAGATGCTATAATAAATACTTAGCTCTTAATTTCACCCTTCTGGTTTAGTTTGTTGTAGCTTTTGTAGCAATCTTTATTCCACGTTTTCTGACATAATCATTTCTGTGTTTCCATTTATTTCATAATACAAATAATTATTTTAATTAAAAAAAAAAAACTAAACATCTTTAGATTATTATTTTAGGAACTATAGTTTTCAGATATCTGTGTTGATTCTGCTGAAATCATTCTAATTATAGTTTCAGATGTAAACCCACTATTGTCTGTTGGGACGACTGTTAAGATGAAGCCATCACAATGGTTGGACTGCTCCTTAAGGTCTCAGAGGAACTGCCGGCCAATTTTGCCTTTCCAGATGTGACAAAGAGGACATACAAAGTATTGCTTTTTCTAAAGCTCTTTCCAAACAGCCTAGTGACAGAAATGCTATAGAAAATGGGGCTGGTTTAGTCAGTGCTACATTTTGTGTGAATATAAAGATCAGCACCTTATCTTGCTGTTACCTGGGGTTTCTTTGTCCATCAGGGTGCATGCATAATGACCTATGTTACAAAGAACAATCTTTGAATTGTGACATTGACGGTGCAGAGATTAGAAACTGAATTGGCATGCAAGACATAGCTTTGACCAGCATGTATACTACCAAAGTGTTACGTGAACACTGTGCTCTACCAAATGGAAAAGGAAACATCTGTGTTTGATTAAAAACTGTGGAAATCTTAATTCCTTTTTAGTCCCATGTTCGTGAAAGTCTCCTATGCTTTAGATTAGATGGGTATTTTATATTCTAGGGTACTGGAAGGTTAGGACATATGAGACACTACATCAATCCCCTGTCCAGTGGTGGCAGGTTTGAGGAACAGCACACACAGCTGCAACTCTCAACAAGAAAAGTTGCATCGAAATAGGCCTATATTTTCTGAAAACATTTTTGTACACATCTATTGTTGTCAAGCTCCATTGTGAATGAGGTTTTTTTTTTTCTTTATTGGGATGTTATATCAATATGCCAGCACAGAAAAACTGTATGAGCTGATTGTGCCAAAATGACCTGTTGTATAGGTTTTTCATTTCTCTACATACAAGCTGCTGTAAAGAATGAATAAAGTAGGCTTTGGAAAGAAGAAATCCAGGTGTAAGCCCAAAAGCATGCTTTCTCTGTCAACACCTTTAAGGGACTGGGACATGATATTTGTTTCAATAAAACATTTTTTCCTTTCATGTTGTTTTTTGCATCACTAAGCTGAAGAAGTAGTTCAGCATTCCCCCTGGTGGTGGCAGCAGATCTAAATAATCATTTCCAAACTCTTGGGCAAACCCGTGATACTAATCAGTTCATTTTACAGTACTTTATGGTACCATTGCAGTAATATTATATCCAACCTTTATAATAGGTGTCTTGAGAAAGACACGTGTTTAGAAAAAGTTTGGCCGACCTACGTACGATGACCTGAAAGTGGTTTCGCAAGGCAATTCTAGGGGGACCGGTTTGTTTGGCTTTGACACTCTGAATGATCTTAGAAATGTGCGATGGTTTCAGGGTTGGCAAGTCAGCTCTACAGCGACTCACTCCAGCGCCGAACTTGGCCCCAGCACAGCGGCCCGTGCTGAGCGCGTGGGGCGGGTGGGTCAGTGGGTTCACTTCGGCAACTTGCCATGCGTCCCTCCCCCCTTAACCTCCTCAGCAGACTACACTGTCATGTTTACACACATAAGAGCCCCTCCTGTCTTCATTGTTATTGAAGTTATTACTGTCCTCTACTTTAATGGTTTAGCCTTATTTTTTCTCCAAAGCATATCCGTGTTATAAGGCTGTGTGTGAAATAATATCCTATTTGGCTCATAGAAACTCGCTATGACAAACTGTGGTATTTTTTTCACCCTGAATAAAACGCGAGGCGTGAAGTGATGATAAAACCCTCAGCCTACTCAGGAGGCATCTTCGTGGGACAGGATCGTGTTCCTGACCCACGCGTGTCGTTGTTATCACGGCTCATGCTGACGTACGTGTCTCCACCGCTGTGTGGATCCCTGCCATATTCACGCCGGGCAAGATGGCGGCGATACGGACGGGCTGTTATTGCCAGTGAACACAAAAAGGCATTTATTTAAGCTAACAAACCCGTTCAGAGACATTTGTACCATCGACCATATTGTGTGCACATTTCTGTCGAACCAACGTCGACGTCTCGTTTATGTTTTGCGTATTTCTTACAAAATGTTAACGTTGTAGCCTACTCGCTAACACGGGCAGTAAGTAGCTAACTAGCTATCTATCACAGCCAAGCCGCCGTGAAGTGGAGAATGGGAGAAAAGCTGGAGCTGAAGCTCAAATCGCCGGTTGGAGCAGAACCAGCCGGTTACCCGTGGCCATTACCAGTATATGTAAGTAGCACTCAATATAACACGCACAGAGTAATACAAAATAAATGGCTGTTGTTGTCTTTGTTAGCTAGCCCTGTGCTAATGGTGGCTAGTCGATGGAGGCAGAGCACACAGGGGAATCAGGTCACAGACTTGATAATAGGCACAATATTTGTTGCAGTCATATTCTCCTCTCTTTATTCGTTGAACAACACTTTATATGGTATTAGAGAGCTGCTATTTTTAATTTCATGTTATTGCTTGTTTACAATGGTCACTGTCATCGACTGTCAATGGCAGGCATTATAACTGGTCAATATAGCACTGCAACGATAGTAGTCGCGTGAGGTGTTGGTTTTCATTCAGTGTTTGGGGACTACTGGAACTTTGTATGCAAATGAAATATAATAGTTTAATTTCTCCAGAATACACGCATAGATGATATTACATTATTTGAGTGATTATTTTGTGGATCTAAGAACTACTGTAAACATTTCACTGTGCGCAGTAGTATTTATTCCATGTAGCATGAGTGTGTCGGCGTCTGGATGCTGACAGAAGTTGGTTCATTGAAGAGAAGCGGAAAAGGAAGTGGTTGTAGTGATGTCTATGTCTGTGAGTCAAGGTAGGGTAAAATCCTCATTTATAGTAATTGTGGTGAGACAGACTAGTGTGTATATACATTTCTGAGAAGTTTCAGATATTCTTAGTTGCCCCTTAGTTACATGCATACACACAATTGTGCTACATTCAACCTAAGTTTAAGCCAAGTCACCAAACTGTATGTGGAAGTTTTGGTATTATGTAGATGGCTCTCCGTTGTGTTCTAACTGACAAAGCTATTCTTGTTTTCACATCAGGACAGTCTTTGATAAGAATCACTCCCTATTAACATCTCCATGTGTCATTTTCCAGTTGGAGAACTGAAGCATGCAAGGAATTCAATCTACTCCTGACGTGCTCCATATTTATTTATACATGAACTAGTAATCTGGCATTGAATTGGAAACAGACAATTGGCTCACATATGGCATTCTACAATTCAGAGCCCATTCATGTGGCGCTGTCCTCCTGTTTTCAAAGGACTTCCTCTCTCTCTCCCTCTCTCTCTTGCTCTCTCTCTTCTCATGTCCATATGGTCAGCTCTGCAGGAAAGAGGACAGAGCATTCTGACAGTAAGATATTATTAGATCATTAAAAATGTATAATTTCTCCTGTGGGCTCATTTTTTATTTATTTATTTATTTATTTTTTTACGACATATTCAGTCATCAGTGATTATCTACGGAGTCTGTTGCTCTACTTTGATATTAAGAGAAAGGATTGATCATTACTTTGATACCACAATCATAATTTTAAACTGCTCAAATCTGTGTCTATTTCGATAAGCGTTTTAGCATCAATAAGTATGTGGGTATTGTTTCTTTTGATAACCCTAGAATAGAAAACAAGATTTAGTAGTTTTCAGCATCCGGCCTCCTCCTCCTGCCTATCCCAGATGTCCTAAATGTTTCCATATGAAGGGATTTCTTTAGTGGATCTTAAAACCAAACCTACAGTTCCTTTACGATTTAAAACTTAGATTCATGTACTAAACAAGACCAGAGATTTTGCCATCTTATTATTCAGTTTATAGGAAATGACACAGCCTTTGTGATATGATGTGGTTTTGCAAATCATTTTAATTACACAGGGGTTTTTCTGAGGGAGCTATCCGCTTCCCACAGAGCTGCAGCGTCATTGTCACTGTTTAAGATAAAACAAAACGTTTGGAAATTCCCTTTGTATTTCCATTATGTGTGATCACACTAAATGTGCGCTTTTCATAACTGCTCATCAGTAGCATTGCAAGAAGTGATTGCAATTTTCATTAGAAAGTGTATGACCAAATATGAATATTGATACTTTGCTCTGTCAGTTTGAATTGAAAATAATGATGCTACCTTTATACACTTAAAATAACAGACCTTGCAATTGTAAATCTTGTATGTATGTCGGGCTGAACGAATGACAAGATGGGGGGAAAAAACAGAAGAAATAATGTTTTTTTTCCCTTGATTATTCTCAATTTTCTGTTCTTGCTCAAAACACATACAATACAATTGTGTTCAGTGATAATTTCCTGAACATAATCAATACAGACATTTAATTGTTGCCATTTAGCATAAAAATAGTCACATTTCATCCTCCAAAGTCTGAACACTGCTCAAACCACATGTTTTAACCGACAGAGGATTGGCTATAGACCTCTCTATTTCAAAAGAGACAAGCTTATCATTGACAATTAGAATTTATCATTTAAAGTGTTATTAATTGTACAGCCCTAATCCCACAGTGATATTTGAATACTGCTCCTTCCCTCTTCACCACAGAGCAGTGAGGAGGGGTCACTCCTGGTTTCTGTGTTTATTTTTAGCCCGTGAGCTGAGCTGGTGTTGCTGTGTGCGTCTTTGTCTGAGCAGATGACCCCCTCCTGTTAGTCCCACTCTCACGTGCTGCTGCAATGTAGCTGTGTGCTGCTTCTAATTTGGGGAACAGTCTGTCCTTCCATTTGCCTTTTTGACCTATTAGTTGTATTGATGCTATAGATAATAATAATTTACAGCAGAAGCAAGCAGGAAGTTTGTATATTGTCGCTTTGAGTTAGAGCTAACAGCTGTCAAAGCTTGGTGTTGATTACCTGTCTTTCTCTGTCCCTTAGCATTGAGTTGTAGCTGTTCATTTACTCTGTTTTTCTTCTCTAGTACTCCTTGGCTTTACAGTGGAGTCGAAGTCTGAAAGTGGGTCAGTGGGTCATTTCAGGCAACAGGCTCAGGCTGGCTATGCTCCGTTGTAATATGAGCCCGGTTCCTCCCATAGAGCTGCACAGCACTCTGCAGTTATGAATCCATGTCCTCTGCCGTATAATCAGTGCAGCACAACACATGTGTTTTCTGCTACCTTTACAATCTGACACTATTACACTTTAGCATTGTATATATTGTGTACATAACAATTGCATCTTCATGTAGAAATATGTTGTAACAACTCCACATATAAATATTTGTACTTTTTAACTCTATTCTTACATTGTGTTTTTCAGGACAAACATCATGATGCTGCTCATGAAATCATCGAAACCATACGGTAAATTTCAGACTATATAATTCTGACTTTTAAAATAGATTTTAACTTTATTTTACTCGGCAAAACATAAATAAAAAATTCAATTAACAATGTTTTTTTGTTTCCTTCTTCATTTAAGTCAGTTGTAAATGACAATATTTATGTATTTTCTAGGTGGGTGTGTGAGGAAATACCAGACCTCAAACTGGCAATGGAAAACTATGTGCTCATTGATTATGACACAAAAAGGTGAGTTTTATCAATTTATTAAAAATAAGTTTTGAACAAAATTGGTGAATTTAATTAAATGTGTAAATGTACATGTCCTAGCTTCGAAAGTATGCAGAGACTATGTGACAAGTACAACAGGGCCATCGACAGCATTCACCAGTTGGTTAGTAAATTGATCATTTATTTTCACTGAAGCTTTTACTGGAGGTTTGTTTCTAAAGTTTGTCATTTTCAGTGGAAAGGGACCACCCAGCCCATGAAACTAAACAAGCGTCCATCCAACGGCCTGCTGCGCCACATCTTACAGCAGGTGTACAATCACTCTGTCACCGACCCAGAGAAGCTCAACAACTATGAGCCCTTTTCTCCGGAGGTGTACGGAGAGACCTCGTTCGACCTGGTGGCCCAGATCATTGATGAAATTGAAATGATGGAGGAGGACACCTTTGTGGATCTTGGCAGTGGTTAGAAATATTAAAACATATTATTAATAGTATTTATTTGTCATTTCAGTTCCAATAAACAGTCTTATCTGTTTAATTTTATGTTGGTCTCTGAAATAATGGTGCCAGTATCTGTAATAAACACACAATAATTTAAATTGTAGGAGTTGGGCAAGTTGTTCTGCAAGTCGCTGCAGCAACCAACTGTAAACACTACTATGGTGTGGAGAAAGCAGACATTCCAGCCACCTATGCAGAGGTAACTCAATATTTATCTTTTACAATGTTGACATTTAAAAAAAAACACCACAAGCACTTTTTTATGAATAATTTTTCAATAAAGGTACTTGGATATATTAATGACATTGACTTAAACAATTACCATTTGTATGAAGATGTTTTTCCATTTCCCAACTAAATACTCTTTTGTCATTTTAGACAATGGATAAAGAGTTTAAAAAATGGATGAAGTGGTATGGAAAGAAACACGGGGAGTATACAGTAAGTACACATTGCCTTTATAAAAACACCTTTTAAAAAACATACTCTTTGTATTGGTGTTTATATATTGTTTACTCTTTCTCAGCTGGAGAGGGGGGATTTTCTATCCGAGGAGTGGAAAGATAGAATTGCCAACACCAGGTAGATGACTAAAGCTTGATGCATCTCTTGGATTTATAAGTCTGGTCTGTCGTGGGTTGATAAGTTCAATGTTCAATGGTTTCTGTTTATGTTGCAGTATTATTTTTGTGAATAACTTTGCCTTTGGTCCAGAAGTAGACCACCAGCTGAAGGAACGATTTGCAAACATGAAGGAAGGTCAGCATTCAGCCAGTAAAACAGTGTTCTGTAGTTATCATGAATTAAAAATGTATGGAAATGTCTAAGGCATTTTTTCTTTTTTTTTTCAGGTGGGAAAATAGTGTCCTCCAAACCTTTTGCACCTTTGAATTTTAGGATAAACAGTCGGAACTTAAGTGGTAAGTTGATGGTATAGAGTTTAAAGGGTTCATCTAGCTTTCTGTGTTGATGGCGTTCATGTTTTACTGGTGCAGATATTGGCACAATAATGCGTGTGGTGGAGCTGTCTCCTCTGAGAGGCTCAGTGTCCTGGACTGGAAAGCCTGTTTCCTACTACCTTCATACCATTGACCGCACCATAGTGAGTTATAAACCCGTTTGTGTTTTGTTTTGTTTTTTAATAATGTGATCGTGGTCCTATGTGGTTCTTTAATAAGCAAAGTATTTTATAGGTGCTATAAAGAACTAATAGTGCATCATATCTTAACATTTCTTTTTATGTTTTCAGCTTGAAAATTATTTTGCTAGTCTCAAAAATCCTAAACTCAGGGTAAGTATTTTTTTTTGTCCCACATACAGGTCTTTTAAATGTCATGACTTAATGTTCTCACGGTACTGTTGTGTTTAGGAGGAGCAAGAGGCAGCTAGACGACGCCAGCAGAAAGATACAAAGGAAAGTAAAAGCAATAGCACCACGCCCACAAAGCCAAAAGAACCCGCCAAGGTGGGCTGACCATATTTTTTCTGAAGTATTTAAAGCTGTTTTCTTTTTATGAACATGTTTTTGTCATTGCAGCCGGACTCTGGTGACGAAGAGGAGCGTCCAAGCTTGGTGACTGTGGTGAAGCCTAGTCCCAAACCCAGAAGAACACGATTATTGTCTAAAGGACGTAAACTGAACAACAAAAAACGTGGTCGCCCGAAGAAGGCCTCTGTTAATACCACTGAGAAGAAAAATAAGAAAAATCAAAGTGCATTGGATTTGCTGCATGCCAAGACCCTGTCTGCAGCGCCTGCTCAGGGTCAGGCGCTGGACACAAAATACAGCATTTTTATTACTCGTAATTGTCACAGACGCTCATTGGTTTCTATGTGTCCAGATTCATACCGGTCACCTCAAAGTCCTTTCTACCAGCTACCTCCCTTGGTTCAGCACTATCCCTCTAGTCAGCTGCTGCTTGGCCCAACTCCTCCAGCTTTGCAACAAATGCTAGGTAACCTCTTATCCACATCGTTACAGCTAGTTCTATAGACTGTACAATGGTACTAATAATATTGTATTATTTCTCTACAGATAACATCAAAATACAATACCTACAGTTTATGGCCTACATGAAGACTCCTCAGTACCGCTCCAACCTGCAGCAGCTTTTAGAGCAGGAGAAGGTACAGTTAGTTGCAAAAAATTGGATACCCTATCCTCTTAAACCTCAATGTGACCTTTGCAAATTACCACTTGCTTATCAGTATGTTATATTTTGTCTTTAGCAAAAACACAGGGACCTGTCAGGACAGGCAGAGCAGTTGCAAGCTGTGTGTCAGTCTCACAAGGAAAAGATTAAAGGACTTTTTCAAATGAAGCTTGATGAGGTAAATATTATAATACTTTGTTTAGCTTGTGTTAGTTTTGACAAATGTCACCTTTCCTTGCTAAATTAAAATGCATGGTGGTTGGCAGTTGGGTGTAAAAGCCCTGACGGCAGAGGACCTTTTACAAGCGCAAAAAGAGATATCAGCCCACAATCGCCAACTGAAAGAGCAGACGAAGCAGCTTGAGAGGGACATGGCCTTATTGAGGGACCACAGCCTGCTGCTAGTAAGTTCCTTCCTTTGTGGTTTGTAAAATTGAAGTTGTTTTTACATGCTAACCCTTTTATTTTGTTTGTTGCAGCTGAAGACTCGATGTGAGGAGCTGAAGCTTGACTGGGGCTCTTTATGTTTGGACAGTCTGTTGAAGGAAAAACAGGCATTACGAAGACAGATATCTGAGAAACAGAGGCATTGCCTGGAGCTGCAGGTACATGGTTTATCTGACAGTTTTGAACTGAACCTGAAATATCTTACGTTATGGTACAGTTTTTATACATGTTGAGTTCAAAAGAGCTTCAGAATTCTTCCTAATTGCTGTAAGCGCCCCCTGGTGTCTATTTTCAGATCAGCATTGTTGAACTAGAGAAGAGCCAAAGGCAGCAAGAACTGCTGCAGCTCAAGTCCTACAGTCCCTGTGATGGGTCTCCATACAGAAAGAACTTGGAGTCGCGATCCTCCATAGACATGGACACTACAAAGATGGGTCTGACCTCTGTCCCTTTGCATAATGGCATTAGTCCTGAGTTAAACGGCACCAGCTCTCCGTGTTTTGAACGCACCAACATGAAAGGAGAGCTCCTTTCACGATATCTCCCCATCTCCCCGGACCACGAGCTTGCGCCCTCTGCCTCTGACGTCCGACAGAGACAGCACACCTCCTCCCACACTCTTCCAGACTACACTCGCTTCTCACCTGCCAAAATTGCCTTACGCAGGCATCTCAATCAGGATGCTACTGCTGCTGCCCAACTAAGAGGTCCTGGGCTGATGACACACAGGTCTGTTGTTATCAAAGCTCCAAAGAAATCAGTAGACCAAAGAGATAATATATTTATATTAAATGGAATTATTTTTCAGGGGGGAACTAGTTGGTATTAATCCTCCAACTAAACAGAATTGCCCCTCCCCTGGGGCAACTGAAGCCCCAAGTACTACAGCAAAAAATTTTGAGAGGGTAAATAGAAAAGCTGTTTTAGTCATTGTTTAGTGTAAATTGTATAATTTATTTCATACCATTTTCTTTTTCAGGCTGGTAAAGAGAAGAGTCCTCCTCAGAGTGATAACAGTATTACAAGCCTTCCAATTAGCATCCCTCTGAGCACGGTCCACCCAAGTAAACTGCCTGTCAGTATCCCCCTGGCCAGTGTGGTGCTGCCAAACCGAGCTGAGAGACTGGTCAGACATTATACTTTTTCCTCTTCTTTTCGTAGTGCAAATGCTTCTAGGAGCTACACAATTCACATTATCACCTGATTCTATAGTATCTATTGTCTGTTTTTTTTACAGAGAAGTACTCCTAGTCCTGTCCATACAAGTCAGACCAACGGTAAGGCTAAAACAAACCCAAATTTACTTGTTTGTCTTTGGAATACTAATGTCTTTTTTTTTATAATTGATGTAGGATACTCTTCCAGCTCAGGGTTGATGAATGGAGTTCTGCATTCTGAGGATCATAATGGTGCTTCGCTGTCTCCTCCCTCCCACTCCAACCCACCTCTGACAGGACCAATGAGCCGTGGGTCCATCCAGAGTCCCTCTCTCAGCACTGGAGGGGTGCTCCAGTATGCAGATGGACCCCCAAGAATTGTGCCAGAGGACGGTCCAGACCACAGAGGAGGCGAGTCAGACAACGAGCCCTTGGAAAGTGAGATGCGGAGGAGAATCTTCTTCTCCTCTTCCTCTTCATGTTCTTCATCTTCCGGTAGTGGAAGCAGCGCTGCTTCAGGGTCACGCGTCCACCACCACACTGGCAGCTCAGGAAAGCAGGGATACCATGGCAACCACCACCACCAGTCCCCCGGCGCACAGCACATGCACACTCCCACAAATACCACATCGCACACCTCCCACAGCCTGGGCGTTCAGGAGGGCCGCAAGCGAGGCAGAAGGAAGCGGGGTTCCACAGGAGGAGCTGTCACAGCCAGCACCTCCCCAAAAAGGAGGTCATTCCCTGGACTCGGCTCCAGCCATCACTCCTCAGGATCGCCACTCAACATCAATTCAATGGTAAGAATTTACCTCAGTGTACTCTTCCTCATCTTGAATGTCCACCAGTGTGATGCTGTAACATGTTGTCCTCTCTGTAGGTCAGTAACATTAACCAGCCCCTGGAGATCTCTGCCATATCCTCCCCGGAGCAGTCAAGCCGCAGTCCCAGTGGGCTTGACCTGGACCAGCCTCCTATTCTGAAGAGAGAGCGCCCCCTAGAGTTTAATGGCACCGGACGGTATTCATCGGCCCCCAGCTCAGATGATGAGGACTCCGGCTATCCTGCAGACAGCTCTAGTTCAAGGTGACAAATTTGATTTCTTACAGTTTCTATGCCTTTTAGTAAGTAATTTCTAAATTTTTGCATTTTGTTTTAGAATTGAAAGAAAAATTGCCACAATATCACTGGAGAGCAGAGACCTTCCTGGTAGATTTGTGGACACTGAAAGAAGTAATTATTTATTGATCACAGCTGTCTTTTGTTTTGTTTAGTTTTTTTTTTCCTGACTGACAAATTACTGTAATAATAGGCAGAAAATCTGGGAGTAGCAGTGGAAACAGCACTGGCAGTGAATCCTCATCTACATCCTCCTTGTCCTCTGCGAGCAAGTGGAAGTCTACATTCTCTCCTATTTCTGACCTGAAGCAGCCGGGCTCTGAGCTAAGACCGAGTGGCTCTCCTTTTGGTGTGGGAGGACCCAGTCGCAGCGCAGACTCTGATCCAGACCACAAGCCACATGCTCAGGGGCGCAAAGGCAGTGACGGAGAATCCACTTATGTGATGTCCAACCCCTTCCTCAATCAGGAGGGGGCTGTGCGAGGGGGGGCTGGTGGAGGCAGCGGTCCACAGGGATCCAGTGGGTCTGAGACACGGCAGGTTCTGCAGAAACAGAAGGTCCCACGAGATTGGGAGTCCAAGAACAGCAGCAGCCAGAACCTGTTCATCTCTGCCGCTGCCAGCAGTGGAGCGGGCATTCTGAGCTCAGTGTCCTCTACCTCTGGGACCGCCGTGGGGCAGTACCTGGGCTCTCAGTTTCCACTCGGAGGGACCTCCGTCCTACAATCACTATTTGGGGCCCAGACGGGATCCTCTGTGAATGGGTCGACCCGGCTTGTTAATGGACATTCAGCCCTTGGAAGCTTCTCCAGTGCTGGTTTGGCCGGAGGAGCAGCTGGAGGTGAGCATTATTGATGACGGTTTTCACTTTTATCTAAGGTTCACAGCTGGATATAAAGATTAGGATTGTATAAGGCAAGATAAATACAAGTAAATCATTGATTTTAAAATGAGGTAAGTTAAAGCCCAAAGTTGCTGACTTCATCTGCTTCACTGACTTCACTGACGACTTGCTTTGACTGGTACAGCCCGCTGCAATGCTTTAGGTGGGAACACCCTTGGAAAATGTGTGGGACCGATTTAGTATTTGATTAGAACTCGAATGCGAAATAGTAAAAACAAATTCCTAAACATGGTTCACCAATGATATGTTTTCTGCGGGTGTATCTGTTCAGAAGTAACAGAGTCGGCTCATACTACACTCAAGTGAATCTAATTTCACATGAAATTTCACTTGTTTGTGGGTTGGTCTGACTCTGTTTACTCTCTGTGCTTGTTAAAGACTTGCTTGGCGCTATGCACAACCTGGCTCAGCCCTTGCTTCTCTTTTTGTTCCCCTCTTTCTCGCTCTATCCCCCTCCCCCTGGTCCGCTCCTGCCCTCTGCTCCCTACATTTCTATCCTTTGCAGGAATCTTTCACCATGTGGTACCTACAGTGTCCTCTCATCAGTTTGGGGCGACGCTGGCCGCCTCTGGAGGCCTTGGCTCTCTGCTCAGTCTCTCCACCTCTACCTCGTCCCAAACTCAGCAGCACAGCCCGTCCCCAGCCGCGTCCTCTCGACAAACCCCTGTGTCCTCTCCTGTCCCTCCCTCTGCTCAGCACAGCCGCACACAGACAGTTCTGCATAGCCCCTCTCCCCCCACTCTCTCCCTGCCTCCCCCTCCTCCCCTCCACACTGTCCCATCCTCTTCAGCACCCATACTACCTGATACTCAGGCATCTTCCCGCTCAGACCGCCTGTCCCACACTGCCCTCCACCAGCAGAGGGTGCAGTCCTCCCTCTCCATTTCCACCTCTGTGTGTTCTGTCTCTACTGCTTCTGCCCCTGTGTCTTCCTCATCCTCTCCGTCTTCTTCGTCGCGTCCTTTTGCTGTGCACTACTCACCTCGACAGCCCCCTCCACAGACCGGCAGCAGCTCTGCAAGCAGTGGGGGCATGTGGAGGACTCAGAGTATGCACAGTGGCCACTCCACGTCCCATCTGCCTGGCTCCCGGCCTAGATAGGTTTTGGGGTGGGGGTGGGGGATGTCACAGGGCAGTCAGTGGATAGAGAGGGAGAGACTGGTAGGGTAGGAGAGACAGGGTTTACCATTTTCCTGCAAAGGGATGTCTTCAGCAAAGGTGAGTTCTGTTCAGTGAACGGTGTGTGTTGTTGTAGTCTGAAATAATTAAAGAAACTCACATGTACTCCGTTTACTTTTTCTCCTTAGGTAATTAATGAAAACTACCTCATCATTAAATGAACTATGCAAATGTCAAGGTGTGGACCAAGGCACTCTACTCTGTCGTTGGTGCTTCTAAGCGTCTGCACTACCATCCGCCTGCCGGACCGCTTCCTATTCTGGGATGACACACACACAGACACACACACACAAATACACAAACACACACACAAACAAATCTACTTCAACTGTCACAGCATAGTCCCACTTGAACAGAGCTCAGGCTCCTGGTCATTTTTGAACCTGTGTTGAGTGATTGTTTTAACTCCATCAACACTACCTCAATTTCTAGTTTTGAGGTGCTTTTGATGTGAAAGAAAATATAAATTATTTTAACATAATATTGTTGGCGCAACCATTAAAATGTAATAATTCAATCTAAAGTGATTTTGTAATGGCTACTGTGTTAGAAGAGAGATCACATTGAGCGCCATTTCAAACGTTCACCTCATCTAGACATTGAGGCTAGTCCTTTCAACACCTTTAAGTCCCTTTACTTATCATTTATCTCAGAGCCACCTTTCCTCACACTTTGCTTTTTGTTTCTTTAACTGTTTGTGATTTGTCATAAAACCAAATAAGGGATCTAGACTATTGACCCGACGTCACACTGGAAATGACCTGCAGAGGCTTGTGTAGCATAATAGAACAAGCCAGATACTGGCTACATTCTTTAGCCCCTAAGCTTTTGTTTAGCTGCCATGTTACACAGTGTTTGATTCAAATGAAACAACTTTTTCCATTTTAATCCAATAGAGTTTAACAAAAATGTCATTGCATTTTTCTGACACATCTTAGGCTTAGCCACTATCAGACACAGATGATGAAATTCTGACTTAATTACACTTTTCTTCCTTTTGATAGTAACACTACTTTGTTTGACAGCAGCAGAACTATCACTGTTAATAAGCTTGAGATAATAGTTTTCCTGTCTGACTTTGGAAATGCAGGTTTATTTAAATGTCAAGTACATTGACTCTTGTATGTAACATTTATCTACATTTCAAACATGAGAATCTCACACTGGGAGTAACATTACCATAACCACAACAAAACTACTGGACTCACTGCTTTCTTCTTTTTTTACTTGTACAAATGGGTAAAACGATGTTTGTACTGTGAATGTGTTTGATTGACTGTATAGTTGTGTATAATTTAGATTATTATATTTATGCCAGATGTTTCACGTTTTTCTTTTTAAATTCCATACTGTGTTGATATTGTAGTATGCAATAGCGTGTGTACTTGGCTTACAGTTTGAAAACATTGGTGCTATTTGAACTGTGCCTGATCTTATTTATTATTTAGTAAAACACCACAAACAAATGGAAGAGTTGGTGCTGTACAGAGGAAACCTTGTAAAGCCACTTCGGCCTTTCTCATGTTAATACGCTGTGTGGTAAATATATACTTTGTGTACACGGGACTGTAGAGCCCTTCTGCATACAGCTACTGTGTGGAACCAGCTTTCAAAAATCCTTCCTAAGCAGTTTTAGTGTACAATACACACTCACTTGGTTTAGTAGGTCTCCAGTCAATAAAAAAGTGCTATATGAAATGTATCTATATATAAATATATAGTCTATATTGACATATAAAATATATAAGTAATGGGATGTATTGGTGCTTAACCTGTTAAGACAGGGCTTGGAGCCAAGGAGAGCAAAGCATTGCCACATTGGTGGTGGTAACATGGCAGCAAAACCGCACCTATATCATGTATATAGAGTACAGAGAGTAGTCTGTCCATGTTTGACACTGAGGTGCTATTGTGCAGAAGTCCAGCACACTGTTATCACACTTATATATATATATATATATATTAAAAAAAAAACTTGTTTCTCATTTTTAATATCCCAATTTTTAAGAAACTTGGTGCTCATGCTCTTAACAACTGAACTTTGAGCAATGTCGTCTTACTGGTGCATACTGAACTACTTGTCAAGCTTCTCACCTAGTGATTCATTTTGTCTGTTTGGATGTCTTAAAGACAAGGCCACATCAAGTAAGCAAAATGTTCATTTGTCATTTAGACAATGATGTAAAGCACTTGGAAATACCTTTTGTGTGTTTTTGAGTAACAGAAGCCAAGTTTTTTTTTGTCCATCACAATTTTGTTTGTGTGAGTTTTTCACTTGAAGTGTGTGCATGAGCAAAGACTAGACTCATTTTCAAAGCTTTATTGAAAAAGTCAAGCAATGAGTCATTAAACTCATTTGAGGAAACTATTGAAGACGATAGACCATGTGTTACCAGCACTGATGGGACTTTTATAATGATTGTTAATACTATTTAATTTTTTTTATCCTTGGTGTTTGCATATATGGTTTCAGTTGTTTCCAGTCATTAACTATTCTGACAGACCATGTGGTGCTCTCCTTCACTTAAAACAAGGAATTTGCAGCTATTAAATCCTGCTTCTCTTCCGCTGTTTGTCTGCAGGGCAAAGATTTTAATCCCACGCCTAAAGCAGCTTTCGATGGTCCAGTCTAGCCTTGTTGACATTTGTGTCGGTGAGAATGACTTTTGGAAATCTAACCTTTTGAATTTAATACAGATTTTAACATGATTGTAACCAAGGCTGTTTACAAAATCCTGCCAGATGTTTTAACTCAGGAACTGCTTAGGTTGCTTGTAATAATATAAATTCCCCCCTCACCCCTGCACAAACTTCAGTACCATCAGAAAATATTTATAACCCTGCTCAGGGCTAGGTCAATTCATATGATAGGCATTTTGCAGCCATTTCCCTTTTCCTCAATAATTCTCACTGTCACAAAACAACTTTAGCAATCCCACATCTAAGCTTTATGGGTTCTTGTGAGGACTGAGGTAAATGCTGCAGTGTATCTGGCATCTTCCTCATGTCACAAGATTAAGTCAGTTTGGTGAACTTGTACTTTGGACTGTATACACCGGAGTACATCTGAGACCATAGTGTAGTTCTCTCTGAGTGGTAAAGCAGGGCTGGTTTGAGGTGCAATAATAACAGCAAACCTACTTTCTTAAATGCCCTAAAAACCTGTTACTGTTCGGTGTTGGTGCTTTTATCCTAAGATGTTATAATGACAAAATGGAATTATTGTTTGTTTTTCTGCCTTTACAATAATAAATAAAATGTTTCTTAAAATGTTTATAGTACAGTGTATTACTTATGAACAAACATCATCTTATTGTGATATTTTGAAAAAGGCATCAAATGTGTGTAATGTATGAAATGATTGAGATTTTGAATTACTAAATTTCTAAACCAACGCTTTTCTCCCCATGTAACCACAACAAATCTGCTGTCTTTGTCCACAATAATTAGTAACTCTCCATTTAGTCTTATAGAACCACTTAAGTAACTTGGGCTTAGTGTATACTGTATGCATTTTACTTTTTTTGGAAACAACTAAACTGAAACTATTTGTGTATTATTTGCACTGCAGCCTAGGAATGTTTTATAGTGTGTTTTGATACAAAGTGGATGCCATTTTTAGGATAATGACCAATTCCTGCCGTTCCTTGTGGAAGATTTGTGATGTCCGAGAATGAGCCTTGACTTTATCTCCTGGGATGCACCGGTGTGTTGCAGCCTGAGGCCTTGACTTGTCTGCAAAACAAGCCAGCAGCTGTGAGAGACCGGATGGGAAATGTGAAAGCCCTCAATTATATCCACTGAACGTGTGATTTGTTATTGATTAAACTAGTACAATACAATGTAGACGGTGAACTGGATTGTGCATTTATTTTTGATAGATTGAGAGATTGATAAGTGACTTTGCTTGTGTGAAAATATACTAGACTAATAATTCGATTAAATTCAAATGTTTAGGATTCTGCCGTGTAGATGGAAATTATTGAGTGGACCCTCTGAGATTTTTTTCCTCCCCGTGCCATCTTTCACTGGGCCCTCACTTACTCCCCTGGTTTATCTCAAACTCCCAGAGCAGAAGTGTGGCAAACATATCCTTCCATAGTTTTGCATCCAACAAGGACACAATATTCCTATTTTGGTAGTGTGTTTTCCAGGTTGAGGGGATGTGGATGTGGGAGGATCAAATCAAGGGGCTTGGTCCATTTAAAACAAGCCATTGAAGAAAACTGTCCTCAAAAGAGCACCATTACATTCACCACCATGATGACCTACTGTGCTGTGTTAATGCTGGGGTGGACCAGTGTGTATGCATCTGTCCAAGTATCGCAACATGATGGCATTATTGAAGGTACGTGGTCTTTTAGTTCATTTACATAAAAAGGCAATCCACTGTAACATATTTTACATTTCTAGTAAATGAAGAAAACAGAGATGCCGCAAACATCCTATCTCCCAACTCTGCACCTTCAGTTGCCCCTCAAAACGCACCATGCTTTGTGGATGACATCTTGGCAACACTGCGTGAAAGTTTGGAGGAAAATGGTCACCTAAGAAATGACAGCTTGACCCAATTTGCAGTCTGCGCAGATAAGTCCTTTATGTTTATGCAGCTGGCAGAGGAGGCAAGCAGTGAGGACTTGGGTGTCCTGAATCCAACTGAAGGTAATGGTTGAGTAATACACCAATCATATAATATAATTTCTGACAGGTGAAGGGAACATAGCAGTTTTGTGTTGGTAAGGTGTTTGACAGCAGGCAACAATTTGTCAGCTCTTTTGAATTAAATAAAAGAGCCAAATTATGATGGCTAGATGGTACACAAATGGCATAGCAGTGTTCGCTTCATTTAAGTTGATTTATTTCTCTTTTTTTTCCCCTTTGAACTATAGTCACATTGTAGTCCTATTTTAAGACTTGGTGTAGTCCCGTTACAGCTGGTGGTACTTGGAAGACCAAATATTTTCTCAGGTGGTAGGCCTGCTTGAGGAGAAAAAAAAATTGATAGCTACTGGGAAAAACTACTAGAAAATGGGAGCAAAATGACAAAATCAATGAATGCAATTTTTAATGAATCAGAAAAGATATAGTATTAATGTCATAACATCTTATAATATTTCTCTGACTGTCAGTGCTGCTGAGAGAGGAAGAAAACAAGATAGTGCTCACATTAACCTTTGGTCCTACAAAACCTCCTCAAATGATGCTAAACCCAGTGTTGCTTCTGCCATTTGAAAGCATCTTCAAAACATCAGACATTAGTTTAACCAGTCTGCATTTGAATCCAAATACACAGGTATTTACGTCAACTAACAAGTAATTAACTTTACCATCTATATTCTAATTAATTTTTTTTATACTTCCAGATTCCCTGTACTTCAGAAGAATCTAAGTACATACTGCTCACAGTAAAAGAGGGGCATTTTCAACCAACATGGGAGATTATGATACAGAAAACCTCCACTGACACGAGTAAGATGAGGTTTTTCTCCTCTTAAAAAAATCATGTAAATGTACATATACTTTTCTGTACTATTTACAGAGCAGGATATTTCTGACGTTGGAGACACAAGCAGCACAATCAGCATTTTTGCACTTCTGCTTTTCTCAGCTCAAAAAGGAACCGATTCCAGGTTGGTCATTGCCTTTCTCCTCCTTTGTTGTTTTTGCCTTCATAGACGAAAAAAACAAATAACGTCAAACTATTAATTTTATATTTTTGTAAACCAGTCTGACAGGTGACATGTTATTGATGAGAATGATATTCTTTTCAATTAGGGATGCACCTATACCGATAATGGAATTGAATATCAGCACCGATATGGAAAAATTTGTTGGATCAGGATTGGTTCTATGATCAGTTAAGGCACTATCCTTATTTGACCTTTAATTGGTTGTAATAAGACTATTTACAGGCTGATTTTGCACTAGAATTTCTCACAACATTTGCACTTTTATTCATACAAAGTGGTTCTGTAGTTAGATTTGAAGGATTAATAAAAGTTGCATAACACAATTTGATCTCTTGTTTTATAGGTTTGAAGTAAATATATGCCATTTTCCATACCTACACTGGTATTAGTTAATATTGGGTAGTTTTGACTTTAAGTATCTGGTATACTTAAAGTCAAAATATTGATAATGTAAGTGAAAAGGCTGGATTGGTGCGTCCTTATTTCCAATCACTCTTTTAATTTCTTTTTTCAGACCTCCAAACAATGATCTGTCCCACAACTCATTCCTTTGTGAGCTGAGACATTTTCTGGTGCAATCCTTTCCCCAAGATCATGACGCCCCACTTCTGAATCTGGAGCTTTTGCAGTCCTTGCCCTCTCAGCCTATTGGCCTGTCCTCCAGTGAGTCTCTCCTGGCAGGCCTTATCAATTCATCTGCCCCCATGATCCTGTCCTTCACGCAGGGCTCCATGCTCCGTGCTCACCATGAGGAGTTAGCCTTATCCCCCGCCCTGCTGGAGGAACTCAGACAGAGGCTGGAGGAGACACTGGGGGATGTGATGGAGCTGATGAAGAACAGGGAGGACAGCAAAGCAAGAGGAAGACTGGAGAGACTCAAGGAGCTCTCTGGATTTCCATTTGCTGATCATGTAGAAGGTGATGTAACCAAATTAACATTTTGAAGTTTCAAACTGGTTCATAAACTGATATTATTTTCTTGCTGAGAATTCAACTGGTTTAATTTTATGTTATACGGCCAGGTCCACAGCATCCCACAGACACCCAGGGGTTATTGTCATGGGTGCTTGGCTTTTTTCCTTCATTAAAAGACACAAATCTGCTAGACCAATAAATCTAAAACTGACTGTGGCGAATAAATGTGACAGTTAATAATTCTCTGGTTTTATCTATTGCTGACCACTGCCTCTAGGATTTACCGCTCCAGGAAGGCCCATAGTTGTTGCTGAGTTAACCTGGTAACCCCTGACTGTGTTGACAAGTTAGTTAATTAGTTAGAATATTTATTTCAAACCTGCCCATATAGTTCACATAATAACATAACAGTACAGACACAAATACACAAAGCATGGTGTGAAAAAGGGATGCATGAAGTAAAGCTTATACATTTCCAATCCCCTCCCACTCATCACAGGACAACACTTCAACAGTTCAACAGACTACTATATTATACATGACAGACACAACTAAACAGTCACACTCTCATCCAAACAAGACACTGGCCCAACACTCTCTGACCCTACACCTCTCTCCCTCTGATAAATTGAAATCATCACAAAGCTTTTCTCTCAGTAACCCCATATTTTACCAGGGCATCCTTTTTCTATATGAAGCTACTCCTTCATAAGTAAAAATACAATGGTTTAGTGGTTAATAAAGATGTCACAAAACAAGAAATCCCTGGGGAGCCCTTGAGAATCTTTAGGAGCCCTATTTTGGGCATCACTGGCATTGACTGTATGTATCAGACTTAAAATATAAATGAGTTGTTCTTCTACAGGTAGGCTTCAGTACCGTGCATTTCTGCTCTTCAAGGCCTTGCAGATGGCGAGACGTGCTTTCAATCCACTCAGAGGCCAGCGGTCCACCCGAGCCAACTCAGCCGCCCACTCAGTCTGTGGGCTGAGGAGTCTCACTGTGTCCCTGGAGCGGTACCTCATTGGTCCCAGCACTGCCAATATCAACAACTGCCAGGGTTCCTGCGCCTTCCCCATGATCCGGGCCAACAACCACGCCGTGCTGCTCAACGCCCACATTGAGAGCGGGAACACCAGCGAGCGGCCACCCTGCTGCGTCCCTGTGGCCTACGACAAGATGGAGGTTGTGGACCTGGGGGAATTGGGGACTTCCCTCAAAATTGAACCAGACATGGTGGCCACAGCGTGTGAATGCCGTTAAGTGCACTAACTGTACATTACAACTGTTATCTATGTCTTACAAAGTACTTAACCTTAATGATTTGCAAAATTATTGTGTCAAGGCATTTTGTTTATTTTTGTTTCTTATGTATTTTTACACAGAGCACAGGAAATCTTATAATTATAGACTCCCCACAGTGGTATTTTGTTAATAGTTTTCACATTAAATTAAAGTACAGTAATCCTACATACAAGGAGTTTTGTTCTGACTATGCCTACATAATACAAATGCATCTTAAACAAAATATTTACTTATATAATATTCTTTCTGCATTTTTCACTGGTTCATACACATTTGGCACAGCAGGGCTGTATTAGGACTTACAGATCAGTATATTCCATGCATCAAGGCTTAGCTTTGGGTTTCAGGATTGCTTTGTTGCCAATAGGCTTTTTTCGTCTTCTTATGGCACCCAGTTCTTCAGTTCCCCACCAAGATTTTACACTGTCCCACACAGAGAACTGAAATCACAAACCAAATGATTTCTTTGTGCATGGTGTTTGAGATGAAAATATTCTACCTGTATTGCAGAGCATTTGTGATACAAATGAAAAATATTTTCTAATAATTTAGAAAAGGGTTACCTGCAATATTGATCCATCCTGCAGACTTCCTATGAAAGACATAATGCCTGTCTCCTCAACAACATAATCCACAGCTTCTGTGAAAAAGTAATAACAAAAACCTTTGTCACTTCAATAATGAGAATATCATCTAATCTTTAAATAATTATGTTGTAAATTATTATGTGGTTGAGTAAAAGTTATTACCATGCAATTCGCTGACCCCTGAGCTCACAAGCAACACAACCAGTGCTAGAACCAAGCAGCGGTTCATAGTGAATCCTTTCCAGGGATTTTGGACCTCACTTAAATCTGTGATTGACAGAATACGCTCATAGGACACTGAAAAGATAGAACAGGTCAAATATCTGACAGAGAGATAATACAGAGAATAAATAGGTTATGTCTTACTTGCTTCCTTTCCTATGTACAATCCTGTAAATAGAGATTTATGGAAAAATTTACAAATGACGGAGGTCTGTGTAAGGTGCAGCTAACTGCATGCAGACTCTGAAATGTATGTCATGGCCATGAATAACTCTGTGACTAAAATAGACCACGTTTCTTTCCTGCAACATGCTATAAACTGTTTGCACTAGTCTCACACTAAACACAGAAGGCACACGACACTTACCTGATGTGAAATATTTTGATATTGTGAATGTTCCTGTCTTGCTGCCTTTCACTGCCACTGGAGAAGGTGTTATAGGCCAAGGACCAAGCACTAGGCTTTAGATCTGGTGACTGGCAGGAACAGATGCAGCTCAGGGTTACTGTATCCAAGAAGTGCTGCCTGGAGCCCACAACATGATACCAACCTGGCTACTTTTTTCTGATGTGGTATTTGATATCAAAATAAACAATACTAGACTACACAGTATAATGTCCTTACTAAATGGGCTGTGTATTTTAAAATCAGTAGGCGTTTTATCAATAGGCCTATTGTTATTATATTTTCCAGTTTAAATTATGTGTTTATTATATATTCAGGTGGCAGGTTTTATCACTGAAAATATCATTCAAAATGCAGATTGACTGCAAGTGAGCTTTAATGAACATCATTAAATGTTCATGCTCTGCTAAATGACAAAAAGCTCAGACTTGTCAGATTACAGATCAATCATTAACCCATATCCAACTAACAATCACACCAAGGTCATGTGCAGTTATAAAAGGCAGAATTAGATAATAACCCTGATCGATAATACTCATCTAATCAGACCAGATTAAGTGCGTCATGTCCCAGAGCAGAGGCACG
Organism: Periophthalmus magnuspinnatus; assembly: GCF_009829125.3. NCBI lineage: Eukaryota > Metazoa > Chordata > Actinopteri > Gobiiformes > Gobiidae > Periophthalmus > Periophthalmus magnuspinnatus. Next base: position 9,804,653 of record NC_047129.1, on the reverse strand, counting down.
TCAGAGGGCCGCTCTGAGCAGGACACTCCCCTGTGTCAAATACTGCAGCCTGCCCGTGCTCTGCCCCAACACACGGCGAAGAGGAGAGCACCGAGCGAGCATCTGCTACGGACGCTGGCCGGATGGTTAAATCCAACCTTCAGACGATTTTGAATAGTCATTGTTTTGTTAGAGAAAAAGAGAGAAATTTAACCGAGATGCCTGTTATCGAGCAGACCAGTAATAAAACAGAAAGTGAAAGGTATGTTGTTGCTCTGGCGAAGATTAGCGATAGCCACGTTAGCATGCTAAGCTAAGTTTAAAGCTGCGGCCTAGCCTCAGCAGCACAGGCTGTTTCCTCCACCGGCTAGACCCTCACTTTAATGATTTTGTTTAAATAACAAGTGTCACTTGATAATTAACGTTATATTCACATTACACTTTTGTTCAGCACATCTTTATTACACACAGTCATGCCATTATTATACAAATTGCAGAAGACAAACGTTAGCTAACTAAGCAGATCGGGTATGATTACATAATGTTTACCGATGTCCTCAGCTGAATCGCTGATATTGCTGTGTGTCGTCTTGTACTTTCTGTACCCAACAATAGAGCCACGGAATATATTAAATTGATCACCCAAAATGTGACACTACACTGAGATGACAAGTAATGAGACCGTTTCGGTAAAGACTCGGGTATCGATCACAAAATGACGCCAATCTATGATCAAGCTCAGGGTTAGCTCAGCCTGTAGGACAATGACGCACGGTGACTACACTGTAGTAATACACCTTTAACTGTCAGACGCATTTTATCTGTCTCTCTGGAATGTTTTTTATGATCGTATAAAAATGACTGTAGGGGATAAATGGTTTAGGTAGATTTGCTTTTCGGTTTCCTCAGATTAAGGCGTCATCGGGCCTTGAAACTTTATAGCAAAGGCTTTAACTATTAAAGCCTGTCCTATTGCCGTGTCTTTTCGCGTAGAAAGCGACCTTTGGCTGTCTCAGATTTTCAACCAACAAATCTCCTATTTGCTTGTATTTTTTTCTTTTTATTTCAAAACATTGTTGACATTGTTGAGATCTATTTTGTTTTTAATAGATTATAGCCAACATGATTTCCATAAAAGTGTATTTTGGTGGTTTGACAGCCTTTCATGCAGGTTGTTTATCTAGTTGTATAGCTACTGTTCAGTGCACTCATAGGAAATTTCCACTCCTCTGTGAAGGGGGAGGCATGGGCAGTTTTGAGACATGTGTTAACATATTGTGCCCTAGAGGGCTTTTTGACAGGCCAGAAATGTCAGTTTTACCTTTTGTGGCACTAACCTGCTATTCCACACTGTAAATGTTTTTGTTAAGCTGGTTACATATCAAAAGATCTAGCTTTTTCTATAGACTTCTATTGTTATTTCATCCTCTAGAGGTTGTATAGTTGGTTTATGAGATATTTATTCATGGAAGGCTAGCCTTACGCAACACAAGACTCATCGCTCATGTGAGCAGACCAGCAGATGTTTTATTAACCAAGGCAACCTGAGTGCGTCTTCGTTGTGTGTTCTGCTAGTCACTAATCCCGTGGTGCTTTTGGTTAAAGAATACAGTAAAGGTATCCGCTCTTTTTGAAGTGAAAATGCTTCAACTGCACATAGGATCATTGTTTTATAATTAGATTTTTGAGTAAGGTCCTTTTTTAATGTATTTATTTTAGTTAGATGTAGAAATTATAAAAGTGTGACTCTAAAGATCTCCTGAAAAGATGGACCCTATTTGTTTTCAGCACATATGTTCTGCATATAGCAGATCAGTGGTACTTGCGTAAGTGCAAGTGTGTGCTCTATGGCTCCTAATGGGTTTTGTTCCCTGTAGGTGCTCTCAGAATAGGCTTAAATTGAACACTGAAAATATATGCAGCGTTGCACACTGACATCTGCAGAACAAACCAGGTTAATCCTGTAAAGCACTTTGGCATCTGACAGTAAATTGCTGATCTCTCCCAGTGCACTGTTTGTCCTAATAAACTGACCAACGTGGAGTAGGGTAATGATTATACAAGTCCCCTTACTTTGGCAGCTTATGTACAGCAGTCATGTGACATGTGAAAACTTAAATAACAGAATTTTGTTTGAGCAAGTCAGTAGTAAAAAGAAACCTTTTGTTATTCATGGCCAGGAATTTAAATATTTATTTTGTTATGAGTGCCCTGTTTAAAACATTTTCTAGTAAACATTCAGTGGAAATCATTTTTGCTCATCATTCAAGGTTTTTTTTAAATTAGGCTGGTGCTAACCTTGCCAAAGCCGTGATAAGTCTCACATTTCATAGTTGTCTTTTGTGTGTGTTTCTACAGTATCTTCTCCACCCCCCGGAGGTGCTCTTGCTGTTGCAGTAACCCGTGTCCAGGGCCTCTGTGGTGCTCCTGATGCCCCTCTCCCACCCCTGAAGATCCCAGGTGGGCGAGGGAATGACCAGCGGGATCACAATCTTTCAGCTAAACTATTCTACTCTGTAAGTTGCATGTACTCCATGTTACCTTTTTACATAAATTGAATGGATGCTGAACATGTATGTCCTCTAAACTGGAGATAAACCATTATTTTATTTTATACAGATTTTACATGGTTTTGACAACAACCAAAAAATACAGCTGCAAATAAGTGGCTCAACTTACCCTTATAGAGTTACAACCAGAGCATCTGAAGTTTTCTTTTATCAATTTAACACTGACCTTTTGCAGTGTGATGCATGGTGTTTTTCCAGGTCTGGCTGTGCCTTATGTGACTCTTTATGACCTGAACCTGATATATTTACTTTTAGTTTGCAGTGTCACATGCTCAGATGGATGGTTTCCTGTTTGCAGCAGCAGCACAGTTGTGCTCATGCTGACATTACTTGATACCGTTTTTGTTTTACACATTTTTTTACATGTTTCACACTGTTCTCTTTCCTAGGATGCTCAATTGCTAGTTCTTGAAGAGCCCCCTCCTGCTAACAGCAGAGTGCGCTTCTTGCTGTTTGAGCCTAAACGCTCAGAGGGCAAGCGCAGCGTGTGGAGGGCAGCGCTGAAGGGAGGGAACCTCTACGTCGAAATCCCTCCTGGAGCTTTGCCTGAGGGCAGCAAAGACGGGTCAGTCTCAGCCTACATTTTAACTGAATATTTGAGTATGGATTTTACACCATTGTTGTATATTGTCCCTTGAAATATATTTGTGGTTTGTTTTGTCAGATTTGCTCTTCTGTTGGAATTTGCTGAAATGCAACTACAAGCTGACCACGTGTTCATCTGCTTTCACAAGAACCGCGATGACCGAGGTAGGATTTATTTATTTGTCAATAAGGACTCATATTTGCAATTGGCCATTTGTTCCTATAATGTGTACTAATAATTGCTAGTTGTCCCTCTCTGCAGCATCTCTTTTGCGGACATTCAGTTTCCTGGGCTTTGAGATTGTGAGACCGGGCCATCCCCTTGTCCCCTCCCGCCCTGACGCTTTCTTCATGGCTTACGGCATTGAGCGAGACTCCTCATCTGACGACGATTAAAACCTGCGCAATTTATGTTTCTTCTTCCTCTTCTGCATCCATAGCTGTGCATCTGTTTAATTTTGAGCCTAATCTTAAGTTTAGTGTGGTTGAGGTTTCCAGGTTTTCTTGTGTGTAACTATTAACCTGCCTTTGTGCTGTGTTTTAAAGATCTTTGCACTAGGGTAAGATGTTAATATACCAGGAATGTTAAAGCAAGGTCTAAAATATCTCGGCAATGCTTTGTCACCACTTTCTCCCGTTCCTCAATGTATAGTGCCGTTTATACACCTTCCCTCAAACACTCCACAAATCATCTCTGCAATGTAAGATCTATGGTTAATATCTACTTCATTTACTTACCACACAAATGGATGTCTTATAGTAGATTACCTTTGATTTGCTTGTTTATATCAAACTTATCTTTTTTAAATGTGTGCATGATTTACATTTATTTTGATTCACTTGATAGAAATGTGCATGTTGTAAGTGTACCTATTAAAAGTGCTCCCCTAAATTAACATCTCCAGTATTTTGTCCTCCTTAGCTAATTAGGTTGTAGTGTTCTAAGCACTGGTCTTGTACTTGGCTGTTAGATAACTGTGGAGATTAAGAGCTCATCCTAGTTTAGTCAAGTAATAGTGTTCAGTGCACTTTATTTAAATGTGTACTATGTAACTTTTCTGGAGGAAGACACACCACCTGCTTGTGTCCATGGAGATGTTATTCGTTTGTCTGGAATGTTCCACAGTGTACCATTAACTGCCTGGCAAAAAAAAAAGCCGCTAAAAAAAAAGGATATCCGTCCTTTCTACTTCACAACATTTTTTCATTATTGTTTGAGACCTGCTGAAAAGGCTGGGTGATTATTTTTAACACTTTCACTTTAACTTGAGCAAACAAATACATAAAAATTCAGCACAAATGTCCGTCAAAATCACTGCATTTGACAACTTAATAGACCTCAAAATATGTACAGAATACACTGGCCCAAAAAAAGGTCACACTAATATTTGGTTGGACCGTCTTTAGTTTTGATTACAGCACACATTCACTGTGGTCTTGTTTCGATTTCGCTTCTGCAATGTCACAAGATTTATTTCCATCCAGTGTTGCATTCATTTTTCTCTGACCGCTGCACAAAGCCTTCTCCAGCACATCCCAAAGATTCTCAATGGGGTTAAGGTCTGGACTCTGGTGGACAATCTGTGAATTTCACAATTTGAGCCCGATGAATCCTGGCATTGTCATCTTGAAATATGCCCGTGCCATCAGGGAAGAAAAAATTCATTGATGGAATAACCTGGTCATTCGGTATATTCAGGTAGTCAGCTGACCTCATTCTTTGAGCACAGACTGTTGCTGAACCTAGACCTGACTCATACCTATAGACTTGTACCTATTTACGTAGTTAAATCCAGGTGGTGACTTGTTTTTGGCCAGGCAGTGTATAACTCCATGGAGACCAGCAGGTGATAGTGCCAGATTCAGTTCCAGGTGAGGTCAGAGAGGAGACTCCACTCAGTAAGTATGTATAATGCTCAAGGTAATTTTGTGTAATAAAAACACCTGTAATTAAATAATGCAAAATAGAGACATGTAATGACTGTGGAACTATCAAGGTTAAGAATCTGAAAATGAGCAGGTGGTATATTCCAACTAGAAAAGTTACACAGTGCAGCCTTTAACTCTGAAACATAATTTACTCAGTTACCAAGTGCAAGGTCATTGTGCCAGTGGGTTTCATTCCTATGAGGTTATATTCTGAGTTTCTGACCATCTGAATTTGAGAAGGACTGGTCACAATTCTGTCACACACACACCAGGAGTTGTATGTTTCTCTGATTCATGCATGTTTGAGTAATCTTGTAGATTTTAAGCTTTCTTCCTCCAGAGCTTCAACTCCCAATTTCAACCTGGAGAAACACAGAAACACAGAGAAAGCTTTGCAGCAGCTTTATTTGACATTCATTCTTCGACACTGACAGAACACATAATTGGCAGCAGTAAATATGATTATTGGCTGAGGTGGATGTGGGGCTGGAGAAGGGATGATGATTGGATAATGCAACAGATGGGCCTTTCAGGCTGACTTCACACTTAATTTCTCCTGCTACAGTGCTCTACAATCCATAGATGTTTTGGATGTTTAAAATTGGCATAAAGACATTTCCTTAACCTATGTTCTCTTAATGTGACCCAAACATTTGTCACAGCCTTCATGCATATAATATACACATTTGTTAGTACCAGAAACCAGAATGACACCTTCAGTGTATTCTCAATAGGGGCTATGTTGATAGAGTTTACTTACACTTCTGAATCTTGAGTGGGGTGTGTCACTAAAAAGGGGCCAAATGAACTGTGGAGATAATCATTAGTGTCAGGCTGTTTATTTGTGACATAAGGACTGGCATTATAAATTAAAAAAACAATTGCCCAGGGAATGCCCTGGAGCTAACTGATAGAGTTATGTTATTTTGGACCAATGGCCTCTCAACAAGTCACACAATTTCACACAGACAAGCAGTATGGGGCATTCACCCATATGAGGCCTCTGCTGATAGGGTCCAACTTAATCACTGAAATGACAATGGGTTTATTCATAATACAGACAGGAACTAGATGAAAGGTGTTAATTCAAGCCAACGAATTTCATTGATCACAGTCTGCGGTTCAGTGAATGCTATATACTGGAGACACAGGATGTCCTGCCAGTCTAAAGCTGTATGATCCACGCCTTTCTCTGCCAACTTCATCACTAACAGTGCTCTTTTCACTGACAGCCAGCTGAGCGCTGTCGACATCCCAATATGTTTCATCAAGGGGGCCCCAGGGCCCCAGAGAACCACCTGTAACACTCCTGTCATGTCATCTATATTAAGACCACTGCTGTTGTCTTTGAGCTGGGAAGCAAGGTATAACAGAGCATTTCTGTATGTGGACATATACAGTGCAGCCAAGCCCTTGTGTACATTCAGACAATATTGAATTAAAGCTCCAATATTGGCTTTAATGGAGACAAGTGACTGGGAGACAGGAACGCCAGACGTCTGGGAGGAAATGACCACACGAGGGCAACCTTGAGTCTCCCATAACATCTGTATGTAGCCCCCTAGGCCTGTCTCAGTAACACTGTTAAGAGCTTCGTTCTTTTTGCTTTTTGCATGTGATGACTCAGGTTCTGTCTTGGTTCTGCCTGGCCACACCAGTAAGATCTCTTGTGGTTTCAGCCCGGGGCCACAGATGTTCTTGTATAAATGTTGCGCACCTTGTAGTATCTGCAGTAACAAAAAGCATACACGTTTGTCATACAGTACACAGTCCATATTCTGCATAGACTGGATCTCCTGAACAAAGTCCTCCAGCGTAGCTGAAGGGAGGTCTCGCTCTATGGCTACACTGTGGCCTTTCCACAGCAGATGTTGAACCGTGGACAAAAGCCTGCTCCCTGAATAATTGGCATACTCATTACTGCCCCCACATGGTGATATTGCAGCAGTACAACCACGGACGGAATTAACAAATTCTGTTTTAATGCAGGAATCCGTCACATTGCTGGTTGGTTGGAAGTGGGCTACGACATGTTTCACGTTAACATGTGCAGGCTGCGGATTGGTGCAGGTAGAAGCAGACAGTTCTGTTTGCGTGATTATCTGGAAAAAAGAACAACAGCAGAAAACCCACCACATTAACAACTGCTGTAAACATCTGAAAGATATATTTTGTGCTTAGACCTTGTATCACCTAATGAAAAGAGGAAGCAACTACCACCACAATGCAGCAGATAAGGATGTCTTGTTACACAGCAGTGTGCATGTGTTCAAAATCTCTCACTGCTGAATACATATGGAGTGTACATTAACTGCACATGCTGTAGTTTCTATCTAGTACTAACATTAAAAAAAATCTATAATGCATGCCCCAAAAGCTCAAAAACTTCAAAATTCTGACTTAATTATAAAAGAGATCATGTTTGCAAAGAAGGATTGTGAGCTTACCCTGAGTCCAAGTATCCTCCCTGGGAACTTGGGGCTGTGCACAGAGTAGTAGATTTTTCCTGCAATTGTTTTTGGTTCACTGCCTTCATCCAACAGAAAGTCCTGCGGCTGATATGAACTGACTGGTTTCTCTGATAGCTCTTCTTTTAATAGCAAATTAGCCTCCATCTTTTGGACCATATCCCTAAGAAACAGCAGGTGACGATGCTGAATGGTTTTGGATACTGTGTCCTGGTCTTCGAAACTTACAAAGAAGTTCACCAAATGTTCATCTGAGGTGTTAAAAGACAGCTGGGACAGGGGCAGCAGGGGTGCAGTGCTGCTCCTGCTGGCTGCTCCCAAACCTGAAGACTCTTTGCTGAACAATGTGTCTCGTACAGGGGTGAGCATGTACAAGGGATTGTCAAAGTTGTGAGGATGCATTTGAAGTGGAAGGCAAGGGGACAGGGGGGATAATGCAGGAACGTGGTTGGCAGGCAGGGAAAGGGTCCGTACCAATCTTTTCTTTGGAACAGGTGGAGGGTTGTTATCTGACAGGAACCTCATGTGGTGCACAGAATCTATGGCATCAAAGAGAGGAAATATATTGCCATGAAAAAGAAAAAAAACTAAAATACAGCTGAGAGGCTATACTAAACCACTAAAAAATGATACAAGACTCAGTCAGTTAAAGCTAACTTGACTAACTTGATTATGAACTATTTGAAAATAATATGACATGTTAAGAATGAAAACATATGCAAGCCAATTGCAGATGCAGAACCACACACTCAAAGGCATTCATTGCATGTGTGTCAATTGTGTTTGTTATGACAATGATAACTTTAATTTAGTGGTTGATAATTTAGAAGAAAATTCTGCTACAATTGACACAATGAAAGGAACTAGAGCTTTCGATTTTTGAAAAAGTTTCAAAGGCTGCTTCCTCTCTTTACTTCTTAGGAAGTAAAACAATGTTTTTTTCCAGTAAGACCAGCAGATAGTGAGGCTAATTATATTTCTCTTATGAAATGAAACCACATACCCAGGTCTTGATGTATGGGGCATGAGGCTGCATGACAATCAGTTTTTTCAAAAACATCGTTGAGTGTGTTGTTGGAAAGCTGGGGTCCGGGACTGAGCAGGGTACTGTCTGAGCCCATGCTTGATCCTCTGTGTGAGGAGCTTCTTTGTCTGTAAACAAAAAGAAAAATGAAAATAAATAAATAAATAAATAAATAAAATAAGATGCATGGTGTGTAAATTAGAACAATAAATCAATAATGAAGAATAAACAGTGAGTCATTGTATAAACATATATAAGAAATGGCATCGGTGACTGTGGGCCTGTCCCAGGGCACATGCTATATTAAGGATTTGGTGCCAATACTGGAATATACGTGAATATCTTCTTGTTTTGAGATGCTCAAATTCTTTGTCACAAACTACTACTGATTTCTCCAACTCAGTCACCTCATTCTGGATCCAATTTAGTAGAAAACCGTTTCTGCTATAGTTCCTTTTAGAAGCATTATTACATTTGTCTTACCTGTGATGTTTGACTGGCAGAGCTGGAGGGTGTCCCCCCGTTTGGTTTAAACACCCTGACTCCATTAAAATACTGTAAAATAACAGCCTGCTTGTTCACGTTAAATCCTTAGTGCATGTGAAGTAACCAGGTGGCCTACTGTGCTCTTTTGCATATACTTCCTGTATGCATGGTTACTATAACCCCTCCCTGTTTTTGTATCTTTTTGTACATGCTGAAATGTCATATTTTCATCTTCTTATCTTGGCTCTCAAGCTTTGTCATTGTGCATTTGAGATTGTAACCGGAAGTTTCTGCTCTGAGGGTTGAGCCATTTTGAGTTATAACCTCAATTTGACATAAGAGAAAAAAATAGTTAGCAACCACAAAATAGTGCACACGCTGAGCACGCTGCAAATGGCTGAGTGATGCAATTTTGAGTCATAAAGTCTTTAAAATCAAACAGTACTGAAGGGAACACTATACACCACAATGATCTCAGAATTATATCAGTAATTCAAACAGAAACATGCAGGACATAAATTCTGTAGTTTACAGTTTCCATGGCCCTACTTGGTTATAGTCCAGCTAGCTAAGGGAATAAAATAAGTGAGTGTAAGTGAGTGCAGTTTTTTGCATTTACCACATTGACTCTGTATTAACTTGACTGTGTTGAATCTATATACAGGGTGTGTTTCACATTCTGCTGAATCACTTGAATCCAATTTTCATAAATTCATCTCACTGAACACATTTTTTTTTTTTTTTTTTTTAAATATCCTCATCTTCAACATTTATTATACTTTTTATTTAAACTCCCACGTGTCCTTCTGTGATCTCATTATCTTTGAAAGGGCAGCCATTATGTGTATTATTCAGTGGAGGGCTTTTACTTAAAGTGGCCCATCCATGACTCACTCTAATTACCCAAGCAGGCTCAAGGGACAGGATCACAAAAAATAATCTTGGTCAATACATTACTATATCATTACACAAATAAATACATTTAAAACATGCCTTTTTGTGTGTTACATTTATTATCAAAATGTTATGAAAATAGTGTTTCCCATCTAGACAAAAAACTAATACATTTCATTGCTTCATGTGCTCTATTAATATTAGTGAGTGGATGAAAACTTGAATATAAAAACCCCCAAAACAAAACAAAAACAAACAACACAAATTTACATCTCTGTTACATCATCGTCCAGCCCACTCAATTAATCCCCAGTCATAATGATATTCACGTATTAGTGAGTGGGAGGCAGCTATAGAGAGGCACAATGGTTTGAGAATCATTACAACAACCTCTTAACATTCAAAGTGCTACTCGTCCAGTCCATGTGAGACTACTTAGACTGCTGACATTTAAAAGACCATGATTCATTCACTTAAACACATAGGTGATACTGTGTTATGCAAAATCTATTTTATAGTTTACTCACTAATAACATGAACAGTTTTTGTTTAGTTTTTTATGATAATGTAGTAGATCCCAAAAGACAACACAATGTATGTTTCATGATGTTGTTTTTTATTTTCTATAGGCCTAGAACACTGTGGCTCATGAAAAACAAATACTTGCATAAAGTGAATAATTTGAACTAAGATGAGCATTAACAAAAAACATCCTGACACCAGCAGCATTATAATTCCAGATGAAGTTTATCGGTTGCGGGCGGTGAAATGTTTTCTTATAATCTCACGGAAGCGGCTTTTAAACTTGCCATCTGTGTGAGCCGCAGTGACAAAGCAGGAAGCAGAGGAGGTACAGAGAGTCTGAACGTCTCCCTTTGCTAATCTTTCTTTAGAGGCGGATGAGTCTTTAGACAGTTTGTGCCTGAATACTGACAGGTGGGATGGGTTGGTAGTAACGTCTCCAGTCCTTCTCAGAGGAGCTTTGCTGTAGCTGCAATTCTCCTTGTCTTTACTGCGCCACAGACCAGCCTGACAGAGCAGCGCCTCTTCACTGGCCATCTGGGGGCTCTGGCTCAGGGTGATGAAACCATAAGGTGTGGTGACTTTGGGTAGGTGTGGCAGGGAGAGTGCCGCCCTGCTTGTCGGATCCAGGCACTGATGGTCTCTTGTGTGAACAGATGGGAGAGAACCATCCCTCTGCAGGAAAAACCTCTTCTGGTTCAGGGGGTCAGACACGCTGCGCTCAGCCTTACGCTCAGACAGACTAACACCAGAAGAGGACAGGCTGGAGCAGTCTGCTGATGCTGGTAGATCCTGTTCGGAGCTTCCACTCTCCTCATCATCCTCTCCTTTGGTGGTGTCCAAAGACCTGAGGCTGCTGGTTACTGACAGACTGGGTATAGTGAACTGAGGGATGCTGTCAGGTGTCAGGATGTTAGGAAAGGAGATTTCCAGGCTGGTCTGAGAATCAGAACCTAAAGAGCATCCAAACAGCTTACTGTTGTTGGCCCAGAGCAGTGCCCGGATCCCTGCACTGCTATGTCTGCGAGGGGCAAAGAAATCCTCTGAAGGAACAGCCTTGGCCCGACTGCTGATCGCCCCAATGCTAAATGTCCTGGTCACTGTGTTCCCCTCCATCTCTGAGTGCATTTAAGCTGGGTCAGAGCTTGTAGTAGCAATGTCACACGGCATAAAGCTTTTATAGAGTTTGGGGAAAATAAATTTGGTCTTTCCTGTGCATCACTACATACGCATTTATGACGAAAAGAAGTTCCGGAAATTATCTCCAATTAGAGAGCTGGGCTAAGAGGGTCAGTGATGGGCCTTTTTTTTATTTTTAGATCTATTCATATGGTAACCAGAGTAGCAAGAACATCTCCATGTTGTGTTTGCCCCTTAGCAATGATTGATAATGTTATCATCAACTTATAATAACCACACCATGTATAACTTTAGCTATGTTTAATCAGTCATGTTGGAAACCATCCAATCATATACAGTAGTTTTGGGATGTTAGTGACATACAATAAATTGCATTCTGGTGGAGGTATAGTGTCTCTAGCATCAGAACATTACATCTCACTCCTAAAAAAAAAAACTTGATAGGTAGGCACACAATAAAACAATCTGTGCTATGCTGAATGAGATAATCACTGTATAAATGCATGGCCATAGGCAAATTATGACCTGGTAATCTGAACATTTCAATGTAAAGCTGGTTTGTAAACGACAGAACCAGCACTTACTTCAGTAAGTGCATAGGAGACATTAGTATTAGTAAGCTGTCACTTAGCTTTAGCTTATATTAATGCACTGAGGTGAGGGTCACAGTTAGATTTCAAAACTGTATTTTTTTAGCTTATTAGAATAGGCAATGAAATTATTTGAACTCAATATGTGAACAATAACAAAGTGCATATTATGCAATGATGTAAACAATTATCGATCAAGTATTTATCCAGGCTTAATAACATAGCCTGATGTGGTGGTGTAACCAAGCTGCTCTTGTGGCTGGCTAATTGCAGCTGGGACAAGGTCAGTGTCACTGGACTGCAGCACAGGTAGGTCGTTTTCGGTTGTGCCTGGAGTCTCTTCGGATTCATGAAGGTGACGTCTGTTGGTCTGTCCTTGCTCTCTTTTGATGTGGTAGCTCCTGTCAGTGTGAGCAGGTTGTGTTGCTATTGCAGGTCTCTGTGATCCATCCTCTTGGCAGCAACGGATTTGTGCACCTGCTGGTATAGGTAAGGGGGCTTTAGCTGACCTGTTGTAGTACAGTTGCTGTTGGTGCTGGCAGCTTCTCTGCACTGCTTCATAATATGTTGAGGGGTGATCTTTGACTGTAGTTGTACTGCTGTTGAAGGAAGAACAGAGCGTAGCCATCAGCAGTTGTGCTGGGGACTTTAGAAGTGTTTCTGTACTGTGATAGTCCAAAGTAAAGGTCTTTACCATCAGCATTAGCTTTGTCTAAGATGCGTTTTGCTGTTTGTGCCATCTTTTTAGCAAGACCATTTGTGGGTATCTTGGGCATGTGGTCATGTGTGCAAAGTCCCACACTTCTGGAAAGGGCTCAAACTCTGCTGCAATGTAGCAGGGGCCACTGTCGATGACACATTCCAAAATGCCATGGCATGCAAATGCTGGTTTGAGTTTTAAGATGACAAGACTGTAGTAGTCCACAATTGTAATGTAATCTTGTCCATTCCTGTCAAATAAGTCCTGTTCCTATTACTTATGTGTCTGTGGAATGTGACAGTAGTGGATCCTTGGTGTTGGCACTGCGTTCTCTTGACATATACTCCACTGTCAACCAGAGTTTCAAACTACTGGCCCATTCCTGACCAAAACAGTAGGTCACATGCTCTATTTTTGTATTTTTCATAAATGCGGTCCAGCATGTCTTGTCTGAGGCTCTCCCTGTCTTTCTTCTTTAAAAAAAAAAGTTTATTCATAGAGGGGAACCCAATGACACCCTATTTAAAATACAATACAAGCAGAAAAAAACCAAAAACAAAACAAGTATAAAAGTCAATATAAAACATTAAAAACAGATGCAGGTGTGTGTCTAAAATTTTGTTACCAGATTATTAAATTGCCATTGTGTCACCAATGTATCCAGTTTAACTTTTCCTTTTCCAGTGTTTGTTTAACTTTTTCCAGTGTATTCCATTTCTGTGACACAAAACAGCTAAAAGCCTCTTTCCCATCTCAGTTCTGGTGCAGCTCTTCAGCCTTATGCAGTCATGTGATCTGGCATTAAAGGTTACAGTATCAATGACAAATAAGCAGGTGAAATATTCAGGCAGTTTTTGAAGAGGTCCCTAATAGATAAATTTCACACTGTTCTAATCGACAGTGATGGCCAACCCACTTTGAACATTACAAGTCTTCAGCTTCACTGATCTCATCTCTGTGATTCTAGTACTCCTGCACAGAGCGAGAGACACTGTTTGCGTATGTTGGGCCAATCTGACTTTCTGACGTGTTTTAACATTGTGAGCTGAGCATCCTATGCGGTGGCTGTTTTTTTTTTTTTTTTTTTGTCTCTTGCAGGTTTTTGTTCCTCACAGCCATGTTGCTAATGAGAGTATGTATTTGTGCATCCCACACAAGCTGTTGTCATGGTACTCAATTGACTTTGTTGACATTGTGCTACTGGTATCTCTTTTGTGGGTTTGTGTGTGGATGTTGTACTTTTGAAGTTGTAGTGTCATCCGTTGGAGACAAGGTGGTGCAGTTCAAAGTGGTTTCTTGAGTATCGCCTCCAGTGGTTTGTAGTCAGACTACACATTTACTTTCCTGCCATACATTTACTTGTGGAAACATTTATACCCAAAAAGTATAGTTCCTTTCCGATCTGGTGAAGTTTTGTTCTATGCTGCTGAGTGATTTGGATGCATAGGCAACCAGCCTGCTATCCTGGAGCACTGCCGCACCTAAGCCGCTCTTTAAGATGTCCTCCTCGTGGGTAGCTTTCTTGTTTTAGTAACAACCTTAGTGGTGCATTCACCTCAATGGAGTGAACGTGGCCAAGTAGTAAATCGTGCCTAATGCTGTTTCTAGTTCAGACTGCGGTGGCTGCATATCTTGTCTGGGCTAATACCTTTTTCTGAGTGCTTGTGGCCATATATTTTAATTTAATCTCCTTTCTCTTGTGCGCTGAAGCACAGCTTTGAATTTTTCATCATACAATAAGAATCTCGTCTACATTAGCAGCAACTCTTCTGAGTCCTTTGTTTGTCTCGTCCCCACGTCTCTGAAACTTGTCTTGTGCTGAGATGGAGATGTCTTCGGTCATTTCTTTCGACTGTGTTTAGGCCAGTTTGTGAAAACAATGTGGTCCCGAACAATGCAGACTTTATTTGGGTAGCCACAGTCTTTTACAAGCAGTTGCAAATGAGTCATCGCGGTTGAATGACCCGCCATTTGCTTGCACTTTCTAGTGGAAGTGGTACCTGGCGTTGATTGGATTGGATTTGGGTGTGATATAGGCTGTATACTGTTAATTGTAGTATGTCTTTAGCTTTTTTGCTTCGTTTGCTGTTTGTGTCCATGCATAGTAAACATTACATCCTTTGTCTCCAATCTACAGTAAAAGGAGCTATATTTCTTTTCTTTTCCTTGTAGTGGACCTGAGAACATTAGCTTTGCTTGTTGCTTGAATTGCCTCCATGACTCCAGTAAGTTGGCTAAATCACAGTCCATCCATGGTAATAGAATGATTTACAACTCTATCTTTGGTCTTTTCAGTGGGCGCTATAGCTTCTACTCTGACACCATTTTGTATTTGCCCCTTGGCTATGACTGATAATATTTTGTTATCAACCATATGTATAACCTCAGGTATGTTTAATCAGCCATGTTGGAATCCAACCATATACAGTAGTCTCGCGACGTTAGTGACACTGTACACTGTATTGTGGTGGTGGTATAGCGCCTCTAGTGTCAGGACGTTACACTCCAGGCCGCAGCGCGCGCTGCTTTGTTTTGAACTGCATTAAGAGACGTCATGTTTAGAAAAAAATATAGGCTATTTTTTATTTAAAATATGTAAAGATGTACTTTAACTATAGACTGTGTAAAAATCTATAGCTGTTGCCTATATTAAAATATCATGTAGACACAACATTTATGTTTGTTTGTGACTCTAGGCCTGTCTGTGGGACAGGCGATTCCTCCAGCTGAAAGTCACAGATTATACAGGCCTATAGAGCTTATTACTGCTGGACTGACTGAATGAAATTTAAAAAACAACTAAATGTTGTATTTGCCGGTATATTCTGTGTAGTTTAATTGGTCACATCTGATTGGCTGGCCCTGATTGCGCCAGGTGTCTCTGTCTCTGTCCTCATTGGCTGCTCTCAGGTGAGCCGGGGGTACTTTAGCTTCCCTAAACTTTTCACTGCAGAATGACTGTGCTCCGCTCCTCCAGTTCACGGCTCTCCTGCTGGTTTCTCAGGCTTTGGCACCATAAACATGACCACAGAGCTCTGCAAGGACACGGCGGACCAAGCCCAGGGGGACGAGGTAAGCTGCGGGTCACCCTGAGAACAGAGACACGAGTTGATGTGGGTGCCTCGCTACATGAGGTTGTAATTAACTATTGATCTTATCGATTGCCTTTAACTTTCTAAAACGTGGTTTATTTATAGAAGAGAATCGTTAAAAGAGACGGAGTGCTTCGCTCCATGCTTCGCGGTCTTTTGTGGCCTTTCGGCTTTGTGGTGTGTAACTAAGTTATTGTAAAACACTTTTATATTTGTACTAAAGTCTATAGATGTTCGGGTTCTACCTTTTTTATTTTTAGGTGCGGACTTACCGTGGGTTCTGGTGGGTGCTCGGGTACAGGCAGCCCAAGGAGACAGTCCTGGTTAAACCCCAGCAGGTCTCCAGTCCAGGCCGCCAGAGCCTCACAGGCCGCAAACGCCTGCACCGTGTCACCCGCGTGCTGCTCTCGGTCCTGCCCCGCTGGCTGCAGAGCGCCCTGGGCTATCCTGTGTCGACCAGCATTGGACGCTGCCTCTCCCCAGGTATTGGCTTGTAATAACAATCCTCAGCCAACTTTGCATGTCTCAAACTATAAGTTTATTTTCCGCTCTATAGGAAAGTGGGATACTCATAAATGTACTAAAGTTAAAACCTGAGTAGTCTAGACTCTTGAAGATGTAGGCAATTTTAATTACTTCACAATGAACTATTCTTTGACCCAAATCTCCAATTTTACAATTTGCTGTTTGTATCGCCATGGGCAACAGTGAAAATAAAACGCATCAATGTAATAAACTTGGTGAAATCCTGACCAGCAATTTAAATTTTTTTTGCCACAAATTTTGTATTCGTACTTTAAGAGTTGTGGACCTGTGTGCACGCTAAAGTAATGAAGACTTCCCCTTTTCTGTGTGCCAAGAAGTGAGAGTTTCTCCTACAAAGCCCTGTGGCAAAGGCAGCAAGAGAAAGCAGGATGAGCTGGATGAAGATGACGATGATCTGGAGGAAGAGGAGCATCCGACGTGGGTGGAGGCGCTTAACCAGGATTGTGCTGACGATGAAGGCCCAGAGCAAGACCCTGACTATGAGGTTGGACATCTCACCTTTTAAAATGTATTCCTAAAGTTTATTTTGCGACTTTCGTGTAAAACTGAACCATTAACGATACTAAAATTCCTCTCAGCCCAGCACCGTAGAGACTGCCAGTGAAGAGTACTGCTCACACAACAACACAGAAGATGACCTTGAAGTTGAAAAGGGTGTTGTCGTCATAAAAGATGTTAACACGGTAAAGGGGGATGCTCATGCACACATGTCTTAGACATAATCTAATATTTCCTGATTTTTACAGGAAGTAACCCCTGCTCCAACTGAAGTCTCAAGTCCTGCTGTTTAAATGTTTTTGTTGTACATTGTCTGTTTTTTGTAAGTTATTGATTTGAAACTTAATAAATTTTGAATACTTACTTCCTCTTGTCTTTATCCACAAGATGGCAGCATATGCCATATTGATGAGTGTTTGGGGGTAGTAGCTTTGGGCATTTAATTGGCTTTAATTTTACAGCATAGAATTGTGAATGTGCTACTATAAAGTTTAGCTTTGTAGTTGTAGAACCATAACTGAATCTCAGCCAGAAATTACTGGCAACTATCTGCATTTCCAAAGTGTAAATGAGAATGATGATTTCCTCTACCTACAGACTCTCAAAGGGGCAAGTGTAGGTGAACTGCTAGCATGAAGTGACCCACACGTAACTGTCTAGAGGACAACACATTGATGGGTAAGAGCAATGCGCATTTACACAATATAAGGAATTTTGATAGAGCTAAAGCATAGTACAGCAGTAATGTTGGGAAGGGGGGGGGGGGGGATCTCATGGCTGGGTGACTGTTTGAAGGGTAGACTGCAGCTCAGTCTAAGCCACAGAGAGCGCCGACCTCCATCTTCACTGTTTGTAGCCAGCTGGAGACCGCTTTCAAACCCGCAGCTTTGCCTTTGCCTTTCAACTGCAAGGTGAAAACACTGTACCGGTAGATGGTGGTGCACTATATATTTCAGTCTTAGTTGTGCTATAGAACAAAAGCTTCCTGGAGTATGCAGTGCAATAATGTTGTATTGTGTGATTTGGTGAGGTGATCACTGTAGAGGGAAAGTCTTTGTGGTAACCTGCACAGTTTTCGTCACAGTCACATTAGTTTTTCATTTTGCATCTTTGGTACACAGAAGGGCTGTGCAGTATTTTTTAGAAGAATTGTGTTTACAACTTATGGTACAATTTGGGAAATTTGTCCTCTGCATGTGACCCATCCTTCAGTGCCATTGGGGAACCTGTCAGGAGCAGTGGTGACTGGTGATGCATCTGCAGATCTTTAGTTAGGCTCGCCCAGGATTACCATAGCTGGAAAATTTGACCTATAGTGCATATTGACGGGTATTTGCAAAATTGTTATTTGAAGCATTTCTTTGAGTTTTTCAGTTCAATTCATTAATGCCTAAAACCAGTCAACACTTTGATTTTCAAATTTCAAAGGAAAAACATTGACAAATGTATCTGTTGGTATACCATACACAAGTATATGGTGCAACCAACATTTTTCTTGAATGTCTCAAAAATATTTTCAATCTATTAACTTGGTGATTTAGTGGAAGGAATATAGCTTGGAATTGATGAACTGGCACAAAGAGACACTCGAATGCAGCACAGATCACCGATCATCACCATATCTTTGAGACAAACACATTACACCCAGGACCTTGTGACATTTGTTTATTTTTGCCTCAAATGACTGTCAGCAGGTGCATGCAGCTTTGTGGGCCCCTCAGTCTGACCTGCAGGATATTAGCCCCTACATTACAATGTGTTTGTGAAAAGTCAACTAACCAAAAACTCGCTCCCCTCCTCACTTCCCTGCTGTAACCTTCTCCACTGCCCTGTCCATAGACAGACTGTAGTGTGACTCCTGCTGAAAGCAACGTGACGTGATTTGGTTTACCTCCAGCCTAACAACCAGCTGTCCCCAGAGACTGAGAGAGCATCCATCATCGTCTGGGAAGTGGTGCGGGAAAATGGGCATGACAAATTAGCAGGCAGACAGAGGCTTTAGATAGTCATACGCTTTTGGATGTAGGAGAATTTGGATGTTCAATAGAGAAAATGTCTAATTTGAGCTTCTTGTTAGGAACTTCACAAAGATATTCCTAATTTTTCCCAATGTCAGTCAATTTGAGCTTTTGATATATTTGTCACTAATATTGGTCTTACACAATATATCATGACTGATCCATCTTTTTGTTGCTGGTAAAAAATCAATAGTCAGATACTTATCTATATCAAAATAGATACGCAAGTATCAATACTGAAAACAAATAGGATGAAACTGAACCTTTTCTGATTAGCTCTAGAAGTATCTTGATCTATAAATAGTAAGACCACTTGGAATTAATAAACTACTATAATGTTAGTTGGAAATGGCATTCTATTGTATACAAATGTTTTATCTTGTATCTAAATGTGTCTTGAGTATTGAGCATATCCTTAGCATTGAAATTTTAATTGGAACTTTAATGTGACAACACTAGTTTCTGGTGAATCAAGATTGTTACTCTGTGCTGCAGAACAAACTTGACACGAATATTGTTTTACCTTGTTTTTAAACACCCTTTATTATGAGCACAAAACCTTGAGTACATCTGTGAAAGAAGTGTTCAGTGCCGACGACTTCGTTTTTGGTGTAAATCAGTTATGGATCATGCAGCTCCAGACTATCAGCAGCACCAGTCAGATACACTTTTCTAAGGCTATATTGCATTTGGCACAGAGATGCAGATCAATCCAGCAGACTCCAGTGCTTGGCAGCCGTTTGCTGTGTGAATGTCCTTGTCCGCTTAGAGGTCGGTAACACCAAAGTTTAAAAGTGTGCAAAGTCTGCCCCTGTCGATGGCAGTAAGTGAATCCATTTACACATTTATGATGCTATTCTCAGCCGTAGCCTGGACTCGATGTGTACACAGTGTCAGAAAGAGATGAGGCACGCAAATAAACAAAGGACAATCGAGACATTTCCAAATACTCCTTTTATTTTTAGTTTCTATACTTGGTCAAGTTTATCAACATGGAATAGTATGCCACTTCAGTGCCTGGTCTAAATTTGTTATCTCACTGGTTTCTAAAAATGTCTTTTTAGGAAGTCACTTGTGTTATATTCAGACAATTCTTTTGTTTGTTTATATAGAAATTTCTTTACTTATGATCCATGGTCTATATAGCGGTTGGCCGATATATCGAGCCAATATTTGCACTTTTCAGTATATTGACTATTTGACTCTTATTTATATATATAAGTTTGTAGAAAATATATTAGTTTGTAGTAAATTTAAATTGCATAATTTGGCAGAAATGATCAAAATCAGCTCTACGTATCGGCATTAAATATAAACATTATCGCCCACCAGTCTGGATTCTAAACAATCGGTCAAGAACAAAGCCATATCAGTAGATCTCTAATCAATATCAAGTACTGATAATTTGTCACAGACAAGATGTCAAAAGAAATCAAATATGTAATTTAATTTACAATTTAAACGTCATACAGTTAAAAGAAATACAGTTTATATTTCAGATTCCCTGCACATATATTTGTTTGGAGTGCAAATGCATTTTGTTCCAAGTTAATGGTACCAGATGGATATTGTGATACTTGCACTAGTGCTACTTTGTGTTGGATCAAAACAATCACCAATAATTTGTTTGGGCTCTATAGCTTTAACAGCACAACTATCTGCATGTGTACTGAGGCTTTACCAGGAGCCATATGGCAGCACATGTGGCATGATGATTGAACATTTCTGCATGTAGTGTACATGTGTCTTATTCTAAAATACTGTGTTGCTAAATACCAGCCTGCTGAAGTGAAAGTTGTTGATGTGCTGGCACTCTCGGTTGTGTGGACTGAATCTGTCAATGCTTTCATCGTGAGTCGAGCTGAGCAACTGTCAAAAGCTGCAAAATACATTTGAAAAACACTTTGACAGGTATCTTTGTTAATAGACTGCAATGTGCAATTTGGGCAGGGTCTTCCTTGAAAATAGGTTTTATCTCAAGATGATTGTGATTTGCATGAAATCATTACGCAGTAAAGGTGTAACGACAATACACATTCAAACATTTTTTGTCTTTATGGTACATATCTAACATTGAAATTCATAACTGAGAGAAAGTTTTCTAACCTAGCCACAAAAACTCATGTGTCAGCAGAAGCCCCTCAAAGCTCTGGCAGCAGGTACTGTTCCTGAATATATGATCTATAGACAATTCTGTCTCAGGCTGCACTGACAGGTCAGCTCATCATCAGATTTCCATTGCATCACTGGATTTCCACCTTGTTATAGTGGTCATACAAAAAAACATTGTTTCATTCAGTTTTCCTTACACAGAATGTGTGTCACGTATTAGTAGATGCAACATCCAAGTTACATATGTTATTGAAGGATTGTTATTTTGGTTCCATGGAACACACTTCAGGGATTTATATTTCCCAAGTGTGGAAAGGAAGGCAGCTGCTTCCTCAAATTCTGCCAACAGTTCGCCCACCTGCTCACAACTGTTTTGACAGATGATATTAACAGTCTCTCCAAGATTGAGTTATGGGTCTTCTATTTTCAAGTCATTCAGCAATCTATAACGAATTTCACAAGTGCTGTGTTATTGATATGGAAAGCATTCAAACCATAAAATGCTCTGCTCTGTCACTTCCTCCACTGAATGAGTGATGTAAATATATTAAAATAAATTATGCAGTGACACATTCACGACAGATGTGGCAAAGAAACTGACACATATTACATTTGAAAAAGTCAGATCATTTGGATATGCTTTCAGCAAAATGGTGCGTAACTTGATTAGGATTCCTGTTTCTTCTGTTTGTGCTTTATTTTCTGTTATTTCCTGTTGCGGTATGCAGACAATATATTTTATACCCAGAAAAGGAAATGTTGAAGATAACATTAATTACTGAATGAACAGAATCCTAAGTATTTTCCGCGTAGCACTTGATACCCTCCACACATGGTCTTGCAAATTTTGTTAAAGGTATCCTAAGATGATATGATCATATCATATACATGACCTTTCCATATTGCAGAATAAATACAAAATGTGTGTTTATGTCCTGGAGGTTTAGCCACTGGCAACACAGATTTAGTTGTAATTATATGTTTTGTAAACCAGCAAGAGCGCAGGTTACATCCTACCTTTGTGACAAATGAACTAAACAATTACACTGATGTGGATGTGGTGGCTTATTTGGATGCTCTCATGTATTTATCTGAAATGTCATGTTTGTCTTCTGAACATAGGCTGTATATTTGGAGGGGCCTAATGTTTTCTGCAGTTTGCTGTTGTTGACAGCATAACATTGTCATTCATTATTATGTACTGTCCCACAGCTCCTTGTAGCCCTGTGTTTATGCAGAGATTGTGACAGGCATGGACTGACAGTGTCGATAACAAGCAGAGTGAATGGTAAGCCACCTCTTTGGTCTCTGACTGTCAAATTCTTAAATGTTCTCAGGCAATATGATGAGATTCTTCATCAATGTACAGACAGAATTACTGCTAGTACCCATACAGTGCACTGGAGTTATTTATTCATGAAATAAGAACGCTTGTTGGGCTGTGTTGATTTCAAATGAAGGCAGAAACACTTCATTTCTATAGATGGGCAGATTAAAGCATAATTCTGTCCAGTTATACAAACTGCTCTTTCAGTGATCTCTAGGTGGTTATTTCAGATGAAGACTTTGATAGGTGAACAGGAAATTAAAGCAGGAACCAGCACCTCACACCTCAGCAGCACGTCATGACCAAACACTCCTGAGGCCATAGACCTAACAAATGTCATTTCCTGTAGACTACATGACCACTGTGACTGTGAGGTGGATTCAATACATAATCAGATAATGGGTGGGAAATAATACATATCAAGTTAACTTGAGAGAGGAGGACGTTAAGCAAGTGCTAACTTGATGTCTGAGCCTATATCAGGGCTTCACACAAATGTTTAGCATTATTTGAATGTTTTCATTTAAAGTAATTATTTTTCTTTGCATAGTCACAGCAATTGCAGAGACTGTTGACTTTTTCACTACACCACTAAACCAACTTTAGAAACAAAAAAACCCCACAATCATTTAAATTTCTCTTTTTTTTTTTTTTTTTTTTTTTTTTTTTTTTGGTAAAATGAGGACAGATTTGGAAACTTTTAACAGCAAAGTCTGTTACACATGGAGTCAGCTGAGACTTGTTAAGGCCTGGAGTATGTGCACTTCTCCAAGAGGCCCCTAGGAGAGCCAGAGTGTGCAGTGGTGAAGTGTTGAGTGTGGTAGCGTCATTGTTGGGATTTGCAGTATTAGTGGCAGAAACCTGGCAACTGTCTGCTGCTCTTCTGTCTAACCCCCCTCTTTATGTAACAGACACTGCACTGGGAGACAGTAGCCAAAAGTATGTGATGGACACTCATGACCTGCTGGCCACAGAATGGACTTTTAATACCTTCGGGCCCCTAAGCCAAGCGGTTAACAAGTCTAAAAATAGAACAATGGGACAGATAGAGGAGTGTGGGTGTATGTGCTGCAACCTTTTGTACTGTGCTTTAAATGGGAGCTTGAAATAATCTCCAAACCGACAGCGGTTGACTCATCAGGCTTAGTTGAGTTGCAAGACCATCCACTGTACCTTTACGATTACATAACTTTTGATTTATTGGTTTGGGTCTCATATCTTTTTCCATTCTGTAATATCCCCCTCCTCCATCTCTCTCTCTCCCTTTTTGCTTCCTGACATTTGTAGTGATGCTTATGGGAACTGTGAGCACTGCACCACTGCCTCAGCTCAACACAACTGGCCACCCATTTTAATCGCCTGTCTTGGCATAAGCACTAACAACGTTTAAAGCCAAACTGGAGCAGTGGTCAGCAAGAAAAATGGGCTGACATTTTTATTTTTTTCATATTTTTCCCCTGTAGTTGACCCCCTAATGTTTACTGTGTGTGGGGTTGTTCTGTGCGCTATATGAATGCAAATGAGTGTGTATTATTTACTGCCTATAAATATGATCCCCACCCTTGTACCAGTAGCTACTATTACACAATGTTGGGTAGAATACTTTAAAGTGTTTTTAGTTACTATGTAAAATATTGTATAAACTATTTAGTATTATAATCTGAATACGTAGAATACTTTGCCATTGAGTTGCATTCTATTATAGTGTAAAAACGTGGAGCAGGGTTTAAACCGCTCTTCACTTAAAAAGAAAATGCACACATACTTACTTCAAGAGCAGAATTTCAGTCTCTAATACCATGTCATTTGAGGCCTAGATTGCTCAAATACCACAATGTATTCCTTTGACTTTAGGAAAGTACCGGTCACTGCTTTATGAATACCATCAAATGAAAGAGCAACTGTGCCAGAATACAGTTACTAAAAATGATGTACATTCACTACATGTATTTAGTTACTTCCCAACACTGTTAATACATGCTATATCTTTTGCAGCAGAAGCCTGATCCTCTCTGCATTTACATATCCATTTTTAACCCCACCACTTTCTTAATAGCACTTTCCTCACTTCAGCAAATGCTACAGTGTGGATAATGTCATCTTTTGTACCCATATAATTGTTTTCATTATATGTGCACTGGTTCATTTGCTTGTATCATCCACAGTGATCAGGATTGGTCTTGTCTGAGCTGCTAAACCCGAATGGAAGCCACAGTGAAAAGAAAAACATAACTCCAGAGAGGTCTAATCCACCCACGACCACCATCCACTGCACTGCCTCAATCTGCATACGATGTGGGAGGCTATTGTGTGCACTCCACTGGCAATGAGGTACAGGAAATTCATACACACACACACGTCAAGCCTCTATCATTCAATAAACCACACAATCTCTTTATGCACAATGTATGTTTTCTGTATAGGCCAACATTTTGTATTGGACTGGAAAATAGTGCTTATTGAAAGTTTAAATCCAAGGTATACAGTTGTTCAGTTTGTGACATAGTGAAAATAGCTTTACGTGAGTTATGTGTAAGCTTACAGGTATGAGTGGGGTAAGACGAGATTTCTACAAACATAAAAAAAGGATCATTTTAAAAATTATTTTTCAGATAGGCCTGTCACAATGACTATTTCGACTTATCGTTCAATAAATCATAGCTGGGGCGTTATATTGTGAGGCTCAGTGTTTATTGCGTGTACATTTTAGTGGTGAGATTTTTTTTTTGTAACATGATTTGAGCTGCAGAGGATGGAATAAGTAACTTTTCTTGGTAGTTTCCTTCTGCTATTTATTTGTTTAATAAAGGGTTACTGTCATTATTGTAACATAATTATTGTTACATAATGGTTTTAATAGCTGATAAAGACAGCTGTACATTGAGACGCTCTGGATAGAGAAACACGTTCAAACCAAGTAGAAATGATAAGCTATTGTCTTTACATATGGAAGTAGATGATTTATGCACCCTTGGAATACTGTTATTCAGCTTGGGCACAATGTTTCCTCCAGCTTTCTACTAGTGCTTAATGTGTAAGTCTGAATACGCTGAATCTTAAGGGAGTTGTTATTAGCCACCAGCTGTGTATTTTCAAAATGCAATCGTTTTTTTGTACTGAGCGGTGAAACTTGACATCAGAACAGTTTATATTTAAAAATGCATGTGACGATGTTATCAGTGTAACTAGATGTGCCACATTAAGAACAGTTTGGAGGCCTTTATGTCTGGCCCAAGCCTGTTAACATTGAAAAGTGGAAGACGTTGTGACAGGAAGGAAATCTTAAAAACCCATTCCACATCAATATGCAAATCAGTGCATGCTCTTTTGCGCAATCCCAGAGGAGAGAAGCCAAACGGAAAGATTAAGAAGAACCAGTTCCAAGTAACAATGACAGAAATAATAATGCTGTGAATGGCTCAGTTTGAGGGGCTCTGTGGAAGTAACATTACATTCACACACATTTTTTATACAGGCAAAACACTCATCGTGCATGGGCATCTGATTCTTTTATTCTTTTGGTTTTCCTTCAGGACCAGCGCAGCCAATCCTTCCTCTCTATAGGTTTTATAAAGGATGACTCTCATATAGTTAAGTGATGACACCACTTTCATTGTCCAACGGGCACTTCACTCTTTCTAGTTTTGTTTTTTTTTGTTGTTTTTTTTTCTCACATTGCTGTTTACCTTGTACCCAGAAGTGACATCACACTTTTAATACACACATGTTTAACCTGATTATTTCTATTAATGACTACAGCCAGGTGTAATACTACAAAGTTGCATTTTAACAATATTCATTTTAGCTGCTCCTCGTGTGTTTTAAATATTATTGGCCTATATATTGTTGTGATGTCATCTAAAACCCAGCAATAACATTAGATTAACATGACATAATATTCTAAACTGCCCATCCTTCAAAACTGAGTTGGGGGCAGGTGAGTATTCTATGGTAAAATCTGCCTTTTAACTGTTAAAAGGCTTCCACACATTTTTTGCATTACATGTTACACAGACCAGACCTACACTCCTAATAATGTTGAGTTAATGATGCTCCCCTATGGAATATATTACGTGAAGAGCCTCCACACGTTCTTGAATTATCCTCTTTCTTTTGGCACTAAGTAGAGTAAGCCTTACCTACTAGGTTTTTTCTGGTGGCAGTGGTTGAAATGAGCTGCTTCTGTTGCTGCTGTGCTCCGTATTTACTCCTGACAGACTCAAATGGAAACTGTGATCACATTCTCCACACTGTTCTTCAACCACACTCACTTTTGCAATCCTGGTGGGACCCCTCTCTGTCTTATATCTTTGTTTCGCTCCATCTCCTCCACTGACTTGTTGCCTTGGGGGGATTCATCAGTTGCTGACCTTGACACCATTTTGTTTTCTCAAGCCCTCTCGCCTGTCTCCCTCAGGATCAGACAGTCCATTTGTTAAGATTGGTGAGGAAAGAGTGAATGAACTTTAGATTGTATTAGGAGAAGAGATTGAAGAGGGGGTGGATTAGTCTAGTGCATTGTGTTTGCCTCAGTGACAGCTACAGACAGCTCTGTCATCGCAGGCCGATACGGTGTCTGCCCTCTGAGTAAATATGGACTGTTTCCTGGAACAAAAGTTTGCCAATAAAAAAAGCCAGGCATGGGAAAAGCTATTTATTTTACTACAGTTATTCTCAAATGTTAAACTGTGAAAAGCTACAATCTCCTCAAGCTTGAATCAAAACTTACAATTGGTTTGAACAAAAAATAAAATAACACAGCATAACAAACTGGACCTTTCCTGAATACTTTCCTGAATACTATTACATATTACAAAGGAAAGAAATACTGTTGACTGCACTGACAGGTTGTAGCCCTGAGGCACATGCAGCAGAAATGGAAATGGTCAGTACTCAGCATATACTCAATTTTATCAGTTCATATCTCCCAACAGCAAGCTTTACTCCTAGCTATACTTTATATGCTATCTGTGTATACTCCAAAGGGTTAAGAAACAGCATCCAGTTTAATTGAAGCTGGCGTTTTGGAAAAAATCTACCAGAAAGTTAACAAACCATGAAAATTGGCCAGAAATGAAATTAGTTCTTCACTAAACTAGAACTGCACCAGTCCTGAACGCTGAACAAACCAAGATTACACAAGCTCTAAAAGGAAAGGACTAGTCTTGTAGATTTTTCATTTCCCCCAGAAGATTTTTCACAGATTTAGACACACTATTCCAAGTTTCCACTGTAGAAGCCCTTGCAGGATTTATATGTGGTCTATTGATTAACTGTGAAAAGCTACAATCTCCTCACACAGGTTGGCCTTCTTTAAACTCACCCTGCCAGATTTACTTCAGTTTGTTTGATCACGACAAGTGAATGTGCAGAATCAGATGCACACGTCCCCGGTGAGGGTAATGCAATACATCTTTAGTCTGAACAGATGGCCCCGTCTCGATACACATAGTTTATCTTCACCTCACACACACTCAAAGGCACCCGCGTCTACTTTAGCCGAAATCACTCACTAACGCCACCCCTATTGTCTAACGTCAAACAAATCGTTACATTTTATGCACCTCTAAATTTCCCTCGCCTGTTTACATGCACAGTCTTAAAGAAGGCTCCCTATAGGCCCATTGTAGCAGGGTGGCAGAGGCAGTCGGCCACTTTGTCCCCAGGCTGGCGTGGTGCCCGAGCGTTGTCTAGCATAGTGTAGTGGGCAGAGGATGGAGCGCTTGGCCAGACTTCACATTGCTCATTAACTGCCCAGTGGTACAGAGGCCACAAGCAGAGAGGAGCACCAGAACCTCACAGTCCACCCCATATGTGCACTTTGTCCGTGTCCTTGACAAAAGCCCTAAATCTTTTCCATTAAATTCCAACCATGCACTGCTGCCATTTGAGTCTATTTATGGTTATAATACATGGTCTCTCTATGTACTGTCCATTTATTTCCTACAAATGCTAGTTAAAAAATAGAACGCCCCCATTTAGGCTTGCACAATTTGTTGCAATCAAATTAAAATTGCAATTTGAGTTGGCACAGCTATCAAATGCCTATGGCTGTACCAATTTATATAATAGAGTGTCCTCTTTTATTGAAAAATGTTTTGTACCAGAGTAGTTTAGACCTGTGTTTCCTGAATTACTTTAGCTGTTTATATTTCAGGCTTCTTACACATGTTGATGCTCTTAGAGTTTTTCACATTGTAATGCTCTAAAACTATCCTACTTTTTAAAATATAAATCTCTTCGCAAATTGCAGTACTTCTCAGTTTGTTTTTTTTGTTTTTTTATAGCCCTCCCGTCACTTTTGTCTGTGTCTGTCTAAGGAGAGAACAGAGTGGCAAGTGTGACTGTACTGTTTATTTTGTTGCTGCACAGAAGTCTCTTTGAGGAAGGGCTTCATGGGAATTAATGAGAGCAGATGGCATATCAAAATACAGCATCTTATCTGAAAAAAAAAAAAATTTTCAGACATCACTGTAATATACATAGCTAGACAATTCTCTAAGAATAAGAAGGAATAATTCGTTTGTACAATTAGTTCATTTGTGATTTTTGAAATAGTCCCTGTTTCTAGTATAGAATAGTTATTAACAGTGTGTGGATAATTATGTGGTAATGTTATGTAAATCTTTGCAAGGCTTATATTATGAGCAGATAGTGTATATAATCATACAGTGATTATATACAGTACATTATATATGAGTTTGGATTTGCATTGGCAGAGATCAAACAGAGGCCAGCACTAAACAAGCCATGTGGACCACTTTATATTACTCCGTCATAATTATACAGAGACCTAAATTGAACCAGTTTGATCTTTAAGTATGTCATATTGCAGTTTTGGGCACATTTTGGGTTATTTGTGTGATTTAAAAGTTGTGTGTAAGATTTATAGAAGGGATGGCATCAGGGCTGACAGACGGAGCTGGTTGTTGATATTGCTTGTATTATAGAGCAACTGGCTCCATCTGTGTTTCCCTAAAACGCCTCTGAATTGTCTTCTACTGAGTGACAGATCTGAAGAGAGCTTACCTTAAAGGTATCTTTGCATTGTCTGCTGCTGCTCTTTTCAAGCTCATGGAGTGTAGCCAAAACAGGAAAGTACACTGCCATTATCGGGAAATGTCAAGCTTGTTACTTCCATAATGGCCAGGAATTGTTGTCCATGAAGGTAAATACCCATTTTGTTATGCACACATCATGTCAAAGAAAAGAGCAATTACCAGTGTTTTCCTGCTACATGATCTTATTTAAACCTTATCCTTTGTATATTTGTCTGGCATAAGGCAGCCTGGCTTCACATTCACAGTTGCATGTGTGGTGGAGAAAAAAGGTGATTGAGATTCAGATTCAGATTCATTCAGATTCAGAAAACTTTACTGATCCCAGAGGGCAATTCATTTGCAGCATTCTCAGAGCAGTTCTCACTTTAACATACACACAAACACACAGTGTGTCAGTCCATTGCAATCCACGAGTGGAACTCAAAGCACAATATAAGAAAAATACATAAATAATACATAAAAATACAATACATAAAAACATTGCAAAATGTCAAAAAACACTACCCTTAGAATTTAGCAATTTAATAGCTGAGGGCACAAAAGAATTTGAAAAACGATTTGTTTTCCGTATCGAAGCATACAAGCGAAGGCATCATGATAAGGTCTGGAGCCAGAGGATGGAGGGGCTGAGCCAGGAGACACTTGGCTTTGCTCAGCACCCGCTCCTCCCACAGAGAATGCAGCTCCCTCTGTTTAACCCCTGTAATTTTTGAGCAGGTTTTAACAATGTTCTGCAGTTTGTTCTTATCCTTCAAGGACAGGGACTGAAACCAGCAAATGAAAGAAAAAGTGAGCAAACTCTCGATAAAAGAACAATAAAATATGCAATGAATGATATGAAAACCCTTTACATGTTTGTTTTATGCAGGCAAGTGAAATGTGTTTTTTCTCATGTCATTATAGACATCACAAATCTGAGTTGACCATGCGATGAGAGGCAAAAAGTTGGCAGTGGTTGCTGATCCCTCTCCCCACCACACTGAACAAATAGATTCTGACATGATAGCCACTTTGTATAATTGCCCATGTTTTAATTTTGTCTTAGCTGCTCTCATGATGTTGACATGACTGAAGCTTGTGTACTCTGCCCGTAGGTCCTGGACATCACTCAGCTCATTTCTGCTCAGCTCAGCTTTATGGAAGCACCAATCTGGAGCTTATTTGTCACCTCCACCGTGATTTGCCGCCTCAGCTCTTTCAAGGTTGGAGGTGTTTACTTGATGTACGATCTTAGCTGTTGTTGTGTGCTCTCTATCCTTGAACCTAGGCCATGTTTTGTGTTTGTCCTTTGTATGATTATGTCTTTCTCAACCACTGTCAATCGGAGTTGTCAAAAAATCAATACCCAGATACTAATCTGGGTATTAGAACCATCAATGTTTGATACAAAAAACATACATTTTTGTATAAAAAATGTGTGTGTCTTTTGGAATGGTCTTCATCTATTAAAACGTTTTAATCATCACTGTTATCAAAATTCATATTGAGTATAGAGCCTTTTCCTTAGTATCAAAATTTACTTAGTATTGTGATGACATTACTGTCTGGATGGCTGTTCTCCTGGCATTTCAGTTTCCCCCATCAACCCAAATCATGCACAGTAGGCTAATCCTCTAGCACGGAAATGCTGTCGACTTCCCTGACAGGTTGTAGCCCTAAGGCACTGGAGAGGTCACATGCAGCAGACAAATTTCCCTATGGGGACAATTATGTCCAAAAATATATTTTTTTTCCTCAGTAAGTATTAATGCAAAATACATTTAGTGCTCCCATTTCCCCCTTTGCACTAAAAATAAACATTAATTAAACTTAATGACATTATAAATAATTGTTATGATTTAATTAGGCATCATAGGGGAATATTGTCTCATCATTAGTGGGCTTACTTCAGTTTCATAGACTTGATCAGTGAAATACATGCACCACAAGAGTCCACACAAACATCTGCTTCAGTGTTCACATGGTGACAGTCAATAATTCACCATTTCTCTCAAACTTCTACTTTCTCCTGGACCCCTCTGTTCATGTCAGCTTCAGGGACATGTCCAAATAAAAACATTACACTACTGCTTGCCTGGAAAACCCAGAGTGATATTTGTTTTTATACAGAAGTATATAAGTGTGTATTGTGGAACCCAGGCAACACTACTGTGTCTCGAACTAGTCTTGCCACCATTCCCACATGTGTTCTCTAGAGTTTGAGCCAGCTTTACTGGTGAATAGTTTTCTTCTCTCCTCCAAAAGGTTATGGATGAGTGACATATCAGTTCCACAATCGGTCAATATTGATCTATTTTTACCAATATCTGTATTTGCTATCAATATTCAGTACTGATATTTTTGGGGTGTCTTTGTGCCCACATGTCATTCCCAGATTGTTGTAAGTGCATCTGATTTGTCTTTTTGAACAAACTCATGAGTAACAATGGAAACAGAGTGTTATATGGCTGTACGTTCAGATAAAGAGATAAATACATTTTGTTTTTATTTTTACAAGAGTGAAAAGTTAATTTGTGATCTTTATCTCAAATTAAGATAAATTTGTGGTCCATACTATGGATTGCAAAAGTTATCAGCCACAGCAGCAGCCAAATATTGTATATAGATATTGGCCCATCCTAACAAAAAATAATAACATTACCACTGTATCGTAGGGGTAGATTTTCCTGAGTTGAATGTATAATTAGAAAGCCTTCACAGATGTCTGTGTCTATATGTGTTTGGCCCTCTGTCCTGACATTGGACGAGAGCTGCAGGGATTATTCATGTTAGTCACTGGTGTGTGCACAGTCCAGGAGATGCTCCATGTTCCTTTTGGGAAGAGCTGACCCTAAAACATGAAAAGACTAGTCTCTGTCTCCCTCGTAGGTTACACAATTATAAATGTCCTATCTCAAATATTACTGACCCAGTAAAGACATGGGGAGCTATCATTTCTTTTAATCCTGCCAAAGCAGACAGGCCAGATTTCAACCTTGAAGCAGTGGATTCTTTCCCTTAGGATGTGATACCAGTTGTGACAAGTGATGGACCACAGCGTCTCACTGGACAGCTCAAAGTAGGTTAAACACATAGGCCAGTTATGTGACTGGTTGTCATTTAATGCTCATTTTGACCACTGTTTTAGACAATGGACTTACAAATATTTCATATATTCTTTCAAAGTTGCAAATCTTTGTTTTCCTTCAAATACAGAAGTGCCATGTGAAAATAATCAGTTCACGTTTATGCAGCCAGAGGAACAACTATCACCATCAGTAATGCAAGAGTAATTAAGATCAATGGAAAAATATGAAATAAAATATGTGAAATGTACACATTTATTTGGTTGTCGCTCTGGCAAATCCAAAAGTCCAAATGAGGTCATTTTAGTTTGTTTTTCTTTTGCCAACCAGATAAATTATAAAACTACTTCCATTCTCATAAAACTTTCTAGGTTTTCCTATTTTAGTGCAATATTTCAACTGCTGATTCGCATAGCAATTTTTGGAGACCCTATTCACTGCAGCTGTTGAGGTCAAAAACCTTCCAATAATGTACCTGTATAGAGTACAAGCAGTGCCTCCCAAAATCTATTTAAATCTTGTTTTTCTTCTCTGGGGAGGTCGACACTCTGTGCTGTTCAGCAATGCGCGTTATAATTTGCAAAGAAGTTTGACATAATCCAAGAAGTCATGAGCTGCTGCAGGCTCACACCCACTGCATGTTGAGATCCTGTTTATGTAGTAGACAAGGAAAAACAAATGTGGAGCGTAATCATGCACAAACACACATCCAGGCTGTCCTCTTGGGTGCGAGTAGAGGCAACATTTTCTGCAATAAATGGTCAACATATACCAAAGACTATATTTTATTCATGTCATAACTTTCCTTTGGGTCCTACTAATCCTTTTCTAGCCTCCCCTATCTTAATTCACCCCTTCATCCACCCTTCTCTCCCTGTAGATTAGTGTGCAGGATCAAGCTCCAGTCTCCTCTGTGCCCCCTACTCCTTCTTCTACACATTTCTACTGTCTTCAAGCTCCCAGTAGACTTCTCTTCTTTCCACCCAGCATCAGCTCTTTGCTAATCTGGTCCCCTGCCTCCCAGTATCATTGTATTTTATATTCTTGCTAGAGTTTATATTATGTGAGTCACCAACCTTTGTCCATGCCTGGAGGTGTACTCAGTGCACATGAACAATAATAATCTGCTTTCATAAAAAGAATGAGAATATTTCATTAGTAACTACAGCACAAAATCATAAGGGGTTTGGAGAATTTCTTGCTTCATGATTCTGACTCGTTTGTATCCATAATTTTCTTCATGTCTCATTTGGTTTGGCTTGATGAGACCTGCATAAAAATACAAAATTTTCATCATCACTGTGATTTTGTTTTTATTTCACTGCAGACACAGCAACAACAGTAATCGTCTCAAAACAGAATGCTTTTGCTTGGTTGATTGATGTAGGAGTTTTAGTAAGATGTGAAAAGAATGTTAATGAAGACTATACAAGTTTCTTACGCCACCTGCTTGTCTCCATGGAGATGTTATAGCTTTGTCTGGAGGGTTTCACAGTAAATGGCTTAAAACTTTTGTATTGTATTTAATATATTTGTATAGCAGGTGTTTTATTGATGAAAAAGTATTGAACACACACACACACTTCGCTCACTTATTGTGAGCGAAGTCTCCTCTCCACAGTTCTTACCTGTTGACGTCACCTGTTTGTCTCCATCGAGCTGGATAAGTTTAATGCCATACCAATGAACATTTTTGGCAACGCTATCTCCATGGAGACAAGCAACCAGTGTAAAGCTTTCCAGTCCACTATGGCGCACAGGTTGAAGTCAGCACTTGTCTTGAGTGTGTGTGTGATTGTTCATGTCAGACTGTGGTGAAGGGCCAGATGGACTCAGCGTGTTAGTCTCTCTCAGAACCACTCACTGTCAAATATATGAGGTGCAGGTATATACACATCACTGCACATAATGTAATGCCTCCACCTACACACATTCAGGTACTGCTGGTTTGCTACTGTACAGTAAAATACACCTTAACCCACTGCCTCATTACACAATACCAGAATGTTTTCAAAAATCAATACAAGGATTTTATTTCATGTTGCCTCGGGAAGTTATGCCTCCTCTTTGCACAGGTCTGCAAAGTTGCTGAGTTGAAGTTGACTTACATAACTCAAATATTAATTCTTTTATTGACTTACTTCTTCTTGGTAGGTCTCACTGTTAAATTCTTTTTATGATACTTAAATAGCAACCCTGATTTTGTAAAAGGCTCAAAACTCTATACCAATTTCAATACCACTATTATAATTAAAACACAAATAATAATTTTCAAAGCAAAAAATTGTAGCTTCTATAAACTGACCGTGCTCTTATACTAGCTCTGATATAGGTCCAGATCAATGTAAAACTGTTCATGAAAGGTCAAATCCTGTAAGTATTTTTTTCAGCATCAGACCTGTTTATATTAGGAACTAAAGGCTATAGTTTGTTCTTCTGAAAATATACGATGGTGTTTATAATCATTGTGCAATCATCATTTTCATAAATTGTGTGCAGCTTTGAAGAATAACTGGTAATGTTCATAGCATTTGCACGGGTTGACTAGCGCCCCCACTCTCACAACATTTGATTGGGAGATTGCTGTATGATTAATTATCTCACACCAAAAATGAAAATCTAAAATTGAATTCCTATTTTTTGATTCTTTGAACGTGCTACTGAAATACGGCAAAAGCAACACATTCCCTTGCAGTCTTCTCCTCTACATTTATTACACTGTTGCCCTCTCACTTCCAACCATCTTGTTGCAGCAGAATGACTTTTCATAAAACGTAAGTGGGCGTGTACCATATCCCCCAGCCGTTCTCTTCTCCATCCTCCATTCACTCAAATCTGCACCTTCTCCTTTTGTTTGCTGCTGAGTGGGCATGCATTACTGGACCTGTTCGAAGTTGTTCAAAAACATTAGTTTGTTACTTGCATGTTGAGTGGGTGTGCAAGTGTTTTTAATATACGAATAACTCTGGGAAAGTAATCACAAATAGAAACATGAACTTGTGTCATGTACTGATCGTAAATCTACTTCATTACCATTTTGTTGACTATTTACTTTATTTTTTGCATAAGAATTCATGCACTTTTTAGGCAGCTGTATTAGTATCCTGTATAGCCATTGTTGTTGACTTATGTGATCCAGCAAATACACACATTAAAGCTGCATTTTGTAACTTTTCTAGTGGAGGGTCTGCCATTTGCTTGTCTCCATAAAGAAAGTAATGTATTTCCAAAATTGCTTCACAGCTAATCAGTCTCCATGGAGGCAAGAAAGTAACACCAGCAGGCCAAGTTACAAGTAAGATCTGTGCAGAAGTGACCCCGCTCAGAGTAAGAATGTGTAAATGTTAGGGTATTTTTGATCTACGTTTATGCAATAACATTTCTATAGAGACAAACAAGTGAACCCCCACCGTAAAAGTTACACAATGC
This sequence comes from Periophthalmus magnuspinnatus, assembly GCF_009829125.3. Lineage (NCBI taxonomy): Eukaryota > Metazoa > Chordata > Actinopteri > Gobiiformes > Gobiidae > Periophthalmus > Periophthalmus magnuspinnatus. Next base: position 9,768,618 of record NC_047129.1, on the reverse strand, counting down.
ATCTCAAAGTCCATTTTAAGTTGCTATATAGTATATACTAAACTTCAGCCTCAAGGCGCAAAGTTTTATGACAGCTAAGTCCAGTGTTGTCAAAGAGATTTGTTGACCACAGTGATTTATCCATGGGAATAATAGGGCTGAATGTCTACTGTACACAGACTATCTTTTAAGAGCACTTGTGGTTGACTTTTCCATGGCAGTATTCACTGTTACAGCTTACTCTAAGTGTATGGATAGAATGGAGAAGCATAATGGGTACTTTTTCTAAGATTTTTGTCTGTCAGTTCCTATTATTGTTTATTTATTGTCTGTGCCTCCCAAGTAAACCAAGGCTGCTTCTTTCCCTTTGGCTGTTTACTTAAAGTTTCCCTCAGCCGCCCATCTCATATGACTCTTTCTAACTTTACTTTTTGGTATGCTCTTCTCCTGCACAGAATCTTATAAAACAATTTTTACTTTAATATGTATCTTCCATCTACCTGACAGTTGACCTCAGCATTAGTTTACCTATAAATATTTATAATGGCTAACTCTACATCTCCAAATATTTCAGTCTTGTCATTTGGGCATTATTTGTCAAGGTCATCCTATGTTGCAGACCAGAAGCAAATGAAACAGTAAGAATTTAATATAACACAAACTCCGGCTCCAAATTACCTCCAGATTTCACCAGCTTATGTTTTAAATTCTCCTCAAATCATGCCCTTGACACAGGTTCAGAGAAAGCTGGGGTAAGCACGACTTTCATTTTGACAAATGAGTTTAAAGTCCTGAAGTTGATGCTTTGCCTTTTCTGCACACTGCAGGAAAGTACATTGCCTTCATGTTTTATTTATGACATATTTATCAACAGCAATCCTCTCCATACTTTAGTGCTGCAGAAAGGTTGAAAAAGCTCCTAACTCTAGAGTTGATTTGAACCAAGAAACGATTAGTGTGAAATATTACTATAAATCTGAGTCCTACTGCACCCCATCTCGCATCACAAGTTCACACTAAGCCTTTAAGCTCCACAAGGAAATGACTAAGAAGGACATCAGCAAAGGTCACTGTCCTACAAGCACCGTAACAGCAATGAAGACTCTGTGTGTGAGTGCTGTCTATTTACATTTGATCTGTGTCAGTTTAAGTGACACTGGCGCGGCCGCACTTGTAGAGATTGTTGTAGGACAGTGTTTTTTGAGGACAACAAGGCAGATATAGGAAATTGCTAAGTGGGGGCTGTCTCCATTTTCACCTGAATATGACATTCCTGCATCGCCTGCGGCTTCCATTCATGTGCTGTTAAAAAGAAACTGGTATGTGGAGATGTGTGAGGACGCCCAGAGGCACTGTGGAGGTCTTCCCCTCTGTGTCTTCTGCATCTAAACCATTAAAGGCTAAAACTGAGACTGCCTTACTATTAAAACATGAGTCAGTAAGTTGACGTTATTGACAGTTAAAGCTCTAGATTTGCTTAACTGTATCATGTTACTGCAGAGGCATGCGGTTAAGCATTTGTAAAGTTCTTAAACTGTACTGAACATAATGGTTTGGCATATGGCCCGGTGAGATTTAAAGGGCAGGGGCGTTTTTATATTCAGTGTGTCCCTTAATGCGGCCTTATACAATGTAATGTATAGGACAGCTTCTACTTACTGCATAGTCTAACGCCTTGTACTGAATATATCATTAATCTTTATCATTTTGGTAGTTGATCTAGGAAATGTGTTAACTTTTTTGGAAATAGAAAGTTTTCAGATACATTTTTGCTTAAATATGCCCCTTTGTAAAGAGGGATATTTAATAAATAAGCTGTCTGTTTCTCAATCTTAGGCCCATTATGCTGAAAAGTGACAGGAACAAAACATGTGGTACTCCAGGTGTAAAGTACTGCCACAACTGATGCAAGGGCCCATCAGACATCTCAGCTCTGCTCAACAACCGCAACAAATTTTATTTATAAAGCGTCATAATGTTTAGTTTCAAATAGAGCCAACATGGACACAGTTTTTCTCTGCAGTTTGAAATACTCTTGCACTACTACTACTAATTGCTATCATTGAATATATTATGCTTTTTCTTCAGTAAATCAAAACTATTTAGCCATTTGTTTGTCATTATAAACAAAACCTCAGCCACTAATAAAATCTCAATCATCATAAAAATACTGTGAAGAGGTACGGACATATTTTTAATGTATTATGGATTTAGAAATATCCAGATCTGTGTAAATATTTTTGATCTATTATGTTGTAAGAGGCTACAATTTCAAATATATATATATTTTTTCGTTTGAATGAACAAAAAGATACTTCACAACAATGTTTCAAAATGATTCTTAGAGCTTTTTTCTTTGTATAAATTCTGTGTTACGCCATAATTCACCATTAGCAACCTTAATGTTTGCTTCCACTTCTCCTGAGATGAAAGAAGCACTAAAGCTATGTGCCTGTTTTTCTTTTTCCCTTCACTAGACTTGAATGCAGCACAAAAGCGAGCGAGTGAGGAGGAGAGAGAGAGCACACAGCAACAGTACAGGCGAGCCTCACTGAACAGCAGCGTATCCTCTTTCATACACACTCTCACACACACACTGTACGCTCCACATCCCACACACAAATGCCTGAGCTCTCACACACATGCGACCCAATAACAGCTACCACCTCGACACTACGAGCTGGCTTCATTCTGAGCTCGGAGATCCTGCTATCTGCTTATCGCACAAGAGCGCAGAGGAGAGGCATCATCGAAAAGACTATATCACCCATGGAGGCGCGCGGCAGGGGGGAGGGAAGGTGAGTGAACGCTGCCCGGTACAGCTGCTGCCACGGCTGCCTGTGTCACTGCTATACAGGAGAGAAAGGGAAAAGAAAGAGGATCAGCTTTTTTGGGGGGAGGATATAACCGTGCATGAGACCAAACCATTGAGCAGATGTGGAAGAAACAACAATCAAGTTCACATTGTGGGTAAGCATCAGCAGCACCCACACTTTACTGTACGCGCTGAAGACTGGTGCACTTGAGAATTGTACAGTTTAGCTTGTTTTTTTTTTTATATTTTTGGTTGATATTTGAGGCAGTGCATAAGTGAGAGCTGACGTACAGAATGGTAAACTGCCGGAGTATGGTTTCAAACTCACAACCTTTTGTATTGCCACATCTTGTATGAACTGAGCTACATTGGAGTTCAGGTTTAATTCATGGTGAGTTATCTCCGGGCTTGTATTCCCATGTATTCACTTTGGTCCATTCCTGTTGCCTTCATCACGGTGACAGGTTAAGTCTCTCCTCTCAGTCCAGTGTAGTGTGATCGATTTGGCCACTAACTCAGATTGACACAGTTTCTCATTATCTCTCTGACAGCAGTAGTGCTTTTACATTGCCTTGTCTTAAAATGGTGCATCTTCATGTAAGCACACAGTCAGGCAGATCTTCAGAGTATACGTGTCTAAAGCCACTTCTCAATTAGGTTTTAATGATCTAAATGTGTCGCAGGCTTTGATCGAACCCTGCAGTCATATTCACAGTGAAAAGCGTGCTGTCAGATGCTCGTGTCACATCTAAATGTCTTCGCTCAGCTCGCGGCATTGTCTTCCGCTTTTAAATGAATTTCCTTTGTGTATTAATTGTCTCCCTTTTGCACCCGTTCTAGGCTGTATATTATTATTAAACCCATTGTTCTGTAAATCAATAGTGTTTTAGCGTTACTTGAGTACTCTGCTGTTCATTTCGTGTTCCACTCTGAGCGCTGGAGGAGCAGGTTGTACTTTCTGTGCCAATTCGCATGAGTTCATAGTAAACAAAATCTGTCAGATGCAATTGTTGAATGTGTACAATGGTTTGAGGATATTGTTCTAAAGACTAAATAACAGCTGGCATTGTATTTTCTTAGACTTAGACAACCAGCAATCTGTGTTTGATCTTATATTCATGTACTAAAACACAACATTGCTTTTCCTTGTGGTAATCTGAAAATGTATAATGTGCTATTTATATGGCACTGGAGCTGTGGCTTTGAATGTTTTTGGAGCTTTGAAGAAGAGGGTGGTGGTTATGTTATGTTCTTAAATTATGTAAATCATTTTTCTATCTTATATTTTCTCCACTCACTATTGGTTGTAGTTGCCTTATCTTGGGGGGGAAAAAAAAGTTCCGCCCTTTGCGTCTGATTTTCTTAGTTTTCTTTTTCTGTTTTATTACTTATTTACCCATACACGCTCTTACACACCCACACTCCCATATAAGAACAGATGCCATTCTTATTGTCTCATCACCCCCTAAAAACCTGATGTATTCACTCCCTTTTCATTAAAATCAAACTGTTTTAATGTTTGTATTGTTTCTAATATCACAATTTAACAACAATGCCTTATCTTGGTGGTTAATATTGTTGGTTGGTCCATAGGTTTGGTGTGACCCGGATAATCATGGTAGCCAAACAAACTGGACATCCCTAACATGCCTAAAAAGATAAAGTTCAAAGTCTTGTTTGGGCTCTGTATCATTTCCATTGAAGTAATAATGTTATTCCACGGTGGAGGTTTTGACCGGAGCTTCCAGTAGTGTTTAAAGATGAGCTGCACATTTGAGGTCTGTGCATTTCTGAGGTTACATAAACTTAAATGTTCAGTGAGTAATAAGTGGCCTGGCTGTATGTGCTAATTGTGGCTTGCTGCATACGCCTGTCTCTCGCTGCTGAAAAATGAAAAGACGAGCACTGTACTGGCACAACAGCAATTATACAACAGCACTTAATGGTGCCCACGGTGCCATTTATTCTCCCAATTGGACAGATTTATGTGTCAGTAATGAAATGTCTGCTGACAGGTCTTAGCAGCCCTCAAAGTGTATTGTTGAATTGCGCCTGTTAGCTGTGTCCATTACTGCGCCTACACTTACCTTCTCATTTTGATCCTTTTTGTGGCACATAAAACTGTCAACCGTGCTCAATAGTGACATTACAGTGGCTCAGAGCTGCCAATGCCTAGTCTCATTGTTTTCATCTCCTGGGTATTTATGAGTGTTGTAAAGCAAAGGATGCATCTACTGTCAGCAAGAGGAGGACACAGAGAGAGGACAGTGTGGAGATGGAGAGAGGAACGACTGAGCCCTGTGAACGTGCTTCAGATAGTTATAGGCCCATGATGGCAAGTCCACTGAAAATGACCAGCTGTAATATCATTGGCCATTGCCCTGTGTGCTCTAGCTCATTTATAAAACATTAAAATGCAATTTCAGATGTGCAAATTGGCTAACAGCCTAAAGTAAAGCTTCTAGAGTGTCTGTATGATTATTGATGGTCAACATCGGTGCCAATCTTTTGGATGACTTTGTGTGTCTTGCCACATTGTCATATTTATATGTGGGTTTAGTGGGGGGGTTGTATTTTTAAATAAATATAATAGCTGAAATGAGAGCTTTTACTGCAACAACCTGGCCACAAGAGCATACAACTATAAAACAAAACAAGACTGAGGCATATTTATTGACATTGGCTCAAAGTTTAATTGGTACATTATTTCAGTCCTTTTATTTCTTTATTCTTTTGTCTAATAGTAGCCATAAATCACTGATTGTACTTTTATCTTGGTGAAGCAATGATGCACTGGCACTTTTTGGCTTTTTATTATAGGAGCATTTATGAGTCTAATGGTGTTACTCTTTTTCTTTTACAAAGTCTGTTTAATTGATTTTTTTTTTTTTTAAAGTAATGCGAAGCCAATGGAATACTTCAACCATGTATAATCATCATTTGCTTTCCTGTATTTTTTCTGTACCCTTTAGTTAAAATAAATATAATAATTTTAAGTAGTCAAGGTTATTGGCCATTATAGTCATGCATGCTTGTGTATGTATGTGTATATTTATTTATGCATGTTTTGAAATTGGAACAACACTAATTCATTCCACGTGATAAGTAGATAGAGAAAGTAAGCTAGAGAAATGAAGGAGTATTTTTTGTGCTTTGGATGCTGCATATTTTATGGTTTCCGACTGAGGGAATGCATGATTAGATAGCCACGAGGTTACATAAGCACAGAGAGGGAAGATAAGGAATCTCTTGAGTAGAGGTAGGCAGAGCAGCTCCTTTAAGAGATAAACACTATTCTGGTGTCTCCAAACACTACGGCTATCTCAGTAATGCTGATTGATTGCTGATACAAGGTCTAATTTACACAATGGAGTACGATGGCGCCTGTGTCTTCAATCAATTTGCCAGGTTAACTGACTTATATGATAGAGGACTGGTATTTTAGCAGTTTATATTCTTGTCCCTCTTTCCAGCTCATTTCATTTCATATATTCCCACTGCTGCTGGCACTGGCTCTGACTGGCCAGCCATAAAAACAGTCCTCTCAATATGGATCATGGCAGAGATTGCTGTATAAAATGCTTTTTTGGCTTCCTGCCTGTGTGCTTCCAGTGGAATACATCAGTTTAGCTGGTTAGATTATTATAGGCACAGCATACATCCATATAGTTTTCTACATTATACTTTTATAATATTAATGCGTAACCTGTAGCACAGATTTCACTGACAATGGCAAGAAAACTGATTCTGATTTGTATTAGTAGAAGCGAAGTCTCAAGTTATCATGTAAAAGTTGAGTAGTTTCCTTATTTATTAGATATATTGCTTATTAATTGATTTAGGTGCAGACAGCTGCAAATCTGTTCAAATTTTAAAATCGTTCTTTGAACACAATTACCTGGTGCACCACAATGTGCACTAAATAATTTCTCAAAGGCTCTTCTCAACTTAGGCAAGAAGCACAAATTAGAGCAAGTATTAGAAATCTTAATATGTTTGGAAATGTAATGAATTATTGAGTGACTTCTGAACACTGCATCTTAATTCTACAAATGTAATTTAAATAATTGAGTAGGTCATGTAAAGAAAGCGTGCTGCGGCTGATGTTTGTGTCTCTATGATTGGTATTTGTTGTATGCAGTAGCAGCTGAACATGGCAGATAAACTGTGAAACATCCTACACCACTGCTTTAAACCAGCTGTGTCCTATGGTTGTAATCGTATACATTCGCTCTGAGGCACGTGGAACCGCTGTAATAATTACACTTTAATCATCTCATTAGACTGAAATTAAATTAACCCACATCTAGGGTATGTGCACTCCAGGCATTGAGGTAAGTTTCAAATGCCTGATGTGTTACTGTTTTTTTTTGTTTGTTTTTTGTTTTTTTTACTTATTCTTAATTGATTCTTTACGAATGAGATATAGACTGAATACACTAACTTTTGTGAAGCATAGTATGCGCCCAGATATGAGGATAATAACTTTAAATTATGGGATCAAATCAGTGCCTCAGATAAACGATTTTTGGTGAAGAGTTTGCCCATACAATTTAAATCTGCCTGAACCTTTGTACTGTACACACAATTATCACCTCCCTTTTCTAATTGATTTTAAAGCACTTGTCAATCAAAATTTGTTATCTACCCCCACAGCAGCTAATGACTTCTCCTCTAATGAGAAGTTTATGTGTTGTGGTTCGATGCACTGAACGCAGCATGAGAGAGTTACGTGTCTAGTTCATTTATCACTCTTCAAATCACTCCTGTTAACGCTGTGTTAGATTGACCCACGATCCAAACCATTCAAGCTTTTCTGGTCGACATCAGTGATCAAGACCGATGTGATTATTGGAGAAAAAATAAACTCTCCCCTCCTCTCCTCACATGAGATTTACATCCATGGCAGGAGCAGGGGTACTTTTTTTTATTGTACATTTATTCCAACACACTGCTTCATTAAGAAATGAGTCTGTGAACCTTGTGAACCTGTTTGAAATATCCAGCTCAGTTGAATTTCATGCCTCTTTACATCTACATAAAAAAAAAAAAAGTATGCCCAGCTCAGCTCAAAATACAGCTGAAACACTTTTGAAATGATTCTGTCTTGCTAACATACAATGTTTATGGCAAATAGCAAAAGAAAAAATAATTCTGTCACCTGGATAAAAGTTTTTGGAGTGATTTTTGCTGCTCATCCGAGTGTTCCGGTCAGATTGTTGGTGGACACTGGCTATATTTATCTGAAAGTAGGAGCTAACTATACTGAAACTAACTAAACTGATTACAGTTTCTGTTAGCTAGGTCTATTGAGCTACATTAAGTATGAACTGAGTCGTATTTTGCATAGTCGTTCAGGCCTCTAATGGGTGCTCTCTGACCTATTAGCATACTGGCTATCTTTATTATTTTCTGTTTTAGATGTAGGTCTGAGGATGGAGTTATAGAGGAGCCTGCCATTCCTGTTCAAAAATGAATTGTCTTTTCTAACAAAAATCATCAACTCCCCTCTTAAACCATTTCTTTTCTTTGACAAAGATCTGTACCTCACTGAACAGCAGATTGGGGTCCCGAGGAGCTCTCACTACAGTGTTGGTAATTCTCTTATGAAGTGGCTGTTTTATTTCTCCAATGTAACGTTCACTGCAGTCTTCACTACACTGGACCAATGGACTGGACCAATGTTTGTCCAACTCAATCATACCTGGATGACACAGGGATTATACAGACTTTTTTTGTTTTATAAATGCAAAATCTCAACAACAAATTTTAATAGAACGTGTCAACATTCAGTACAGATCAAGGTGAGACAGTAAGTATTTGCATGCGGAATATTGACAAAAATTAGTATTTTTTAAATTTTTAAGTTTGTTTTGCAGATATTGTTGATTACTATATTTGTACATTGTGCTATTTTCATACTCACCTCATCGTGATATGTTAAACACCTGCTCCTTTTTGATGTCATCTTGGTGAAAGCTTGACCTGGTCAGAGATGCCCTGTTGAGTATACTCAGTTCATTAGTGGTGTGTAGCACATAGCAGCCTCTCCACCTCTTAAGTTCAACACGTTCCTTCATTACTGAGAATCACATGTATTTTTATGATGACCTTAACACCTCATTTACACTCACCTATGGTGTACTACAGTGCATTTGACCAATGCAGGATAGGCCCACACAATATCACAAAGAAGTACTTGCCCTACAAATAATCTGCTCCATACTGCTGAGATGTCCAGAAGAATTTGTCTCCTTGTGGATTCTCAGACAGGCACCTCCCCCGGACCCAACCACAGTGCTCTGAGGCCAGTGTAATGTCACACATTGGTTTCAATCACTTTGGAAGTCCTGTGGAACTGTACCAGACTCCCATTCGGTGTAAGACCCACTCAAGGTGTATTTAGAATGTAAGTAATGTGTGGTAATCTATAACATTTTTATCCCAGAGCATTTGGTCATTTCCCCTCACACTGCTAAAAAGCCTGGCACTGCCTGAAGAAAGTCTGTGTTATGTTTCTGCGTCATTTGAACTAATAAAAGAGCAGCTGTATGAGTCCATGTGTGAGCATGACAGATGGGCGTGATGAGATTGTGCCTAACAGCCTGTGGTTTCCTCTTGCTCCATTTTCTCACTGCTCTTCAGCCTTTCTTTGGAAACATACAAACTGAGTTTGCCTGTCAGAGCTGTTTGATCAGAAGTGGTATACGGAGGATCTTTCTTCTGAACTGGCTCACTGTTGTGGCAATTTTTTTTCTCTGTTTGGTGCACCTCTATGCTTGGCTCGTCAAATATGTGGAACACTCGGTCCATTCAGATTTGAGGAGGCGGGCTGCATGCACCTACACCAAAGTGTTTGTCAGTATAGATCAAAGTGAACTGCGTGCATGTGTGCATGTCTCTGTAGGCGGGATTTCTATGTGCACAAAATGAGTGAGCTCTGTTTAATGCTCACCTGTCACACTGCCTTAGTCTGACAGGTTTACCTTCCTCTCGTCTTTCTGTTCAGTGCTTTTTAAGGTGAAAGGACAAGATGCTTGTGGACATCACAGGAAATCTTATGAATTTATGGTGGGGGACCCGACGATTTGCACCAAGACTGTGTTTGCATGTGGCTGCTGCCTCACACATCTTCACAAGGCTATATTTTGATTAGAAATGAATTATTCATTTTTCTAAGAGAAAGATTGATCAGAGTCATGCCTTGGTCTCAATATATGACTGTGGGCATGCTGTCAAAACCCCTACTTTTACCTCATCTTCTCTTTCGTCACTTTGAAAACACATCTAAGACTCTTTCTGTAGATACAACATGTGTATATCCAAGTAGAAACTGTCCCAAATGTCTGTGAGCTGCCATTTGTAGTTGCTCTGTCTCTTTGCCCTGACAAGCCTTTCTCACTTGTTTTTGACTCCATTGTGAATGCTGTTTCATCTTTTCAGCCAAACGTGTGAAGACAGAGCACATTTATGTTTCATGTGCGGGATGGGCCCATTGCTTGGAGCTTTAAGCAGCACTTGGAGACTTGACTTTTCCCTTTCAGCTCTCAGGACAATCATGGACACAGATTGCTCATGTCATGTCCCCCATTGGCGACTCTCTCCTTTGCTGTTTGCTACAGGGACGACTTCACTGTGATTCATTATGTGCACACTGCATCTTTGTTTTTGTGACTTATTTCATGGGAGCAAAAGTAGAATGAGCTCAGTGTTTTTTGTCTTACAGCCTTTTGGGGTGAGTTCCTCTTTTCTTCATCCTCAATCTGCCATCACTGCCTTGTGTTTTGTTTCCCTCACCCTCTGTCTCACTTTTTGACAGCCACAATCTCTGTACTCATGCAGGCTCATTATAGGATAAAAAATAAGTGACAGAACCATTATATAAAACTTTGAATTGATTGTACTGTTTTTCTTATAAAGCAATGGGAATTTATAACTGCGAAGAAGTAGAAAGTGTACTCGACTGATTTCACTCTGGAGGGCCACCTAGTTCTCTCTATGGAGATAACATTTATTTTTTTGAATGTCCCACAGTATGACTTATCTACCTTGCATTTGCCCCTCTCCACTCTGTAACTTGCCCTAGTGGTGCCACTTGCTCAAATAATTTTAATGCCATACTGCGGAACATTACATGGAATGAATTACATTGGCATGGACACAAGAAGATGGTAGACCTATGCTTCCATGTAACCTAAATAAGTAGGGGTTTAACTGAGGGTTATTATTCCATTAAAGTCTAAGAGTGAATTGTGTAGTTATTTGATTAGAATATGTCATGAGGGGCTTTTTATGTCGCCTAAAACACAACTTTTAAAACTTTTTTGCCCTTTATTTACCTACGTCATCCATTCTTGTGCCTGGTTCTAAAATGGACAGAAGGGGCAGCATCACACCATTTGATGGGATCTGTGATGAGCTGTTGGAGATTGGCTTGTCAACTCCTTGTCCAATATCACACAGTCTTGGCTTTTCTGAAGTGCCATAAATTTTTCCATTTCTTCCCTACAATTCTGAGTAAAGAAAAAAACACTCTCTCCCAAAACCACTTCAATTTGTGTCTGTCACTTGTGATTTGTTAATATTTAAAATGTCTGTGTCTCATTCTTTTGAAGGGTTTTTTGGTTTATAGGTCATTGAATTTTCCTCCTGATTGTTGTGTGATGAAAGAACAAACAAGACAGAGATGTTAGAATCTGATGTTTAGACAAGAGGACAAGAGACCCTAGCATCCTAAAGCAGGAGACAGGGCTGGATGGTTAAGATTCTCCAGGTAGTAAAGAGGATAGAATTAATTATACACAAGAGGGTAAGAGCCCAGATTGAGACTGGACATTTACAGAGAGACCTACTGAGTATATGGATAAAAAAGAACCTTTTGCATAGAACCAAAGATGAGAAGAAATATAGATTCAGTGAAGTATATAAAGTTAGCATGGTGTGAGAAAATACAGAAAATAGTGAGAAATTTGCTTTACAAGGCTTTATAGGGAACAACCAAAACAAAGAAGTAGTTCTAAGGCAACAACATTTCTTTTAAAAGCTCAACTTCAACTTGAAACAAGCTTGTTGTTGCAGCATTAGCTAATCTCTCTGAAGACGTGGCACCGAAACACTGATCGCCTCTGTTCTCTTCTCCTGCTGGCAGCAATAATCCAGATTTTCAGAAAAACAAGCTTTCATTATTAAAATTTCCCAAAAGTAGACACACGAGGATAAGTAGTTCAAATGGTTTTCAGATTCCCTGCATCTGCTGTTTGGTGTGTCTGGAGAGTTTGAAATGGTATTGATGTTTGAAGATTAATCAACAATTAACTGGATGTGCTGAGATTTGTGTGGCTTAAATGCTACCGATGTGGTGGCATGGCCTCCTTTAATTGTCTCTGAAATTTTCTTGTAATTAAAACTCTTGGTTAATTACAGTTGTATCTGACCTTACTGTTCCCACATTATTTGGCTTAGCAGTTGTATTGAAAAAACATAGCTTGGATGAACCGTGTAAACTACAGTATGTGCAAATTTTATTTTAGTATTTGACAATTTTATTGGTACACAAACCATAACTTGCAAAGGTAGCCATGTCATGATTCACGTAGAAACTTTTAAAGACTGTTGTTCTCTGCCTGGTATATTCTTAGTTGTAACTACTGCACTAATGGTGAGACCTGCATTCAAGTGTAGCTCCTCTGCACCATATGGGGTCAGTACCTGAAATAGCTTCTCCACTGTGCTTTTTAGTTTCAGTAGCTTCTTGATGCAGAACATGTAAAAAAAAATGGTAAAAGCCCAATGTGACTTTCAATCAATTATCTTTGTTACTATTTGTTATGTCATTACTACGTACTCAATAGGGTTGGGCCATATTGACAAAAATTATTTTATAATTGAGTAAAAACACCATGGGCCTCGATTTGAAGCATTACACACACACGCACACACAACCACATACCTATCTATCTCTATATCTTTATCTCTCTCTATATCGATATCTACATGTATTTCTCTCTCTCTCTCTCTCTCTCTCTCTCTCATATTCATATATATATATATATATATATATATATATATATATATATATATATATATATATATATATTTATTATTATTATTATTATTGTTGGGTTTTTTTGCCCTGTGGCCTGTTTCTCTCAAATTTGCTCTCGTTTTGGCAAAGCCTATCGTCTGCAGTGAACCGTGGTTGAGTTTTAGTGAGCTGACTATATACTAGTTGGCTGTGGTGGGGACAGTCAGATTAAAGTTGAGTGGAAAAGCCAAATGGGAAGTGGACCAGGCAGTGTGTGGTGTCTCCCAATGGGACTGGATTACAGCGGGTCAGCAGTGAAGTAGGCCATACAAACAAGCTCAGTGGATATGGTAGTCCAAACTTGTTATTATGCTGTAATCCCAGGTAGCAACTGACAGGCTAAAGGATTTAATTCACATTGACATGCTTCTTTACTTTTGACTTGTAAATTACTTGGTTGTCAAAACCAAAACTATAACTTACACTAATCAATAAAACTAGTACTGAAACAATTTTTATTTTAAAATAGTTGCATTAATAGGTCAAAACTCAACATTAAATGGCAAAGCAAGTTGTACGCAAAGAAAGCACAATTTGTATACAAAGTAATTCAAAGGGCTTTACAGAATATGGAAGACATTACAATCACAATACAAACAAATCAACATAAATAATCATCATGAAAATTAACATTAGTAGAGAGTGCAGAATAAAACCCTTTCAGTCGTATGTACAGCTAAACAGAACCATTTTGAGTCTGAATTTAAACATTGTCAAAGTAGAGGCCTGTCTCACATCTTCAGGAAGACTGTTCCAGGTTTTAGCTGCATAAAACTGAAACACCGATTCTCCATGTTTAGTCCTGACTCTGGGCACCAGCAGGAGGCCGGTCCCTGAAGTCCTCAGAGTGTGAGATGGTTCATGTGGCACTAACATGTCGGAGATGTATTTTAGTGCTGGTCCATGGAGAGACTTGTTCACAAGCAGAGCTGCTTTAAAGTCTATTTTCTGAGCCACAGGAGTCAGAGACCTGAGCACAGGACACATGTGTGAAGTACTTCCTGGTTCTAGTCAGGACCCGAGCTGCAGTGTTCTGGATGTACTGCAGCTGTCTTAATGCCTGTTTGGAGGAGACCAGTGAGCAGGCTGTTACAGTAGTCTAAACTACTGGAGACCTTTGATTTTTGCAATGTTTTTAGATGGTAAAAAGCTGCACATGTTATTGGTTTGATGTGGCTGTTAAAGTTCAAGTCTGAGTCCATTATTACCCCAGGGTTTCTAGCCTGATTTGAAGCTTTTAGAGAGACAAACTGGTGGTGACTGCTGACACTGTCTCTGTGTTTCTGTGGCCCAAAGACTATGACTTCAGTCTTGCCTGAGTTTAGCTGAAGAAAGTTGATTTGCATCCACACAATAATCTGTTGGTTGCATTGGCTAAGCCTAATGGTAGCATGTAGTGACTGAACAACGGGGGTCCCAGGATTGACCCACAGATCAGGGCTATTTTATACGAGACACATTTTCCAATTTCAATAAAGTACTCCCTATTTTCTAGATAGGATTTGAACCAGTTTAGTGCAATACCAGAGATGCCCACTCAGTGCTCTAGTCTCTCTAAGAGGATCCCATGATCGACAGTGTCAAAAGCAGCACTCAGATCTAACAAGATCAAGACTGAGACTTTTACTGGTAGCAAAATTTGACAACTGTGACAACACAACCCTTTCAACATTGTTGTCTGTCCTGATATTTCAACCTCGTCCTTTTATCCTTGTTTGGGAACAGTACAATGAGTACTCTATGTGCTAAACCCTCTCGGGCTGCATTCCAGGTATGACATACAACATAACATACAACAACAGCAATAAAATACTTGTACTGAGGTTCATATGACTTTCAAGCACGAGAGATAAAAGAGGGAAAGCAAATTTGATATCTGCATAGACTTTGGGTCTCTGACACTCTGGTATTTTATTATTAAAATACATAAAAGAATATAAATATACACCCACACAGCAGCAGTAGAAACGTGCTTTCAAAGAGCTGACATTCAAAAGTTTCAAAGCAATTTAGTATATGGTCCACTTTTCTGACTTTTAAAACTTTTTCTTTTTAATAGGCTTGTTGGCAGAGTGGTATATAAATCAGACTGAACTTTTGTCATTTTAATTAAACAAGAGAAATGCTAATGGTCTTTCTCAATGTGGTGTGAAAACAAAGTATAAAAGATCAGGCTTAATTGACATTTAAGCTTAATTTGAATTTTAATTCAAGATTTTTAGACTTGCACTTAAGTAGTCTTCATCCAATGCATCAAAACAGTATGCAGCATTCTGTTCGTTCTCTCTGCGGAAATACTGAAGTTTGTGCAGTTTGCTGTCAGTGAAGATCGGAGAAAATGAGAGGGTGAAGGAAAGGTCACAAATGACAGCAGACTGCATATTACGATGAAAAAGTAAGCTTCAGATTTTCATTTTCTGCTCATGAAGCCTTCCCTAGTCCCTTGGCTCATTATGTTTCTTTAGACTCCAAACTAATTGCCACAAAATGCAATTATCATACCCACAAGGAGCTGACGATGCAGACACTTAGATGCAGCAGTGCTTTGTGTAATTTCTGCTATTCTCCTTTTATCCTTTAATATTTCACCCAACTTTATTTCCTGAGAGTCATAAATCTTTCTTCTTCCAGTGATGAATGTGTGGTTTCAGGTGAGGACCAGGACCTCAGGTTGGCCTCAGCTGTCTGCTGCTGGACAAGCCGTTACCCCTGACAACCATAGTCACCTTTACCCTTGCTTCTTGAGTGTCGGCCTTAGAAAAGTTTACTCCTTTTAAAAACTGCTTTGAAAAATAACTTTCTGTCTGATTTTATACTTTTATGCTTCAATGAACAAAAGGCTCAAAGTGGTAAACTTCATGTCTGTGCTCTCCATCTGGTCTCAGGGATGTCATAGTATTCAGGTTAGATTGAAGGCTGAGTCAGTTGATCTGGTTTCTTACTGTGGACAGACAGCTGGAGATGAAATCCACTGATTCCTGTCTATCCTCCATCTCTTCCATGTGCCTGCCTTTAGCCATTAGCCTCACCTGTGGCTTCCTGCTCCAATCCCGTCAGTGGGCTCCAGTATGCCTCTCCCAGCTTTATTTCATGAACACAACTTTCTCCACCTCCTGCAGCTCACTGTTGAATTATGAATAGATGTGAATGCTGTAGGCCAGGCCTGAGGATTACTTTCAATTTTATTTTTATTTTTTATTTTTTTAATCTTTATTTATACATGGAGAGCCCAGTGAGAGTACCAGACTCTTTTTCATGAGCGCCGTGTAGGTCAATTTAAGGTCGTTTTCACACGTGTTAGTGCGCTCTGTGGACCGACCCCAGTGCGCACTAGATTTAGTTCTATTTACTTTATTTTGGGCCGGGCCTTGTTCACACACACCGCGCACCGTTCACCCCAAACACGCACGGAGCCACGGGAGAGTCCAACAACTGATGCCAAACGTCTGACAACTCGCCTAAAGATACAGAGAATACGCTCACACGCTCTTATCTCCTGTGGGCGGTGGTCTTTTCTTTCACCTCTTGTGCCTAAACACACCGTGAG
Source organism: Periophthalmus magnuspinnatus (assembly GCF_009829125.3). Taxonomy (NCBI): domain Eukaryota; kingdom Metazoa; phylum Chordata; class Actinopteri; order Gobiiformes; family Gobiidae; genus Periophthalmus; species Periophthalmus magnuspinnatus. The sequence goes on along the minus strand of NC_047129.1, from coordinate 9,752,193 downwards.
GACGGTACGCGCTGGTGGCGGAGGAGAAAAAGCTCTTTGAACGACACACAGACAGACAGGCTCACCTGTTGCTGATATTAAATTGATCAAAATTCCCTCTTCAGATGAACGTGTCAAACAGCAGCTCTGCGGGCCCATCCTTACAAATATACGAGATCTGAGCGTTTTTAGCCAATTCCACGCACTTTTACTGTCACCGCGGGCTGCACAGGTTGGCCCGAGGTCGCGTTCACACCGCACTGGCCCCGCTGCAGAGCGCGGGTGGAGCCACACCGAGGCCTCCTGTTTGAAACGCGCTCGGACCGGCCCAGAATGAGACTGTGCTGTTCACACCGGCCCAAGCGCACCCTCTTGGACCGAATGCTCTTTCACGTCGACCTAACTAGAGGCAGAGTGAAACAACCAAAACATTCAAAACAGGTGCAGGTGTGATTATAAATGTTTATCACCAGACTATTAAAGTACATTCAAATTTGCACAGCTCTGTCCTCACTCTGTGACCGGCTGTCACTCAAACTGCTCTACTGGAGAGCTCAGGTGTAGTATGAGGATTGCCTCATGACTGATAGAAATCTTGTATAAAGTTTGACAAATGATTCTTTCTCCGTGGCGAATGTAATACTGAGCAAAAGTTAGTTTTTGTGGTGTGTCATAAATAAATTATGCTACATTTATTTTGGAATATCAAATGCATAAGGCATTTGCTTGTCTCTTGTTACTGCTTTGCCTGAAAATTTCTAGTATGGTATTAAATGTATCTATCTTATATGTATTCAATTCCAAGTGGTTTAACTGCTCAAAACCTTGAAAAATATGCATTTTTGCCGTGAGTGTGGTCACCTCTCCAAACGTCTGAACTTAAACTTGGCTTGGTGGCACGACCAACTTGTCTCCATGGAGATAAATACTTTTGATGCTGTACTGTGTAACATTCCAGACAAAGCAGTAACATGGATAAAAGTAAGTAAAGTGAGGTACAGACCCTCCACCAGAAAAGTTCTATAGTGCACCTGATTGGAGATAGATCTTTTTTCATTGTTACTGTGAGTCAAGACACAGTAACAATGAAAAAAGATCTATAGTTTGTTGCAATCACAAAGTAATCCCTTAACAATGAATGAAATATTGTGACTTTTTTATGGTGAACCTCTTCTTATTAAAAGCACTTTTCTTTTTCAACAAAAGTTCACACTTCAGTAGTGCCTGAGTCTTTATGGGAGCAACAGCACACAGCAGTGTGACCCTTCTTAGATACTCATTGACTGGTGATAACCGCATGTAATTGGCTTGTGTGAGAGCCGGCAGGGAGCAGTGAAAACGAACTGGAAAGGACAGGGATCCTTTTTAATGAAGCCAATGAGAAGGACATGCAGCGCCTGCAGGCTTTGTGAAGGATTAGAGTCAGTTCAACACATTTGGACTTATGACGCTTGCTCTTGGTCAAACTTAAGAGACTGAACAGGACAGCGAAGTGACAGAATGTGGAGTAAAAGTAAATATTAAGAGAGTATTGATATGCAGTGCTTTACTTGCTGTCCAATAAAGCTTGATATTTAACTGTGCTTCATACAGAGATGTTGGCAAACAAAAAGATTGTCTAAAGGTTGCTGTCCCCCAAGACGTTAACCTTTTATTTTTAGTTTAGTTTAGTTTAGTTTAGTGTAGTCCCCACCCACTCATACTCATTAAGATCAGTGTGTTTTCTACAACCAAAACGCATCCTGTTTCATTATCATTTATTTCCTTTTGGCTGTTCCTGCCACAACAAATCATCCCATTTATTATGTTGTTTTAGAAATAGTTTGCTAAATGCTAAAATTTAAACTTGGATTGAAGGATTTGCTCAATGCTCAAAATCAATTTCAATACTACCATTATAATAAATGCCACTGTTTTTTTTGTTGTTGTTGGTTTTGTTTTTTTTGTTTAATTTTAGACATATTTTGACATATTTTAGACATATTTTGTGTCATTTTTAATACAAAACAGTGTTATTTTATTCATGTGGTCTTATACTTTATATATAGATCAATAGTTATCAAGTTTTGTTGTTAGTTTTAGTATTAGTGTCTCTGTATCAATACTTCTGACAACTCTTTTGACAAATTAATTGCTTGTAGTGAATTCAATACATCATTTTGTGCAAACAACTTTGTTAGAAAGGCTGTCAACCAAGAAAGGTATATTTATATCTTTCCAAAAGGAACAAAGCAATTACAGACTTCTTCTAAGTAACTAATCATTGAGTTTTGAGGCTATTTTTACATTTTTGAGATAAGTGCAAATGTAACAATATACTGGTTTCTGACCCATTGTGGTCACATTGTTCTTGTTGAGTGCTGCCCTGAGCTGTGTTATTGAAGTGACAGTGAGTGTAGATTGGTGGTTGGGGCCAGTTGGCACACACTGGCTCACAGTTGAAGTGATGGCTGCTGACACAGTGGACAGACCCCTCAGCCAAGAAATGGACCAACACTTACCTGCTAACAGTGCAGATGATTTAGTGGGTATAATATGTAACTACTTTTTATTTTTTGTTTTTAAGAAAGGATATTGACTACCTTGTTCAATACACCCCACAGAGTACTCCCCATTCCAGTGGCTAGTGAAGTGCCTTTATGTTTGCTTGTTATGTTAAGTTAGATTTTTGATTGACTGAAAGTTTTTACTAATACATTTCATACAAAAAGGAATTACTCTAAAGCGCCCATTTCACATAACCCAACTACAAAAGCCAATCTGGTTTGTCCCCATGTTCTTGGCTCAATCTGACAACAGAAAAGTTAAACACGACTCCACCAACATAACGATATTTGAGGAGCAGCATTACTCAGTGATGGCTTGAACTGGTGCCACACTCACTGAAGCAATCAGGATAAATGAGTTGACAAACAGCCATTTACGCTGAAGTTATAGTCAGTTACAATGCGATAGATGTTTCCAAGTCATTACATTTGCTATTTGATCTGGCTGCTTTCAAGGGCATTGGTTTCCATTGATGTTGTTGAGCTGAAAATGTCTCTCAGCTTTTGCAATTGCCAGACATCACCATCTCTGTGACCTTATAACAAATGTCTGCTTGTTTAAAGAACAACTCCATACCGATTACAAGGACAAATTGCATCTTTGATCTATTAGCTGAGCGCAAACATTACATCCCTTACCCAATTATATCCCTGTATTTTCTTGTGGGGTGTCACTTGTTATCTGTCTTACAGCATGAAAGGTCGCCCGGGGACAGAGTGACACACTCTGATCATACAAGCCACCAACCGACTATGTCCATTTAATAGGACTTTTGGTCACAGCACATTTGTCCAGGCCAAGCAAGGCACAAGCCACTGGTTTACTTGCTTTGGGCTATAGTTATAATAGGACAATAGCATTTTATATTCAAGAGGAACACAAGTCACATGTGTTGTCAGTGCTATTGTTACATCCTCCTATAGAATAACTGCAATGTATTGTTATGATGAAATGTTTAACTTCTCCCTAGGCGTGTCACAATAATTACTATATCGACTTATCGTTCAACACATGGCAGATGGAACAAACAGTTTTCGGGTGTCAGTATTAACTGTGGGTACTTTTTCATTGAACTACTGAGAAAATGTTGGTTATTTTCTGTACTATAATGAGATTTGAGCTGTAGAAGGTTGAATTATGAAGTTCTATGACTCATTATAAATACAAACTAACTACTTAAGTCTTGCATTTTGTTATGTATTTATTGCAGCTCCTTTTTTAATATTATACAATTAAAGTACTTTCTTTGGACATAATTCCACTTTATGGTTTGGTTTCAATACAGTATATCACACTTCAAAATTAGTTATCGTGACAGGCCTCCTTCTCCCACTTACTCTTTGGTTATAGACAAATACTGGAAATTATTGAACGAAAAGGAAGTGGAAAGGGCGAGTACTGCAAAATCAAACCACAGGGGCTTATATATTCTGTTGGGGTCAGTCCTAAGCCTAGAGGAATTGTGGAGGAAAGGAAATCTGTTGTATAAATGTATTCCAAAAGGACCCAAGGGAAAATCTGTTGAATAAAGGTTCCATGTGGAAGCTCACTAAATGGAAACAGGATAAACAGCAAGCAATTACTACGCCCACATCGACAAATAACTGGTGTGGAACATTGCAGATCACACTTGACTTTGTTACGTGTTGATGTTGTTGACCATTCCTGCAAACTCCGTTATTGAGAAAACCAGCATTGCTTCAGGAAGACGTGTCGCCCTGAATCATTGTCTAGTGTTCTCTTTAGACTGGGGCATCAAATGTAATGTTCTTTTAAGCCACTGATCCCTTGTGTCAACTTTATATGACTTTACTTGGACAGTTCCTGCAAAGAAAACATGACGTGATTTATGCAAGCCTCACTTTATAATTTTTTAACTAAATATTTTAGTTAGTTTCTGCAGCACATTTGATACCTCTTTCTTTTGTATTGGCACTGTATAGACTAGATCTCGCATGTATTCTTGAGTCAAATTAATTATTTAAGTAGTCAGGGAAAGGCTTGTATTCAAAAACTAAAGCTATAGCATTAGACCCTGCCAATCTGATCTTGTCTCAATGAATAATAAATAATACACAGTGGAAACTAATAGTGGAGTTAAGGTCACCACTAAGCTTACATAAGGATGCTATAAATGTAATATCATAGGGTTGTACGTGTTAATTGCATCTATTTGTAATTTTACTTTACTTATTTGCTAATTAAATGAATGATTTCTTTCTACTTTACAATAAATGGTATAATTTGTGTTGTGAGTGATTATAGTTGACAGTAATAGTTGTATTTTATATACGATTTTTATGACAACGTGGAAAACTGCACTTTGTAATGGGATACGACTATACCTTTGCTTCTATCAATCATGTAGAGTCAAGTTGTTCATCAGTGCTGCAGAAGGTGCCCCAAGAGTATCATATGTTTTGCTCTGTGTGTATGGGTATGCAGCCATACACAGCCCCAGATGAGGTCAGAGTCTCTGTGTCAGTGGGTCATGACCATACAGCATAATGTCTTCAATAATTCAGCTACTGTTCAAAGAAGCCTTTTTGTCGATAAGTCCTGGAACTATTCTCTCCTATTAAAGATTCATGGTACTCAGCAAGACACATTCTTAATCACTCCTATTGTGTCCTTTAGTTTCACTGTTCATGCACAGGGCAGAAGTGAGACGTCTTTCACAACTGTAATTTAAGAACGTCTTTGTTATTCATTATTGTAATAAAAGCCCCACTTGGCACCTTTTAAATCACTATTTTACTCCACAACCAAAGTGTAGAGTGGAATTTTCATATCAGATCTGAATGCTGCTGTGAGGTAAGATACCAGAGCAAAGCATATTACAATACAGTTTGCACATGATAACCTCCATCAATCTTCTTGGCTGAAGTTAGTTACTCTCATATTTACACTCGCTGTACTCTATGTGCCGACCCGCTTTGTACTCAGTGGTAAAGAGTGTCCTTGCCTTTGGTGTATGGCATGACAATACCAGTAATAACCATCCATCACTGCCCTGTGAGGCTAAGTTACAGGCCAGAAAAAGACACAGGCTGGCTCTACCCCATCAGGTGAGGTTCCATACAAAATTACCTATTTGTGCATTAGCATGGGCCCCAGACTGCCACAGGCTGCAGGTAGTTCCTGCTCAGACCCTACAGGGAGATGGCTTCCCTCAGAATAAAATGACTAATGTGTTTTTCTCTGGGGGACACTGGCGCAGAGCTTATGTAAAGTGTGATGAGTGGGCACAGCGCAGACATCAGTGTGTGCGCAGCCATTTGAGGAGCTGTGTGGATGTGATGCTTCGGCCTGTGAGTCTACACCCACACTCTCCGACACACTCATGCTCATTTGTCAGCCATGTCCTACACCTGCACCAGGAACACTGACAAGAACTTCACTGGAAAGACATAAACGTTTGACTGTACATATAAGATATACATGACTTAAATGCTGAGTCTATTGTGGACAGTGTATACACAATTATAAAATATTAGTATTCACAATAAAATAAAAAAATCCAGATCTAGGCTGATCCTTTTAATACTGTATGTTTCACCCCATTTCTTTCAGTAGCCCAAGAAGGTCACAAGCATACATTAAAGTGTGTAATATGTAAATTTCACCTCTCCACCCACAGTGGTCTTAGTCAGATGCCATCATAATGCCCTCATGTAAAAACATGCAGGGGCCTCATCATTCATTATTTTTAATAGGGGAGAACGGTGAAAATGGCAAAAGCCTTGTTAGCTTAATGTGCTGTCTTTCAGCTCCTAATGGGTTCAGTTAGAAAAAAAGAGACTGGAGTGTGTATGGCTGATGTTATTGCAGAGAGAAGAGGACAAAAGTGGTAGAACATGCTCTGTCCTTACTGTCCTCAGCCCACACTTCAGGCTAAATCTGGCTTCGTTGCTATAGCTAACCTGCAATTGTAATTTCTTTAGTTTAAAAATTCTGCTCCTTCTTCTCTGTCCTCTTTGTCTCGTTGAAGTGTTTAGGCCAGTCTTTGCACTTTGCCATCTAAGTAACACTCTCCTGACTAAAGCCTACTTCAGATAAATTAAACATGGCCATGCCAGGAGATATTGACAGCCATGAACTACAGGTGACATTTCACTACTGAAGCAATTAGAGCAGCACTGGGGTTTCTAAGCTCTTTTGTACAGTGTGGTTACAGATCGCTATCTATTACCTTTTCTCTCCCCGTTAAGTGCACCTAACAAACAGTGAGAGTGCTACAGGGACATGACCCTGTGTGTTCCACTAAAGCAGGATTGAAAGGTTTCTGTGTCATGTTTAGGTTAATGAACACTATTGTCCTTATAGAGAAATGTATCCTCTACATTTGACCCATTCTACAATGCCACTGGTGACGCTGTTAGGAACCGACTGCAGCTTGGTGCCTGACGGGAGCCTTCTCAGGTTCATGGCCAAGACCAATCAGCCTTTGCCACAGTTAAGAAAATATGATGAAGGACAAAGAAGCGCACACTTCTCTGGGTATAGTTAGAAGCACAAATACTAAAGAGCAGTGAGGCATTCGAGAAGTAATGAGACTTTAATCATGGTCCCAATGCGTGTGTGTGTGTGTTTGGGGTTGTGTGTGTGAGTGAAATGTCAGGAAATGTCCTTTATGTGTGAGGAGCTAATGAGGCTGGGTGCTCTGCAGGCAGCTGGAGGATGGCTCACTCAGATGAGGTCAGTTCTTGAAGGTGGAATGCACAGGTGTATTTTCGCTGAGTGTGCGATACAGCAGAGCAGTGACAACAGAAGAGAACAGTGGAGAGTACTGTCATGGCACTGTCATGGAGTTGATCCAAGTTATGTTTTTGGTAAACTTGACTTGCTATTTTCTGTATGCAGCTTTAATTTAAATTTGAACTATAAATAACTTACTGTCAAACAACATTAAATGCTAGCAGCTGCAACAATAATGCATAGTTCTTTTTGTTCAGGAACAAAATATACCTCTAAGTTCTTTGTGCTAGTGTCAAGCTCATTTAACAAGAATGGTAAACAACTATTTGAGCAGATTTGTGAATGCTGAATAACCAGGGTGCTGCCATGTGCCTCAATATTAGGGCTGAAGTAAGGCTGTGCAATATGGTGATAAAAATGTTATTGTTATCTCATCCAATAACCTTTTTTGGTCACATTGTCAAATTATGATTTGTTGCTTATGTGCGTAGCTCAGTGCTCCAACAGACACTTTTCCCCACCCACTCCTCCTATTGGTCAACACCCTAAGGCCCTAAGTGAGTGGCAGGTGGAATTAACCAATCATAGTATGAATTCTCCGAACAAGCAAATTACTGGCGTATCACCCACCTCTACGTGAAAATGCATGGGAATGTGCATTTCTTTGTATTGGAGAATCTATATCCCCAACAGCCAAATGTCCACTTGCTGTTTTTTTCACCATTTGTTGCTGTTTTGCCCATCAATAAAGCTTATAGATAAAAATATAGTAGTCTGCCTGTATGACTCTATGTGGTAGGTTTAAGGTAATTTATTAGATGTACATTCTGACTTCTAATTTCTTCCTATAAGTAAACTGAAAAATTATCCATATCTCGGCGTGCTGTTAGGAGAAGAATTTTTATCTGTCTGTCACTTGCTTCCTCCAAAGGTCAACAGCGTGCCGTCTGACCTGCGGTGTTATGAAATAGTTGACAGTTATTTTTGACCACTGCTTACTGCAGGCAACAGTAGACTCTAGCTGTGTGTGGGACATGCTGCATTCAGACCACTGCTATCCACCTCCTGCTGACCTGTGTCCTATAGGCCCTAGTGAGTGACTGCTACTGATATGGGCTGGAAAAACTGATGTGACAGACTTAGATATTTGATATAGGCTTTGTTAAAATAGTCTGCAAAGGTTTGTTATTGCCATTAGTGTTATGGTTATTTAAAAAGAGACTTAAAATAAATTTGAGATGCAGGTAAGAAAATGTATCATGCATTTGCTGGCAATCTTGCTATTAAATATCATATGTTGAACATGTTGAAATTTATTTATTTATTTATTTATTTGAAGGACAGTGTGCAGATACATTAAAAAGATGGCTGCACCAGATTTAGCAAAATGCTAATTTCCATCTGTAGTCCTTGGTGTCACAAACATTAAAAACAAAACAATTCACGTATAAAAAGTGCAATACAAAAGACAATGTACAAGTGTGCAAAATTTTCAATACATAGTGCAAACTACAAGTTATTAAAGTGCGAGACATATGCAACAGATATCAGAATAAATACGGTGTAGCCGCAATCAGATGATACCCACGAGGGTAGCATCTGATAGCTCTGTACCTTATCGGTATTATAAATGTAAACAAGACAGTAATATGACACTAAGACAGTACTATAACACTCATGATTTGGTAATCTAGTGGCCATCAGATGGTACCCACGAGGGTAACATCTGATGGCCGAATACCCGTCTGGTATAATTAGTGTGGGCAGGACTGATGGTCAAATGTTGAAAAGACATTATGAGCTAAACAAACATCTATTATCACTTGTAAACAGCTAAACTTGTGAATATCTTCTTTCTGGCAAACGCCTGTCTCCACAGTCTGACAATTTGTTCTAAATATAAAGCCACTCTTATGGGACTCTTATTGCTTCAGTGGTCGTTGTGCTCTGCATGTCATTCTCATCAGCTTACACTGTCCAAATAGTTCAACTAATAGTTTATGGATCTAATAGGACTCTTTATTGCAGTGCTCTGGTCAGTTGTGAGTTTGTACCATAAGTATACAGTAATACAATATTTGTCTCTCTCATATGCAGACAATACACTGTGTATCTGACATTAGCCTTCAGTTGCTGGGTCACTATCTTTCTACTTGTTATTGACACTAACCTCAGGTGAACATTTAACTTTAGCCCTTATGATTAGACTATTGTCAATTAAAATGCATTTTGAGCAAGACAGCTACAAATTTGTCCAACCCAGGTGCCATAATAAAGATGTTATTATTACCTACTTCATCTGGCAGAGGTCATAAGGCTGTGTGATCATATAGCTTTTGTCAACTCCAACAGTGCCTGTTCTCCTGAAAAAAACACTCAGTATCATGTTAAAGTACATTGTTGTTAAAGGCCTGTTACATGAGCTCCGTAGATAGGTCAGTTTAGGCTAACAATAAGCTCCATGCCTCAGAGACCAGTGCAGCTGATGTGATGGCCCGAGTTATTGTGAAGCACTGGATCATATCCCCTGCCTCTCTGCTGACTGACATTGTCAAAGACCTGTACAAAGCTGTCTGCCTCTCTACTCACATACCAGTCGCCACATATAGAGTCAGCTTGTGTTTGATGTCTCTGACAGAATGCCTCTGCACATGCACTCCTTATATTTTAGGTCTGTTCTTAGACTGAAAATACTGAAATGCTTTTCAGTACCTGCAACTGCTACTCATGTTTGTTGAGATGTTTGGGGTACAAAATGCAGTATTACATTTTCCTCGAAATTGCATATTAATGGTGTAGATTGGATATAAAATGGGTTCATGACTATTAGGGGATTTTGTGAATTGGCTCTGGCTCAAATGCCAAGTGCTTTTCCAGGCTAACAGAGCTATTGTCAGCTTTTCTAAGCACCACAGACCCAGGCCTTTGTAGATTATCTCGGAGCGCTAGCTTTAATTTCACTGCTGTGTCAGGGTCAATTAGAGTATGTGATTGCAATTGTACTCATTTACTGTTTGATTGTTACCATTGAAAGGATTTGATTCGCTTGATTTGTGTTACATTATCTATGTCTTGCTCACACTTTTCTGATATTTGTTTTTGTTTTTTCTTTCAGGTGTCTGACCCACTAATTTGACCCTAGCCCAGAGCTAAACGGAGTGCTGAAGGAGGGTCATGGCGGGGTGCCTGAGCCAGGATGTTTGCTGGACACTAGTGATACTCTTCATCTTGGTAATGATTGTTGTGTCACCCATCCTAGGTCAAGGATGTCCCCAACGATGTGAGTGTGTCTCAAAGCTCAAGACAGTGTCCTGTAATAATAAAAGACTGAGTGCGCTCCCAGAGGCCATACCCTCAGACACAAGGATCTTGGACCTGAGTGGTAATAAACTTCGCTGGGTTGAACATGGGGACCTGCTTGCATATCCTCGCCTTGAAAATTTGGACCTAAGTGACAACATGATTAGTGTGCTTGAACCCAATGCATTTTCAAGTCTTCAGAATCTGCAGTCTCTCTCTCTTCGGGGAAACCAATTGAAACTGGTGCCCATGGGAGCTTTCTCACGTCTTACCAACTTAACTTCACTGGACCTAAGCGGGAATAAAATTGTAATTCTGTTAGACTTTACTTTCCAAGACCTAAAAAGTCTGAAAAATCTTGAAGTGGGGGACAATGATCTTGTTTATATTGCAAACAAGGCTTTTATGGGTCTGGTAGGCCTTAGAGAGCTGACCATTGAAAGATGTAATTTGACTTCTGTGTCTAGCCAGTCATTGTCTTATCTGCATAATCTTGTGATTTTACGGCTTCGCTACCTCAGTATCTCTGCCTTAGATGATCAGAACTTTCGTAAGCTAGGAAATTTGAGGGGCTTGGAGATCGACCACTGGCCCTTTTTAGAGTACATCTCCCCTCACAGTCTGCAGGGTCTTAACTTGTCCTGGCTGTCTATTACACACACCAACATAACCTCTGTACCCACCTCTGCCCTGCGCAGTCTGGCCCACCTCACCAGTCTCAACCTCTCCTATAACCCCATCTCTGTGCTTGAATCCTGGGCCCTGCGAGACCTCGTCAGACTGAAGGAGCTGCATTTAGTCAGCACTAACCTTGTGACAGTTCAGCCATATGCACTGGGAGGGCTCAGACAAATCCGCCTCCTTAACTTCTCCACTAACAGCCTGGTGACACTGGAGGAGGGGGCCTTCCAGTCCGTCAACACCTTGGAGACAGTGCGTTTGGATGGAAACCCGTTAGCCTGTGACTGCCGCCTACTGTGGATCCTCCAGCGCAGGAAGACGCTAAACTTTGACAGCGCTCCCCCGGTGTGCACAACACCTGTGGAGGTGCAAGGCAGGGCTCTTTCCGCTTTCTCAGACTCGGCTCTTTTTGAACACTTTACTTGTCAAAAGCCCAAAATCCGTAACAGGAAACTGCAACAGATAAATGCCCGCGAGGGACAGGTGGTGTCCTTCATTTGCAGAGCAGAAGGTGAGCCGGCTCCTGTTATTTTTTGGATCTCTCCTCAACGTCGCCGTATCACCACAAAGAGTACAGGTCGTCTCACTGTCTTACCAGAAGGCACATTGGAAATACGCTATGCTCAAGTTACAGATAGTGGGACCTATATCTGTATAGCCAGTAATGCAGGTGGAAATGACACTTACTTTGCCACTCTTACAGTGAGTGGACTGCCTCTTGATGCAGCACTCATGGCAAATCGTACCTACTACACTGGAGACCTGAATGATACAAATCTAAATGATACTAAGGTCTTTTTAAAGTTTACTCTGGATCTAAAGACCATCCTCATATCCACAGCCATGGGCTGCATCATGTTCCTAGGAGTGGTCCTGTTCTGTTTCATTCTACTGTTTGTGTGGAGTCGAGGCAGAGGGCAGCACAAAAACAACTTTTCTGTGGAGTATTCTTTTAGAAAGGTAGATGGACCTGCAGCCAGCGGAGGACAGGGTGGTGCACGAAAGTTCAACATGAAGATGATATAAACTTGACTTTTTTTTTTTTTTAACAAAACATGTTTACAAGCCTTGTAAAGCTACAAACATAAAAAACAAAAAACTTTAGTAGAACTTTTTTATCTAATGACTTTTTACATTATGTATTAACATTGCACACTGGGACTTGTTATACTTTTGTGGTCACTGAATGGGACTCAAATTATTGTATAGACCAAGCAACAAAATGTATAAACATATATTTAACAATATATTTAACCATTATAGGCCGTTTGCCAACTAAACATCAAACATAAATAGACTTTTGCTATCTCTCCTTCTTTGAGTTGCCATCATAGTTCTTTTAAAATCTCCAAATTCATTATTTTATTATGAACCGGGTTGGTGCTTCATAAATGCCAAGGACTTGCCAAAGTTTATTTGCAAGGGACAGGCTACTATTCTGTTTTACAATTGTTACATTCAGGACTTCAGTACCCTGGTAATTTGACAAGTAACAAAAGGCTGTAGTTTAGCACTGCCAAGATTAGCCCAAAGCACCACTCAAATGAGTTAAAGCTAGGGAACAATAGCCACATGCACAGTTTAGACGACCGTTGAACAACACAGAGGACATTGTTACAATCTTTATACTGTGGGCTTTAAACTATAATACTCCCTATCAATGTTTATAAACTGATATTTGTAAATGTTGGCTGTATTTAACCTTATCTCATGTTAAATATGTTCAATTGTACAGTTAGAACATCTGTCTAGATGTAAAATATTATTTTGTAATTGTTGAAAATTGCACATTTGTGGTTGTTTTTAAGTTGTGTTGAATAATCTGATTGAAGTAAATCTCTAGTTAAAACTGCCTTTTCCAATCCATTGCCATGAATCCCAGAGCATTTACCCTCTCACACTTTGGTTTATCAGACAGATATTGCGCTGAGACATGCCTGCTCCCAGAGTGCTCACATCACATCATGAGGGGCATATATGTCAGACCTCAGATTATTTTGGGGAGTACAGGACAGTGCCACTGCATTCCATTTCTAGGAACAATCAGATTTTTGGTTGATTTTTTCCAACTGAAGGTAAAGAGTTAAGAGAACGCTTACCCAGACTAAGATAGGATATATATATATATATATATATATATATATATATATATATATATATATATATATATATATATATATATATATATATATATATATATATATATATATATATATATATATATATAATTATTATTATTATTTGTTCCTTTACATGTATAATTATTACCAAATGTCATTATACTTTTCTTTCACGACATTGTTTTAGCAATAAATTATAGATTGTGTGTATGACGTTTTGAATTCTTATCAGTTTTCATCTGTTGACTTGTCACCTTGTTTTAGAGCTCCCAAGGCTAATACAGGCAGTTAGATGCTGTTACACTGCCCCCTAACGGTTGAAAAGAAAGTTGCCCAATGGGGAGCACACGACACAGGAGTAGTGTAAATTAGGCACATCATACTGTTAAATCATAACATAATGCACAAACGACATATTTGTGTCCAATCTTTAATTAAACTTATCTAAAGGCACCCTTTGTGCACATGCACATTTGGCTCCATTTATCGTCATGTTAACATGATTACAATTTTGAAAGCTCAACCTATGATTCATGTTGTAATATATGAAGCATTGTGTCTGCAGATTGTGCTACACTGTTTTGTATTGTTTTATAAAATGAAACAAACTATTTATAAAGCATGCTATTCAGATCAGATTTGACGATGCCTACTGTTGCCTTTTTACTGCCACCATCTGTTTCTCACTTTTTTTTGTTAAATGTTGAAAGTTTATGTTTGACATTGTGTACACCTGTGACCCCTCACTGTGATATTTCTGTTTCATTTGGAATACGTTTAAAATTAAATCACCACATGGATATGCGATTATCACAACAAGAAAATTCTGCATAAAAAAGTAATTGATGTCTTTTCTTCATTTCATCATCTGTGATGTAGCTACTATTTCTACATAAGCCGACGTGACAAAACACATACCAAATAGCACTCAATTTATAGTTTTTAAAAGGTTTATAATACCCAAACCACACACACGTGTCATATGAACATCTTGGTGTTGGCCATAATGAGTCATTTCTCATCACATCTTCCCACCTATTTGAACTTAACACCTATTCAAACACGGGGACATAGGTTGTCAAAGTGGCTACAACCTCAAAGTCCTGGACACCTTGTTTTCATGATATCGTTCTCTTGGCTATAAAATATTCTCAACTGTTAGATGTGTAGGCCTATATCCTAGTTTCCACTAGGCGACACTGTACTCTACTGTCTGCAGAGTGTTGGTGTGTAGTGATGGCGGGTGGACTCTGTGGCTATGCTATCAAAATTATTTATGGACCTATTGGCTTTTTAATAAACCTAATAGTTGTAAATAGCTTACAAACAGACTAGGTTATATCCACACTAGTTTTGGGAAAATCACAATATCTTATGAAATAGAAAAATATCTGATATGATTGTTTATTCATTAGGCTAATAGGCCTAATTAATCCTGCTCTCAGTTAGGTAGACCTAATTTGGTGGCTCAATTAATTGAAAAACGTTTGTTGTTTTTTTTTGTTTTTTTTCCATTTATCTTTATTTATATAGGCGGAGCCCAATGAGAGTATCCGACTCTTTTTTCATGAGCGCCCTGTTAAAATACAGAACAATACAAACAAAAAAAACAAAACAATGCTCACAGGTACAGTATTACCACATGTGCTGGGCTGCTGCAGGTCCACACATTGCGCAAACAGGTAAATATTTAGTTTACTCATTGTTATATGACTGAGGACAAGTGCAAGTAGCCTAACCTTATTATATTTCAATATAAATATTCTTCATTAATCTCAACACTGGCGTAAACAAGAACAGCACACAACTTTTGACAGTGTCTGAAGACAGTTTGATCTATGCTATCAAATGAATGTTACAAAGAAACCCAAATATAGGCAACTTGAAGATTATAATGGTCACACAATGTAGGAAGATGACAAGTTCTGCCCACACAGGAAAACCAAACCTCTTTGCAGTTGTCATTTCAACTTTATAAGTATACACAGCCAATAAGCAAGCCCAAGCAAAACAACTGACCTTATATTTATATATTTTAATTATTTTTTTACTTGGTCAGGACAGTTATGTTAATGCACGCACATGAGATACATGCAATAACATGTTTAACTGTAGCAATGCACCTTGTTATGAAAGTAAGTAACGCCTGTCTCTGTCTGGGTTGTGCTTTGGTGTTTGCATAGGACCAGGCAGCTGGGAAATTCGAGGGACCTGTTGCTCATCTTCCTCCCAAAGGTCTTTTCTGGGACTTGGCCTCCTTGGCATGTGCACAACATCAGGTTGATGAGGTTGGCTTTGTTTGAACATTTCAGGATAAATGAATGTAGTGGACAGACTTGAGTTTGTGCCACCATGCTGGTTTGAATAAGGATTGGCTCTTGTCTGGGGTATAGGCATGAAGACTGGGTGAGGATGTTGTGAGGAGGACCACACGGGGGATTCTTGACTTCTCCAGTAGTCCATTTGCAGAGTGAGATGGGGGCCCCGTGCGTGAGCACTGTTACGGGCCTGGTCCTGCATATGGGACAGCTGGTAGGCGGTGTAGGCAGCGGGGTGAGCTAGACCAAAGTGGATCTTAATGGCCATCAATTCAGCTTTGAGCCGTGTGTTCTCCTCTTTCAGAGCCATGACGTAAGTTTCAAGCACATAGTCATTCATTCTTCTCTTCTCCCGTGACTTCTTTGCTGCTTCATTGTTTTTACGCCGCTTCTCCCAGTAAAGGGCATCTTTCTGATCATCAGGTATGAACTCCCTTTTGCGACGAGAACCTTTACGTGTTACATCATTGTCAAGATCAAGCAGGTTTTGGGGTCTCTCAAAGTTCAGGGACTCCATTCTGGTAAGCTGCAAAAAACAAGGCAATAAAGCAATGAATCTAAGTGTGTGTAATTTAATTTATTCATTTATTTTTTTTGGTCATAGTCATAGTATGTTACTTTTTGCTGTTCCATGTAAATATCTTTGTTGGGGTGAAATTAGATCATTTTAATTCTCTTGCCTCAAGTAAATTTTGCTGTTAACTCTTACAAGCCCTATGTGGCCTTTTTTTAAAGCAAAGGTGTAAGTCCTGAAGTCACTGGATGCATGCTGTAATGTTACACAGGAAATAGGAAATATTAACATCAACAATATAATATAGAGAGTTTTTTGTTTTGTTTTTTTTTTGTCGGTACTTCACGTGGCGCCCATTTCCAGCATTATCAGTTTAAATGACTTTCTAAATAATGTTTTTCCTCCTCAATAAGTAAACTCAGCAGTGCACAAATAAGTATTCTATAAATTGTTCTAGATTAAAGTCATATTTCAGTTCTTTGTACTTTAACAAAAAATACTAAAATGCCCTGCGGTGTGACTATAAAACGTTTCCTCAAAAAATTATACAATGAGTCACTTGTGACAGAGACGGCTCACAAAGATGTTGGTTTTAAGGAGAAGCATGTAGACATTATTAAATAAAAATACACCTTCATCACTACCGTAAATTTGAGACCTGAAAGAAAGCTGAAACATCACAGAGTCTCACAAAATGTCACAATATATACAATACAATATGCAGTCAAAGCCAAACTAAAACATGTTCTTAACTGAGATTATAAAAACGATCTTATCACTGTGCTGGACATAGTGTGTACTTCCTCCTTTCCTTTTTTATCTATGACCACCTCTCTTTATTTTATGGTACAGGTTTTGAGCATAAAGTGTTTTTACATATATGTTTTTAACCTTTTTATAGACTTTGACTTTTTTGTCTTGTTTTATTATTTATAAGATAGTTCAACTAATTGTCATATTTATTATTCATTATACAAGCAATATTCTTTATGCGGAAATGGCTTCAGACACACGCTGTAACTTCACAGGTTGTTACTTCAAAGTGTTATGGACAGCTAACTTCTCCATTTTTATTTTAGTCCTTTATGCTCGCACTGTTTCAAGTCTTACACAGGAGCAACAAACCAACATTTCAAAGAGGCACCATGCCATGTGTGCGGTGGTGAGAGGACCCATCAGGTTATAAATACATACTTCTGCCATTATATATCTGCTGTGTGAGCTCGCATGAGACACTACGCCTTTCAGTATAGCACAAAAAAACTGTCTGATGCCTCCACATGTGCCAGAAATTAATTTAGAAAAAAAGTTTGAATTATATTGTACATACGTGTTAAAAGTGGGGAAAACATGGAAGAATTATCTTTATTTTTACTGTGGAATTCAAACATTACATTTGATATATTCAGTTCTAACCAGCAGATATTGTTTAAGATCTAAAGCCTAGTCCTTACCTTGAGCTGATGAGCAGCGCTGTGAAGTTGACACACTCCTCAATGTTATGCACACCTATGGCAGTGCTCTTTGAGCCCCTGTAGAGCAGATTGATAGTCAGAGAGGGGCTGTCCTGTTCATATCCTCCTCTCGTATCTCCCTTTCTCTTTTGAGTTGCTGAGCTCTGTGTCTTTTGCCTCTTGTTTCCCTACCAGCAAATTAATTATGATTACAATAGGGGTTACTGCACCCTGGTGCACCTTGCATTTCATTTACTTGTTCAGTTCATATTAGCTTGTGCTGATCTGATGCATTTTATGTAGATGTGTAAGTTACAGTAAGGCCCAGACATTATTTAATACAAGTCTTGACATCTGCAATGTGAATGTGCAATGCTGTTTGAATTTGTAGGTTACCAAATAAAATATTTGCATATATTTGTTTGTGAACGAGTCGGCTCTTTTGAACAGTTCCTTAACGTGAATGGTTGGAACTGGATCTCATTTTAAAAAAGAACCAAATCTTTTTCTTTCAAATTTGTATTCATTATACGCTAATTAATGCTGAACCAACAAAAGACTCAGCACAAAAAACATATTTGGCATCATATTAACAGTTTTTAAATTATTGTGATTGTAGTGCAATGTTTTATTCAGATTATACATAATTTCAAAAGTTAAACACTCTCCCACTCTCAGTTTGAACCATTTTAATCAAATCTGAGCCTTGGCCATTTCTCTCTGTGATTAGTTTGTAGATGAAATCAGTAGTGTGCAAGTGGAAATGTGTCTCAATGTTTCCACAAATGTAAACATTGAAGTTGCTGGGTACCAGGTGAGACAAGACATATTCCCATAAAATAACAGTGAAACCACATGTGACTTTTAAACACACAACAACTGGATATCTGTACATTTCAAAACTGTATTTCTCCAGCACAGCTGTCTAGTGTTGACCCAAGTGACCAAGCACTCATATTAATATAACTGTACGGCTTCAATCACATATATGTCACAGTGGATCTGTTTGGACGTTATACTTCATAGGTGTTACCTTTAGCTTGAGGAAAAACAAAAAACTGTGTGCATTTAACCAGGAAAGTCCTACTAAGATTCTGAATATTTCTAACAGGAACATGGCTCCAAAGAGAACCTACTGCACAGGTTATAATGGTAAGACATCACAGAGCCTTGAGTAAGGCTATGCACACCACGAGAGAACATCTGCACTTAACACCAAAGGCCCTACAAGAAACCAACTCAGGAGAGCATCATGTGAGTGTCAACCACTATGTTATATCAGTTGTTACATCAGTTGTTATATGTTACATCAATATCAGATCATATGTCAGAATTAAACTTGAAATGTCTAATTGTTTAAATGCACACTACATTCATATAATACATACACACAGTATAACCCCACAAAATCCCACGGAAAAGAGGACACTGTCAAGCACAAGTGTGCATTTTGCGTGCTAAAACACATCATGTTCCTCACTCAGAGCTGAAGCTTTAACCACAATATGGCAGCCATAAAACCAATAGGTATGGTTGTGAAATGAGTCACAAACAAGACTTTATTTGCCTATTTATTTGTGTCGTTATGGGGCATTATATTACAAAAACATCACTAAAACATGGCTATGGTCTTGACATGCTCACCAACACCTGTATAAAAATAAAAAATAATTAATTAATTTGAGTTTGACAGACCGCAAAAAAGTGTCTCTCCAGGCACCAGCATACCTAATCCACATGAAATTTTCAGCTGTGGTGAGTGTGGGGGTTGCCCAACAGTGGGGGATATGTTTTTTGTGGCTTTTTGTTTTGTTGAAAAAAGAAAAAAAAATCCTGAAAATGTACATTTTGACTCACTTTAACCACGAAGTGAACTAATCCCACAGTTTATCTTTCAGCAAAAATGACTCAAAATTTTGATTGACACTATGGAAAACAATTGCATTTGTTTTAAACTAGCTATTAGTTAATTTTATAAAATCACAACTACAATATAATGTATCATCATCAATAATGCTATATGGTGGTAAATTGCAGACTGAAAGAGCTAAAAGGTTGAGTTCTTATGAACATTGCCCATGTTTTAAAATGTGGTCTAATTTGCTCTTTACCTATCAGACTGTTAAAGAGCAAATTAGACCACATTTTGACATTTTGAAAACACTCAACAAATTCCCTGTCTGAACATTTTGGCATTGTTCAGTCTCAGTGTTGTAACTGTTGCCAGTTGAAATGACTTTAACCCTCAAGAATGACAATAACCAGTGGCTAGTTTGTGGACCTGATCTCAATCTCACAAATAATTATCTAGTTCACTTTTGTTAGGATTCTTTTTCTGTTATATTTGGATATTTCATTGAAAACCTTCTCTCTCCTACAGTTCTCCATATAAAAACATCACAGTTTTTCAGTCAGGTGCAGCTTTGCACCCACAGTCTGAGTCATAACTGATTTTCTAGAGACAGACAGATTCATTTTGCTGATGATGAATCTTTTAGAATAAGATTCTGGCCTGTGTTGAAGCTTTAATAAAACAATTAAGCTTTTAGATCAGGCACTCACATAAGACACAGGAACTAAGGTGGAGAAGTGTGACTTCAGCTTTACTGAACTGGTTGCATGGCTATAAAAATACTCCTACTATTATTATTGATAGTATCGTAATGCTATTGTAGGAATCCATAAATAACTGCCACAGGTATTATTATCTACTTTTCTAACATGAGTAGTATGCCAAATTAACACACTCTTGAATAAATAAATAAATAAAAGGCTTATAGTCATACCTACTACCACTTCTATCTACTGGCCTGGATAAAAAATAAAAAAAAATCTTTTATCATACAACTTAAAAAAAAAATAGCTCCCTTCAGCTCAATAACTCAATTTGCTCTTCTGACTTTGTGGTTTCTTCCTCTTTGTTTCTAGTAAATGCTTTTGTTCGCCCACATAAAAGGCATCCCTTGACCCACCTGGAACATGTGCAGTGCAAAACAGTTGACTGTTGTATCAACTTCACTTATATTTGATTTTTTTTTTTATGGTTAAAGGACTGCCTTGGTCACTGTGTAGGTTTGATGTCTACAGGGCTATGTCCTTAATCCAAACTCTCTCATATAAGTTATATTATATCCACAGCAGCCTTTGGGTGGACAGATCCACTGATTAGCACACCAATCAGTGTAAAACTCCATATAATCTATAATCTTGACCAAGGACACAACAACATGCTCAGTGCGGAGCTGGAATGAGACCGCTGTCTTTTGGTTGTGTGTGCCGATGTTCCCTGAGCCACTGCCCACCTATCACCACGAATGTGGTTGATGCTGATCTTATCGGTTTTGTTTGTGAAATAATTATTTTAAATTCACTATTAAATTCAGTTTTATAGATAATCTATCTAGACAATCCTGCATCTGTCTACAAGTGTTTCAACTGGCTCACAGAGAAGAACCCACCTGTAAAACATAATTATGTCTGTCTCATATTATCACTTTCTATCCTAATTTATTTCTTGCTAAGAAGCATCTCTATTTAATTTTATTGTTCTCGACCAAACATCTGAGTGAAAACAAGACTCATGGACAGCCATGCACCTGGCCTAAAACTTGTCACACCTTCTCATCCGGCACAATGCCCTAACCACTTTCTTTTAACCACCTTCAAAACAGTTAGTAAACACTGGCCTAGATATGCAGACACAGCCTTATAGCTACTCGTGATGTACACATCCGACTGTTGACATGTGGCCTTTGTGGGGATGACCTCACTTTCCCAGAGACGAGCAATGGGACAAAAAGATATGAAACCACATATAGCACATTTAACTGACATTGTGGTAACTTTACACCAACTGCCACTATTGAAAATGAAGCTTTGTTGCCAGATTTACCCCCCTTTGACCTTTGTCATAAGTGGAATTGCAGTAAGAGCCTACGTCCAGCAGGTGGCATCAGATTCAAAAGAAACAAGGATACTAGGGCCACTTGAAATAAACCTAAATACATTTTTCGTGTTCATGCTTTTTTCTTATTATGACATATTAATTGATATTCTTGTCTCTTAAACGCGACCTAAAGATGGTATGTGTTGCCTTGTTTTTTTAGTTATATTAATATGTGCAGTCCCCACACACAGGCCTCTCCCTCATGCCTCTTTCTTCTCAGTGAACATGATTCACGACACTAGAGCCTCCACCTGGGAGTTTGGGGAAAGGCGTGGAGCATGTTAACCCAGGAAAGAAGCATGGGTGACGCTGCTGCTGAGGATGAACCTATGTAAACACTCAGGTAAACCTCCATCCTGTCAGCCTTATGCTTAATTAATGTCATCAAGGTATATTCGTAATTACAGGTAAGCACATCACATCATTGCAATGTATTTCTGTGCTCCTGCAAATGTGTTAAACCGTGGCACTATATCCTTAATTTCTAGCATTGTTTATTGCCTTTGTGTTTTTTTAATATTTAGCCTAAAGCAACATTTAAGTCACAGGAAACAGCCTATACACATCATTTAATTTGATGTGTTATTTACCTTGTTTTATTCTTTATCAGGGAAAAACAATACCAGGTAGCTTTTCCATTATTATTGTGATAAGACAAAATGTATTAGCTGCATCAAGATTTCTTATTCAAATATACTTCATACAGGTGGGTATTGGTGTGTCTGTATGCTTTCTCTATTGTGGTTTTGCTCTGAGGGTAGCCATGGTAACCCAGTGTAATGAGTTACATGTTTTCCACTAGGGAATACTTCTATTGGACTCATCAGTTGGCATTTATCTGGCCATACTTCTGCAGCTCTGCTTTGGTGGCGTCCGTCTTCAGAGCCTCATGGAGAGTGAGACAAGTTTGTACCATTTAATACAGCCACAGTTATATGGGACAAATATAGTAGATTTTTTAAAATCATTTTTGATTTGTTAACAGCAGTCATTGTTTTTTTCTCTTGTTCCTCACACAGAACATAACTATACTAAAACTATAATATTTTTTTGCAATGATCACAGTCAAACACCTCATTTCTCATAGGCCTCACTTGGGACGTGAAAGCAAACAACCGTCACTTCCACAGAGAGAAGCAGAAGAAGTCTTTTTTGTGCTTCACATGGGGGCGTTACGCTGTGAGTATGTCCTACTTTCTTTCACGCCTGAAACTGGACACCTCACGGCGTGCTGTCCCAGGTAAGACACAGGTTAATGTTGGACTACAGTTAACTCATTGTCTGGATGTGTCTTTGTGGGTTACCAGGACAATGTGACCCGCAGCTACAAGTACACCGTCCTGACTTTCTTGCCTCTGACGCTGTTTGAGCAGTTCCAGAGAGTGGCCAACCTCTACTTCCTCCTCATGGTTGTGCTGCAGGTCAGACTCTTATGTCTCTTTGTTGTTTTCATCTAGAACAACAATTAGAATACAGGGCTGGGCAATATTCCTCTTACCGATGGATCACGATTTCAATTTTTATTTATTTATTTGTTTTTTAAGCAAATAAAAATGGATTTCAATATTTATTTCCTGAACAAAAACAATATAAACTGCCATTTAACAAAAAACTCTGCTCCAAACCACATGCTTTTGCTGGCATAGGATTGATTGTCAAAACAAACAAAACAAATAATGAAAATTTGCTAATGATGACAAAAACATCAAAATATTTTGTCAACTTAATAAAAATTAATTTAAAAAATTGTCACAATGGCTGTGATCCGATCTATCCAGTTTTGCTGTATAATATGCCGTATGTATAATGACAAAATACACTTTACTGAGCTATGCTCAGTGTTCGTTTAATATATTAATTTTCAATCACAAAGTGCCATATCACTCAAACAAGGAAAAAGTCTGGCTCTTTGTTAATGGAGTAAAGGTCCATTTAATGTTCTATTTGCTTATACAGTACATCAATCACAGACACGGACATAACCAATGCAAAAACAAAAACATGAGTGGTCTAAAAATAAAAGCATCCAGTCTTATTTTAAATATTTAAAAAGGAAAAGCAATAGATCTGAAGATAGATCAACATGATTTCGTTTCCCCTCGTGCTCTGTGCGTGGTGTATGTGATGTGTTTTTGTGTGTTTATGGCTACAGTGCGAGACACATGCAAACAGTGTGTAATGATGAATGATGGTTTAGGAGACCACAAACTCTTTGATTTCCATATTTCCATGTGTGATTGTAGTGTGTTCCTGCCATCTCCTCTGTGCCCTGGTACATCAGTTTCATCCCATTGGTGTCTGTGCTGTCTGTGAGAGCCATAAAAGACCTTGCCAATGATATGGTAGGACCAGTGTTTCCTCCGCACCAGCCCTATCGGCATAAGGTTTAAATGAGCCAATAGGCAAATATATAGGTGGCTGCATGCATCCGTATACGTGGCTAGCACTTACGCATGTCTTCACTCTTTTCTCCTTCATTGTCCTTATTGACTCCTTGTCCTCTGCTCATTGACGGAACCAGTCATCCCAGTAGCATTAATTTTCTCTGGTATCATTAAAGCTTTTCCTTTTAAATGCATGTGGGATGTTTTGCATGGAGAATTCTCTGGTTAAGTGCATCGCTGAGTTACGGTCGTTAACAGCTCTGGGTGAAACGCTTGCTTGACCCTTTCCTATTGACTAATCATTTAGTGGAGGGTGTAAATCTCCCAGCTGGTGTCACTGTGGAGCTTCGTAATGGCGTCTCCTTTCTCCTGTTCAACCTTTCACGGCCATCTTCTCTGCCTCTCTTGCATGTACCTGTCCATCAGTCTCTTCCTTTCCTCTTATCATGCAGCCCTGTGCCCAAACCTACATTTACTTGCTAGTTTCTTATTGTCATTTTTCCAGACAAGGAGACGGAGCGACTCTGCCATCAACTCTCGACCCTGTGACATACTCATTTCTCAGAGGTGAGGACAAAGGCTGCCGAGTGCTGTCCCTAAGCTCTCCTCACATCCCCATTTTAGAGTAGTTGTCTAATGAAGCCCTAATGAAGTGTGGATAAGTGAATCCCCAGACACTACCTTTGCCCGCTACTAGTGCAGGACACAACAATGAGCTTTTTGGCAAATAGCTAGACTGTATTTATATTATAAATATATATATTTTTTCTGACTGCTTTCATTTGTGCTCATTTTCCTTCTAAATGAAGGTTTGAAACACTGCAGTGGCAGGACATATGTGTGGGAGATATTCTTCGCATCCATAAAGACCAAGTCATTCCTGTAAGTTTCAAACTTTAAGCTTCTTACAGATAAAATGTGCAAATATGTTAGTAAGTTCTATTTTTATAAACCCTAATTTTGTGTATTTTGTTTGTGTCTTCACAGGCGGACCTTCTTTTATTGTGTAGCTCAGAGCCTCACAGTCTAAGTTATGTAGAGACTGCAGATATAGATGGGTAAAATTCTAATATTTTTGTTCTTATCCACAAACAAACAGATTTGTATGAATATAAATATGTATTTTATATGTAGTGAGACCAACCTCAAATACAAACAGGCCCCAGGCGTAACACACAATGAGCTGACCAGTACACCCTCAGAGGAGAGCCTCTCTGCTTTTGATGGTAAATTAAAAAAACCAAAACAACAACTTTAAAATAATACTAATAACCATTATAAAGGGTGTCATTACTTTTTACAGGCACAGTGCTGTGTGAAGAGCCCAATAATCGGCTGTACACTTTCAGAGGGCAGCTGCACTGGAGAGGACAGCGCATTCTGCTGGACAGCGATCATATACTTCTGAGGGGCACCGTCCTACGCAACACAGAGTGTGCCTATGGCATTGCGATATACACTGGTAGTGAAACATATTTGTTTAAAAAACTTTTTTCTTATATATATTTTTTTTAATATAATTATTTCTAATGTAGAAATGTTCTCTAAGTCAGTTACACACCATGTTGTATAGTGCGTGAAACCTGAGATAAAATTCCTACAAAAACATATTTTGTTTCTTGGTCACCTGTCCTGATTTCACCTTGTTCAGAGGTGGCCTGGATTGAGTGACATATTGTAGTTTTTAGAATACATTATACTGTTAATTATGAAGAGTACTTAACTCTGACGACTGTCCCAAATACAAGTGTAACGTATGGTGGATTACAGCCCCTCCTGTCTTTAAGTGATCATTGATCGGATATAACAGGTCCAGCCAGGGGTGTCATGGATCGCACTGCTATGGCACTTTCCGTTCTAGTAAAGAGAATCAATACATCAAATTCTTCCAGAGATGGGTTTTATAACATTCATCAGTGACTGTCTATTGATGTGACCTCAGTTCAGTCTGATAACACTAACCCTCATCTCACTCCCCATAACCTGCTTTGAATAAGGCACAATCAGGGCGCACATCTCTGCTGTTGTTGAAGAACTGTCCATGGGTTGTCTGGACATTTGACACATACTGGGTTTTGTCATGTGTTCATGCACTTTCAGCCTACACCAGACCATGTATTGTTGGAAAACATATTTAGTTCAAAGTTTTAAAATTTGTATGGATCTCTATAAGTGAAATTCAGTCTTCCCCTGACCTAAGTATAGCAGGGTCAAACGCCCTCGGAGCTGGAAGGAGTCGTCTCTGTGCTCAAGGAAACATGAACAGCTATGAGCTAGGATTAGGGCCTGAACTGTCACCCTTGGGGAGCTCCCCACT
Organism: Periophthalmus magnuspinnatus; assembly: GCF_009829125.3. Classification (NCBI taxonomy): domain Eukaryota; kingdom Metazoa; phylum Chordata; class Actinopteri; order Gobiiformes; family Gobiidae; genus Periophthalmus; species Periophthalmus magnuspinnatus. Next base: position 9,725,935 of record NC_047129.1, on the reverse strand, counting down.
CAATTCTCTGTAAAAGTTTTTTGTACCAGGCACTGACACCAAGATCCTGAAGAACTGTGGAAAACTGCGGGTGAAGAAGACTCGGACTGAAAAAGTGTTAAATAAAGCTGTCATTGGGGTAAGTGAATGTGCTGGTGAACGTTTATGCTGTTCCTTACACTATACACAACATCTACAATCTATATTCTCCAGATTGTACTGACTGTACTTACATCTGCGCTGCTCCTGTCCATTGGTGGTGGACTGTTTGCAAGTCAGGTGATGGAGCAAACAGAAGTGCTTGCCGCCCTGGTGGTTGATGGGAATCCTGCATACTCGGGATTCCTTGTGTATTGGAGCTACATCATTCTCCTCAGTCCTGCCATGCCCATCGCTCTCTATATCACGTTTGTACTCTCAGTTTTAATTTAAATGAAATAATTTTGAGCCACGACAATATATGACATGATGCAGTGTTTGTGTCTTCATAGGTTTGAGATGATTCACACAGTCCATAGCCTTTTCATTCGATGGGACCTTAACATGTATTGGGAAAAATTGGACAAATGTGCTGAGGCGAGGAATACTTCTCTGAATGAGGAGCTTGGTCAAGTGGAGTACCTCCTGAGTGACAAAACAGGAACCCTGACCCAGAACGTTCTGCTCTTCAGACAGTGCTGCATCGCTGGAGAGGTCTATGGTGATTAGAGATTCAAGTTGTGCAGAATTGCTAAAAATAAAGTATTAGGTTATGTTTGTGCTGGAGATAAAAGCTGCCCCGATCGGTCTTTTCTAAACATATTTATCTGCATATTAATATTAGCGGATGTAATATGCCTGCCGTCTCTAGACAGTTATTTTGCTTAGCTCGTGACAGTGTATATAATGAAATTATTATGCCTACTAACAAATGATACATAACAAATCCCATTAATGATACACTGTAATAATATATTTGCTGGTGTGAATTTATAGAATTTCACAAGAACACAGACAAGAATCGTGGCAGTTCTATTTTAATTATTTATGTAAGAAGCATTTGAATGAGCAGTGCTTTCTAACCACAGTACAGTGGAACAACAGTCCTCTTGGGAAGTGACCTCAAAAAAAAAACACAAGCAAAGATCACATCTCAAGAGAGAAGACTTGCTTAACGTGAAATTCAGTAGCCTATTAATATTTAACAATAGCAATAACCTTTGTAAGCCATAGGGTATTATAATAAATATATTATTGTACTTTTTTCCAGGGGATGTGTCTGTTAGCGCTGAAGATACAAAGGTACTGATTTGATTTGTGTCTATTCTGTAATGGCAACGTGTCTATGTTTGGACAGTAATGTGAGTCTTATGATTGCACAGCCCATGGACTTAAGCTGGAACCCGTACTCGTGTGGGGGGCTCTTCATGTCCGCTCCAGAACTTGTGCAGAAACTGAGAGGACAGCAGTGTGGCTTCAGCAGGGAGTTCTTCAGGGCACTGTCATTATGCCACACTGCCATGGCTCAATACAAGAATGGTGAGCCCTGAGAGCTAAATACAGTTATACAAACTACATTTTCCCTCCTGTGAATACTGCCATGCCTCTAGGAGCCCCTGTGTACCAAGCTGCTTCCCCAGATGAAGAAGCTCTTGTTGGGGCAGCCCGGGAGTTAGGTTGGGCCTTTATTTCCAGGACTAGAGACTTCATCATTATCTCAGAGCTTGGTGTGCAAAGGCAGTATCAGCTGTTGGCACTGCTAGACTTTACCAGCAAGAGAAGGCGCATGTCTGTGCTTGGTAAGCAGACATTAAAAATATGGCTTAGAATTTAACTTTTCCTAAAAGTACACAATTCCATCTTTTCACTCACATAACTTTTTTCTTTCTGCAGTGCGGGAGCCAGAGGGTGGGTTAAAGCTTTACAGCAAGGGAGCAGACATAGTGATCCTGGAGAGATTGCAGAAGGACTGTCCACACCAGGAACGGACTGAAATAGCCCTGGAGGTAAACTTAAGTTTTGAGTATTTTTTTCCACAGTACACTCACTGAGCTTACTTTTAAAAGAACACTCAATCTCTTCGATCTTGAACCCATACTAGAGAACATCTGTAAAATTATATTTTACATAGGCTATTGGGTCAGAAATGCACTCAGGTACGTTAGATAGATTGATAGACTGCCCTCAAGGTCCAAAAGTGATTCATAAAATACTCCTCTTGTATTTCAATAATCAAAGAGTTGCACATAAATGGTGAGATTCTGTTTCAATTATTAACTTTCAACAAAAGATCCTTCTCCTCAGGACATGCCTATCAGAAGTAAAATAATCCTTTATCTCAGTGTTTCCTCTTTTTTGAAACAATCTTTACGTTTATTTATCTTTTACATTTTTTTATAACAGGTGTTTTCAGAGTCGTGTTTAAGGACGTTATGTGTAGCAGTTCGGTCAGTTTCTGAAGAGGTATGGGAAAAGTGGAGTAAAAGTCTGTCCCAGGCATCCGAAATGATCCTGTCTGAGCGCGAGGTCGTCCTTGACCAACTGTATGATGAAATGGAAAGAGACCTGCTGGTGAATGTCTTGTTCATTATTTCAATGAAGTTACTTCATTACACTTATCTTTAAATATTTTTATTCATTCTTTAAAGCTTCTGGGATTAACCGCCATTGAAGACCGGCTTCAGGAGGGTGTTCCAGAGACCATTGCTATGCTTCAACAGGCTGGACTTAAAGTATGGGTCCTGACTGGGGACAAAAAAGGTGCTTTATTTTATTTTTTGTATTTTTTTACCAAATATTGAGATGCATGTTGAATACTAAAATTGCTGTTCTATTGTATTTAGAAACTGCAGTAAATATTGGATATGCTTGTAAGTTACTGGATGCTGATACAAGATTACTGGAATGGCATGAACTGAGGTTTGCAGTGAAAACTACACAGAGACTTGCAGTAATGCACACACACAAGATTCTCCTTGATCTTTGATATTTGCTCCTGCAGACAGATCCTGCAGTCCCCAGACCCACAGGTTTCCTTCAGCAAGGCCAGACAGACAGAGCTGTGGGCTGTAGACAAAGAGATGGCTGGAACAAAAACTGCTGTGGTGCTCACTGGACCCGAGCTGGTAAACTTTAGTCTTTAATATTTTTGTCTACTGTTGCTGTCCATTTCTGAATATTGATTACTTAACGGTGCACCAAGTAATAGTTTTGGTGAAGAGTCTGCCACGTGTCCGTCTCCATGGAGATGTCATTGCTTTTTCAAAAAAATGTTCCACAGTATGGCATTAAACTTATTTATCTCCATGGAGACAAGCAAGTGACACCATCAGACCAAGTTAGTTAGTCAGATTTGTGGAGAGGCAACCGCACTCACAGTATGTTTGTATGTTTTTCAAGGTATTTTTAAAACATTTTTTGCAATGAAAACAAATGTTACATAGTGCACCTTTAAGAATCCTTGCAATTGTATTTTAAATAAATAAGAATTTGTTCTTAATGTTTTGCCTGGTAAAATAAAGGTTAAATAAATAAATAAATAAATAAAATATGTTATCCAGGCAGAGTTTGTACAGAAACCTGAGTGGGGGGCTGCTTTGATGAAGTTGGCGTCACAGTGCCAGTCTGTTCTCTGCTGCCGTGTGACACCAGGACAGAAGGCGGACATAGTTAAACTAGTGCGGAAACACACAAAGTCCATCACTTTGTCCATCGGGGATGGAGCCAATGATGTAAACATGATTAAAAGTAAGTTGGATTTACGTTGTTTCCTGCTTCCTTCTTTTTTAACATTTCATCCTTGACTCAAATGTTGTGTTACAAATTTAGCGGCTCATGTTGGTGTGGGACTGGTCGGGGTGGAGGGGGGCCAGGCTGTGCAGAATGCAGACTTCTCTCTGTGCCAGTTCAGATTTCTGCAGAGGCTGCTGCTGGTCCATGGACATTGGTCTTATCTTCGGATCTCAGTCTTCCTGCGATACTTCCTGTTTAAAACGTGCAGCTTTGCCCTTGTTCACATATGGTTTGGCCTGTTCAATGGATTCAGTTCTCAGGTATGACCTTTGGTATAGGGGTGGGTGACATGGAGAAAAATGTATACCTCGATATATTTTTTAAATATTCTCACAATACAGTAAATATCTTACTTGAGGACTGTACAGTTAAACACAGAAGTACAGAAATTTCACTTTAGTATCACTGTCATTTTGTATATCTTTATTGCTCTCCGCTACATTGTCATATGTCATAAAATACTGTACTTTTAAGACTAATTGTCCTATTGTGTCTATTTTTCTCTTTTTTAGTCTTTGTATGAGACTTGGTTCATTGCATTTTACACAGTTTTCTACACATCAAATCCAATTCTGTGTGTAGCTTTTTTTGAGAAGGTGAGATATATGTTTTGATTCTCATATTTTGTTATAAAAATATGATATTTTATTTTGACTGTATATTTGTATCTTGTTGTGTCTCTTAAGGATGCAAATGCAGAGGACTGTTTGAAATATCCGGAGCTGTACTTGTCTGGACAGAAAAATGAATTGTCCAGCCCTGTTATGATGTTGATGAGCCTGCTGTATGCTGTCTACTCATCACTCATTCTCTTCTTCATCCCGTGTGGCGTCTTCTTCAACACACCATTCGACTTCCAAACTATGTCTGTCACCGTTGCTATGGCAGCGACATTTGCAGCCACCATAGAGGTCAGAATGAGACACGGCAGTCACACATCCATATTACACTCATTAACTTAATCCTAAATGTGAGTGCATCCTATGGAACAGATCAAGATACAGGTGTGTTTGTTTTACTTATGTGTAAATGAATGAAAACAGGTATGATTAAAGTGTTTGAAAGTCATCATTAATTAATCTTTCTCATCAACTTAATCATATTGTTTATATTTTATCAAATATACACACATACAATATATTTACCCGCAGAAGCATTGTACATCTTAACAATTATACTTAGTTATTTTTATTGTAGACTAATTATGTTATTGTGGAAACTGGCTGTCAAGATCTAATCTAGGCAAGTGTGTGTTTCTGAACATTGTCCCACTGTCCCAGATATAAAAATGCATTGAAAAACAATGTCCCAAGGAAAAGGTTGCTGTATCACTGCATATTATACCTTTTACTGTATAACTGAACACAATGCAGTTCAGTTTTTTTTTGTTGTGCTCATTTAGTTTCAGTCATATATAAGATAGTCCATTATACATAAAAATTGAATATGCAGCTTTCTAATGGCACGTTTTCTCTTGCTGCAGATCTCGCTTCAGACCAAACACTGGACCAAGTTTAACATCGCCTCTGTGTGTGTGTCGGTGATTATGTACTTCCTCTGCACCAAAATCACCCACAGCGAACGACTGTTTAAGAGAGCACAAAAAGACTACTACTTCATTGGTATGATTAAATATATCTTAACATATACTAATCTATACATTTGCAATGAATTCTTTTTGACAAATTCTTCTAGTTGCCACATCAGATCACTCTCACTCTCTCATCACTCTCACATAGACAACACTTCTGAGATTATGTTGATTCGGTATTTATTCCGATGGAGGAGCTGTCATCATTGCGTGTGTGAATGTGCCTCTACAGGAGCAGCTGATAAGGCCTTCATTGATCCGGTGGTGTGGCTCACAGCGCTGCTTACTGCCTGGACAGCTGTTTTGCCCTCGGTCACAATCCATGCTTTCAATGTCATTCGCAAAGGCAACGACAAACACAAGGTAAGAGCAGTAAACAGCATTAAATACCATTAAGTGTTCTGGCTACGTTCACCCTTTACTCTCCTTTAAAATGTGTTAAAACATGAATTATATTATGTAAAGAAAACCTGACAAACTACTTTTTCATATTTAACTGTATGGATACACTAACTGATCTCAATTACTGATGCAGACCTTTTTAGCTATACCGTAAACTGTTACTTAGATTAAAAAAAAAAAATCACTAAACTACACAAGCAACCAAAAATCAAAAATCAAACTTTCTAAATAAAAATACACAATAAATACATAACTCTGTGTATAAATCTATGGATTTTATGGCCTTCAAAAATGTATTCAGTTTTACTTCAAGCATCCAAGTAACAGCCACTCCTCTCCTCGTTGTAGGTGCATAGCATCTCTCCCAAGGCCGTGGAGCTGAAGTCGCAGTTGGGGTCGCAGACATCTCTTCGGCGTTCGTCATTCATTCGGCGTAGAGCCATGACAGCCAATGAATTCACTGTTACCCCTAGAGGGAGCTTTCCGAGCACAGTGCCACCAGTGGACCAGAAGGTGACTGCAACCAAACCCACCACAGCCTCTGACGCCTATTCTTTTCTATGAAGCACTACATTGTTGCCAAAAGTGGGAAAATGAAACAGAGCCTAACTTGATTTTACAGACAATGGGAGTGTCATATTGCCTGCTCTAGCCTATTTTTATATTACATGCAACATACAGGATTATTCTAACCCAAGTTGATTTAAGAATTGTAGAAACAGTGAATTACTTAATTACTGTGACTTTTTGAAACATTTATAGCTCACTTTATACATGCATTTTCAATATTTTTTACTAAAGCGTTATTTTTCTCTTGTAAAATAAATCTGTTATTTAGAATGTATTTATTCTGCCTTCAGATCCATTGTGCATCTCAGAGCTGTTGTAGAAACTGGACTAAAAGCTGCATAATAAAACAACAAACACATCATAGTTTTGCGGTTGTTTTATTTGTTAATTTATTTCAAAACACGCAATTTACCCATATTTTCCTTTTAAGATTTTATTTTTCTGTAACAGTTATTACTCAGATTTTTTTCCTTCTCAAAAGTCTCAACTAGAGTAAAACTAAAAGTCCTCCACAGGCTCTCCGGCTTCTGCAGTGGGAGGAGGGAAAAGAGGCTTCTGACCAAGTGGGTGTATCTTGTCTGTATGATTGTGAGAGTGGATTTGACATGGTGACGATGTATTTCTAAGTGCAATAGGTGGAATGTCCACATGGCCGGTAAAAATCACAGGACCCGTAGAGCAGCCCAGAGAGCTGAAAAATTGTCTTCTAGGTTTGGTAGCCAGATTGTCATACCTCTGATTTCATCTTTGGTTTCAGCAACAACACTTTCAAAAATCCAGGCTCACACTGACCAGCATGTGCCTGTGTTTCTGTGTGTCTGTGTGTCTGTCCAAGTGCAATATAAGCCACCATCTCCAGACGACTTTGTAAACTTAGTATATACAATGTAAGTGTCTTTGCATTGATTGTGGCCCTTCCTTGGCGCTGGGAACAAAGACAGTCAAACATTGTAGTAAAAAATAATACAGCAATAAGCGGGAAGGATTAGCTTGCAAAACATCAACATGGAGTCCATTTTGATGTTCGTGGCAGTTTGGGGCATTTATGTAAATCTGTACAACATCAGTGGTCTTATAAAATGTAGTGTGCTGTAGTGCGCTTCTTATCACAGTCACTGCTATGTCACCGGTGACTGGAATGTGATCAGAAAATAGATGAATTTATACTGGAACTAATAAGATATTCAGATGTATTGATAGGGGCGGTGAGGGTTGTACACTCAGACCCAGCAGCAACGATTAAGATTGGGAGGGTCTGGTGTTTGCATAGTTCTCTGTGCAAAAGCCACCAACCGGAGCCATTTTTTTCATTCCTCGCAGTTGGCTACATCATCGATAGATCAACAGGAAATAGAGAATGATGGATAATTATGCTCTTTCCACCATTTTTGTACTTTTACCCTGCGCTACGCTGTGGCAGGGTGCTGAATGGTGAGAAGGAATAATTAAGTTGTCATGGGTGAATCCTATGAGTCTGTAGTAAATTGTCTATGGTTGTTCATGTCAAATTATTAATGGTATAAGTGTATATAAAGTGGAGTTGTTGGTCAGGCACTACAGCACAAGGTGAACCAGAGAACCTCTTTTCCTTTGTATTGTCCCCTGTTTACTCCTCCACACTGGCCTGCCCTCTCTCTACCTTTTCTCTTGTTTTGAAACTGATTGTCTTCTACCATCACAAAGACACTTGGTTCTGATTGATTAACAGGTAACAGAAGAGGGAGAGCACAGTGTGACTGGGGGTGTCTGCAACAGCCCCATTGGCTAACCTTCCATCCCACAAGAAAATGAAACGCACAGATGCTGTTTGACAGTAAATGCTGACCACATTTCGTGTCGGATGAACAGGTGCCACATGGCACTGAAGTTGCTTGGTTGATCAATGTTAATCAGTCCATAAGAAATGGTTTTCAAATTTTGCATGACAAATATTGCAACCCATGATAAAGGAACATAACAAATCGAACTTTGTTTCCACATAGGTACAAATGGGCACACATACACAAATTGAAGAAACCCATGTTGACAGACATACAAGAATAACAAGGCTGCTCAGACCTGTGTGTGTCCCTCTGATTAACTCCAAGTGAACAGCCTGTCTTTGGAAAAGCAAGACACACATTTCAGGACCCGAGTGTGGACCACAAGCTGAGGAATGAAGATTGAATGCTATTGATTAGGAGAAGAGGAGTTTGACTTCCCCCAGCGCACACTGCCCCCTACTGTTGGAATTTATATACATCAAAAAAACATGGGGAAAGGGGAAGGGTTGCAACAACACATGCACACAACCAGTGAATCCAACAGTGACGGAAATTTCTAAAAACAAGGACCCTTCCCAAATCTTCCCACCCTTTTTCCAGTTAACCAAAATATTCCCCAACTTGACTCTACCCTCTCCCAAATCTTTCTTTCCTCCTCTTCATCCCACAAAGTCACAGGTCATTCCTGTTGGTTTCTATACAGTTATACAATATCCATGCACAAAAGAAAGAAAAAAAATCGCACCTTTTTTCAATAAAAGGTGCTTTTCTAAGAACACCAGGAGCACTTGAACACACCCAGGAACCTTCAAAAGTAACCATGTAATTGTTTTAAAGAGAAAGGACAACTTAAAGGCAGAAGAAAGCTAACAATAAAGTAAATGTGTTTCATCCTTTGGTTTATAAATGGATTTTTGGTTCTGAATTCAACCAAAGCTAAATACATTTCTCTTTTTTTCTGAATGTACCAGCCTTTGAAAGAGCTCTGGACCTGACACAAACAATAGTGAGTAGCTCTCTCACTTCACTTTCTGTTCCTGCCTTGTTTTCTGTCTTTTCTTTTTCCCACAGAAACATTCACAATGTCTTTTCCTTTATGAAAACAGTAAGTACATGCCGTAGCAAAACAAACAGAACGTACAAGAAAAATGAGCAAACCAATAAAAGGAATTTAACAGTATAAAGCTTCAAGTCACAAGTTCCAAAACTAACTATCATAGTATCATAGTTTCATAATCATTGTTATCATTAGCAGTATTATTTTCAGATTAAATTACATAAAGTTTACATGAAAGGTTTTGAGGTATTTCAGAATTAATTGTCAACACACGCCTACCGAGTCTTAGCACTAGCCAGGGGGAGAGGTCGACTGGACAGGTGAAGGGAGGAGAGTTTTGTGTCTAAACTGTCAGTGAGTCTTCCACACCTTACTAGTGCAGCCTCTGTGCTTGCACGCCATAGAGAGAATAACATGTAATATGGTACCAATACAACTACAGCTCTGTGAGTGCTTAGAGCCTCTGCCTTTTTACCTGCCCCTTCACTGGTACACAAAAATATCTCTTATGTGAGAGAGGTAAAGCGGCCGTGGGTGTAAGCACATCGGGCAGAGAGCAAAAGAAACCAAAGCAAAACACAAAGACTGAAACAGTAGAAAATCAAAATCAAAAAGCCTGACAGATTAAGGAGAAACATATAATTTTGTTTCAAATAAATAGTGTATAGAAAATGTTTTATAGACTTTCTACATGATAAAGTGCTTGTATTCTAGTGTATCAAGATGGAAAGTCAATATGGGTGAAAATGCTGACACAGCCCCACACTGTGTCCCTCTCTTAGCCCCCCTTTCTGTCCATCCAATTATGGTTACATTGTCTGTATGTGTTTGAAAAGGAGTGTGCGGTGTGTGTTTGTGTGTGTGTGTGTGTCCAGTGCAGTCCCACCCGTGGTTGAAGGGAAAAGGCACTCAACTCTATCTGCATGGCAGCCACCTCCTCCATGTGGCACAATGCAGTCTGACTGCACTGTTCTTCATGTAATAGTAAGTGTGTATGTGTGCATGTCAACATCATTGGACAAAGGGGGTCCTTTTTGGCTTGTGTCCCCCTAGGCAGTTTGGGACTGGTAGGCTGCAGTATCTTTGGTATTAGTGGCGGTTTCACAAACCACTCAGCTTAGTGAGGTAGCCACATTGGTTCTCACTACAAACAAATGTCATATTGTCAGCCTAATGCCTAGTGCTGAATCTAGCTATTTACGTACATATGAACTGTATACCACAAATCAATGTTAGCGCATCATCCTTGGGCAACTTTCATTCATTGCTCACAGCAACATGAATTTAGTCCCTGCCCTCAATAACTCATCTATAATGACCACCTTATCTAATCTGCACTGCTAATCTGACTACATTGTTGAAAATGCTACAGTTGCATCTTAAGACCGTATAGATAACTATTGAGTCCCAAGAGATGCCCTCACCCCACCCTCCATGATACACTGAATCAGCCAAGACATTTGGAGGTCATGTTTTGTCCTCCTCTGTTTGACCCCATTCGTGGGGCTCAGCACAGTCCATGAAAAGCCAAGAAAGAGAAAAGTCCATCATTTATTCTCTTCTTCAGCAACTCCCTGTTTTTTTTATTTTTACGTTCATGTAGTAAATGTCTCCTTCAAGTTTTTATCAACATAATGCAAAAAAACAAAACAAACAAAATGTCCTTCAGTGGCCTCAGTCCTTGCATCCTTCTTTTTTTTCTTTTAAAAAGTCTTTCCTTTTTGTTTTGATTTATCAACAAGGTGCCTTACTTTTTGCACAACAGAGCACAATAGTAACGAGAAATAGAAACTTTTGTGTCTATGGTACTAGTTAAATACCCGCATCAGTATAGAGAGAAAGAGAGAGAAGAGAGGAGCAATAGGGGACAGAAGAGGTAGAGAACCAAAGATAGAATGATTTTGCTTCATCAAAATGTGTCCACAAATGCATTGGAGACATTTTAACTTGTGGCGTCTCTATTTGAGGTTTGGTTATTGTATGCCTTAAAATTGAATTTGTTTTTCATTTTTACTAAAAAAGTATACTTTTCCTTTAAAAGCTGATTGTTGGTTGCTATGGCACACACTGCCCGTCGTCATTGGGTCGCCCTGTAGCTGTGTGTGAACCTAGTACCACTTTCTCTGATTTGCATTAAGGCAGTAAACATTGGCACTAATTATTGTAGCATGTAGCAACATGTAGACTGGTGGTTTGGTTAGGGTTAGCTACTAACCTCTATTTAGGAGAAATCAGGAGATTTAGTTTAATGCCGTTTGTTGAGGTTATTTTAGAAAGTATGAATGGTGATTTACACAAAAACTAAATACATGCAAACTAAATGCAACCTCAGTGAGCCTTCCTGTTACATTTTACTCTGCACTGGTCCCTTTGTGGGTCTGTGTGATCTGGGTCATGTTTGCTGAATATTGTAAATTTTCTAAAGTTGCTAAATGACCAAAGCCTTTTCTATTTTTATGTTTAACCATCCCCCTCCTCTGGTCGCACCAGCACTGGCTGGATGAGGAACAACAATAGGATAATGGTTAGCTATTGATCCGTCTTCAAAGAGCTGTGAGGGCCTGAAAGTGTTGTGCCATGACTTCTGCTCAGCATTTAGTGACTTTTTTCCTCCCTCTTTCTCAGTCCTTTCCTCAGCTGTATACACATGTGTGTCGTTGGCAGCAGGGGGCACTGTTGGTCTGTTGGCGCATACATGACCTGTGAGGTGATGTGCTGAAACTGTTCCTGTAGTGAGGCCTTTTTGTCCCTGTGTCCACTGGTTTCTATGTGCTCCTTGTACACGTTGTACACGCTTTTCTAGCAGCTTTAATGTAGTTGGGCTGAATGCCTGATCATTGTAGTTGGGCTTCAGGTATTGATCAGAGAAAGGCTCTGAGCAGAACAAAGAGCATGTCCAGAGTTTTGGGCCAACTCTCCGCTTTTGTTGGGTGCAGAGACACACACGTTTGGCTTTAGTAACATTGACGCGCCTCCCTATAGGCCCTCAACATCTGTGCAAAAATATAGACCAGGACCAGGAAGACCTGAGTATCTTCTGCTGAGCGTCTGGAGTTTAACCTTCAGGAGGGTCAAGGCCCCGCTCACTCTGTCTGCATCGATTCATTTTTCAATTCATTAGTTTGCTGTATGATCAGGCTGAGCTGCTCTCTGAAATGGCTGGCCATCAGGGAATACCTTTGCTGAGGAATGAAGGAGACTACATGAGGAGGGGGTGATTGGGCAGAGAATCTGAAAGACTGTTGTTGTCCTTACGGCCTTATGTGTGCAGGACGGAGTGTGGTAATAAGGCTATGTGCTGTTGTGTCAGATTTATTGCCATTCTTCTGCCCTTGTTGCTTCTGTGGGATGTGAAAGAGTAAAAGAGGCAGACACAAAGAGGTGTGTTGGGACTAAATGCAGATTGAGTGGCTACGTAGGTGGTGAGGGAGGCCAGCATTAATATGATGTACTATTCAACAAAAAAATATCTTTGGTAACTCTCCTTAATCAGGAACAAAACTGCCCAAAATGATTCTCATTATAAAAGAGACAGAATCAATGATTGTCCTTGTGTGAGTAATGCAGTGGACCTGACTTCTCAATTCACCTTTTAAATTATGCTTTTTTCAGGTGAGAGCTTGACTTTTTTGACTGACAGAAAAGATGATTGCATGGCACGAAGGATTTTCCGGAAGAGGACACATTCAGAGAGCCAGGACCTGGTGGAGTTTTCACAGACATGGTTCACAGCCAATTCCCCATGACTGTTGTCCCAGCCCAGCTCCTGACCTTCTGAAGGCCCTCTCCATCTCTCAGGCCTTGGAGAAGGTGGTGGCCGATGTGCCTGGCTGTCCCGGGCTGGTTCCATGATCGTCATGCCAACGGTCCACGCAGCGGCGCCGTGCATTCATGAAGAAGTTGCTGACTGTGCTGAGCTCCAGGCCAAGCTGCTGGGAGATGGTGATCTGCATTTCCTTCGATGGGCGCTTGTTCTCCTTGAAGATGGCAATGAGTGTGCGGCGCTGCAGGTCGGTGAAGACCAGCCGTTGCTTCTTAGGTGCTGTGTTTCGGTCCTTGTGTTGCTCCTGTTCTTTACGCTTGCAGGCTTGGTACAGACAGCGGCGGTCGGACGAAGAAGGATGAGAGTGGGAGGCAGAGGGGAGAAAGCACATAAAACAAGGTAAATATACAAAAGTAATATATTTCATTACAAAACAACAAATATACAATGTGGAGGGAAAGACACTATACAACTATACACTGACAAATCCTATAGCTCCATCTCTATTGCCATATTAAAGTTGATTTAAAGCTAATCCATGCCTCTTGCCCAGTGGGAATATTCCTTCCATCCTGCAGAGTGCAGACAGGGAGCCAGCCTGCGGTGAGGGAGAAGGAAGGGGTGAAGGGGGAGAGGGACTGGCTCTTGCCTGCTAGCTGGAGACACTGCTGTTTGATTCAATATTAATGCAGTTTGAGTCGCAATGGGGGACTGAGTGACTGTTGCACAAAAGTAAGCATTTTGTGAGCACATATGTATGGAATTGAGAGGCAAAGGAGGAGCAGATGTGGCTGGGAAGAATTATTGTAGAGAAAAGAGGGCTGTAAGAACAGAAAAAGGTGGAGGAGTTAGACAAAGTGTGTGCATTTGTGTATGTGTTCAAGAACCAAAGAGACAAGCTGAGAAGCAGAGCAGGGAGGGGTAGAGCGTACGGAGAAAGAGAAAATATTGACCGACTTTGCTGTAGGAATTGGGGGGTTCTCTGTAGGGACTGAGGTCAGAACCCCCCCACCACCCCCCACTCCCCTACCCCCCCCAGCAGGTCTGCAGTCTGCTACTTCAAACAGAGCCCACTGGAGCCCACTCTATTGAGCTCTGAGAGGGTATTTATAACCCAACTCCCCCCGCAAACACAAACACTCATATGAGCCCCTTCACATACACTAGGCAATTTTCAAAAGATATTGTAGCAAGTGTGTGCCTTTACGTTGGGGAGGGGGGCCAGTGGGGAGGAGGTGTTGGAGTTGTTGGCAGCGAACAGCAAAATTAATAGTTAATAGAATGTTGTATTGTGGGTAAGTGTTGTAATGCAGAGCACTTGTAGGAGAGGGGTGAATGTAGGCAGACAGGTGCAGGCTAAAAGGCGCCATGAGGCAGGAAGTAGTGAGGAAGGCAAAGGCACTGGCCCGGCAGTCACATGTCCCCCCACCGAGGGACCAATCGAACCTGTGTGTCCCTCAAGGCCGCCCTACTGTCTCTATAAAGCCACAGCAAATTGGAAAGAGGAGCAGACTTATCCATGCCATCCCTGTGGGGCCTCTACCTTCTGCCTGCCACTCGTATTGCCTCTTATACTTTTAGACTTCAGTAACGTCTCACTGTGGCTCTGTGAATGTGAGCTTCTTCATGCATTTAAGGACAGATTTTTTTGCATCTCCTGTGGTTTCATGTTATGTGTGCATGTACTGGGGGCCGCTGGTGAATTTTGCTGAAGTGGCTGGAGCCAAGCAGTGGCGCTCTGTGTCTAATTACAGTGGAACAGAGCCCATTGATCAGCCATTGCAGTCCAATCTGTTTACTACAGATGTCTAACCTGCATGCTGGCCCATCCATCATATTCATATTTCATCAACACTGCAGCTATATATATATATATATATATATATATATATATATATATATATATATATATATATATATATATATATATATATATATATATATATATATATATATATATATATATATATATATATATATATGCAACAACACATGCTAATGTGCCACTTATAAAAGTCTTTCAATATACACTTGTGCACTCTATGTGCAAACATTGTGAAACTGATAATCTATCACAATTTTACTTTACCAAAGTGGCACCTCCATGTTTCCCTAGAAATAGAAAGTTAAAGCCATTCTTCGGAATATTCTCCATGAAGAAGATAAATTATCTTCGTGTATATATATATATATATATATATATATATATATATATATATATATATATATATATATATATATATATATATATATATATATATATATATATATATATATATATATATATATATATATATATATATATATATATATATATATATATATATATGTTTCCCTAGAAATAGAAAGTTAAAGCCATTCTTTGGCTGAAGATGAAGATAAATAATTTAGATGTCTGTGGAAGATTTGAATGGCACAAGCAGAAGGTCCTCCTGCAGGCCAAATAAGAGTCAGGTTTGTGGATATGCAAGCTCGATCACAGTAAGGATGCATGTTTTCTGTCCTTGTTGCTGTGGCTTTAATTATCAAGTCATAATGAGTTACATTAGAGTAATTGCTATGCTGAGCTGAACAGTGGTAGCAGAGTAATATAGTAAAGGTACTTAACTTTGTTATAAATTTTCTTTTCATAGGAAAAATCCATATCCCTAGACTTACTTTAGACTTAACTGCTATGCTGGCGTATATTTAATGAACATGATTTTTTTAATGTAAAGAGGTGATATTTTAGATATTTTGATCCCTTTCATAACAGATCCATACACACAATTGATTTATTTACAGATCGACCTGTCACGTTTCCGGTATCCAGTCAAATGAACATAATTTATATGATCAAGACATCGCATTCTACATCTTGAGATCAAAATTAATTTTATGCATCTTAAGTATGTTGTATGCACATATTTTCTTCTCTAATTTTCCAAACTTTTTTAGGATCATCAAGTTGTTTACACTCTACTAATGCTGTGTGTATGGAGGTTTTCCTGGTGTAGCTTTCCCATATTGCGGGGCTGATATTTCTACAGTGAGCGGAGGTGCACCTCTTGTTTGACCTGTACTTGTGTGAGAGGGGATTTGTCTCTCAGCAGGAAGGCGATTGTATACAGTCTCTGGCCTAAACACACTAAGCTTCAGTCTGTTTGATGTGGAACAACGGCTCTGCTTCACAGCTCTGCCTCATGAAGTACTGTATTCTGTAGAGAAAAGTTGTGCTCTTAATTAAGGAAAAAAACACTGTATATGTCACTTGACATCTTAATTTTATATTGTGACATATATTTAAATGCACTCATTTTCACATCAGCGTTATTTAAATCTTTTGAATGTTTTAAACATATTTTATTATATTGTTATAATAAACTAAATTTAATTAACTTACTTTTTTTTTTCTCTGAGTGTATTTACAGTGTGGTTTGCCACTTGTGTTTTAAGTGGTCACAGATAAAGTCGTTTCCAAGATTGTCTGTAGCCATTAAAAGCATAAAAGTGTAATTACAAGTAAGTGCCTCCCTGAATGAGGTTTAACATCCAGCCGAGCCTGTGCCCTCTTTTTTCTCCATCTTTGCAGCGTGCAGTCACGCTCTGCTCCTCATCGACCGCTTGGCTCATTGTGTGTGCTTTGTGCTCTTTCTGTCGACAGGTGTCGCTCTGGCTGTGGCCTGGCTGCACGGGGCGCCATAGTGCGCTGCCTTTGCTACAGGCGCTGGATTTAGTAATCAATATCAATCGATCTGTGAGGAAGGGGGCCCTGATTACTGAACCAAGCCCGGCGTAGAAAAGAAAAAAAAAATCGATCATTGCAGCTTTTAGAGCTACAGTAGGCACCGAGCTGAGAGACGGACATAAAGTCATGCACAAAGAGCACCCGGACAAGAGCTGAAATCCTGGTTTGGTGAGTGTTTTGTGAAGTGGGCACCCCGCTGCTGCACAAGCGCTCTTGGTAATGTCTGGAAGTAGCTTTATATGGAAATACTAACTCTCTTTGAAAGAAGCCCTGCGTCTTGTAGCTCTCATTACCACACGCAAATTCAATATTTATTCTTGAACACATTCAGGCGTTTTATTTTCCATAATTATTTTTGATGTTTATTTTTTGATGAAAATAGCAGCGCACTCAATCTTGACTACTGGCAATTTTGCTTAGTCTATAGACTCAAGGGTCATACTGATTTCTTCAAAATTTTGTAATGAGTGATTTCTCTAAATCCGCTCCGATGAAAACGATATAACTCCGGCCCTTTACCCCTTTCCTGATGACATTAATATTCTTTGCTTCACGACAAACCAAGCGAGGTTAAGAGAAAGGCCCTGGGTGTTCAATATCGATCGATAGATTCGTGAATAATTCGTGTGTGAAATTCAGTCCGTCCAATTAATTATGCCTCGGAGGGGAGTGGGCCTAGAGAGGAGAGATTCATGAAGGGGCGGGAATATGGACGAAAACACGGCGAAAAGAAAGCCTGCCGCGCTCTTTCGCTGCTGAAAATCATAATGAGGATATGTTAATTGGAGGTGTGCACGTGATGTGGACATCACCTGTTAGGTACCTGTGCAGCACGCCTGCACGCGCCCATATCAGCATTAATCATTTATTGATTACCATGCCCTTCCTGCTCATAATGAGAAAGTCAAAGTGGCTCATATTGTGCCTGTGTGCTTTATGAAGCCATGATTACGCATTGGACTGTTTTGCGTCTGGTTCTAGCTGTTCTCAATCCCGTGTGAGAACCGTAAGCGCGCGAGGTCAGTGTGTGTTGATTTAATTAATTTACCAATAAACACATTTATAGGCTCCCGTTGTGCGCGTTCACGCAGCACATACCGTTCACTGTTGAAGCAATTAGTGAACAAAGATCTGAACAAAGCTTAATCTTAAATTTCGGCTGGATCCTTTTTAAGTAACATGCGCGCTCTTTAGTGGGAGATTGATACTGCTGTGAATTTGCGCGTCCTGTGCATTGTGGCAGTTATTCCATTTCGACTGCAGGGCAGTGCCAAGCTCTCGCCAGGCCAAAACACTTCCAGCTCAATACTCCTTAATGTAATGACTGAGAATTGGTGTTAATATACTGATAAAGCGACACAATGTGTTTGTTTGCCTTCTGCCACGACTCAGCTGCGAGGCATTTCCCCTGCACTTCAATAACACTCAAGCAATTCACTGACTGCCTTCTCTAACTCTCTCCCGCGCTCACAGATCACTGCAATATATGTTAAGACATACTAAGTTTAGTTTAGTTTGAATGCATAAAAATATACCTATACACCTGAATATAAATACATAACACTGTGAGAGTTTACCTAATGCAGTAATGTATTATCTTATTTCATTGTATTATTGATACAATTTGGTATAAACATATTCACAAATAATAATAATAAAAAACATTGCACTGATGTGATGCAGTTGGTTAATTGGATTTATTTTTATTTATTATAAAAAATAAATAAATAAAATCAGACTTTCCTTGCGCGGCCCGCGGTGCGCCTCTTTACTCTTATCTGGACTTGCCTTTCATCCATAATTGCATTGACCAGTTATGCGTGTTGTTAGTAATGACCTGTTTTATTCTGTGTTGTTTCACATACAGTTAATATGAGATTGAGGTTTGGTTTGGAAGGAAATAAAGTACATCACATTTTCAATTCAAACAAAAATAACAGCGCGTAATACATCAAACTTTTGTTCGTTATATTATATAACATGTAGAGGCAAATGTATAAAGTCAAATTAAAGTACATCACATTAAAATGAAGAGGTTTCTATAAAGTATCAGTGGTGCGCTTCGCTCTCATACTCCACTCGTGTGTGTTTTCTTTAGACTAAATAACTAAACTATATGTTTGTGTGGCACGTGGAGCACAGTGTGCGCGTGCATGACGCGATGAACTGAAACGTGTAAAGATAAATACTAATAAATTACAACAGCCTATTAAAAAGATCCCGATCGCATACTTACTTTTTGGAAATTATATTTGTAAATGTTGCACTGTCCATGCGTGACAAGTGTGTACGTTCATGTGACAAAATGTCTTGACGCCTCGGATTTATCCTGTCAGAATAAACACTGTAAACGGCTCAAATACATCATAGACAATTAGGCTTAGAATTGAATATAATTTATACATGTTTTATATTACGTGTGCTGTTTGTTTTAAAATGTTGGGTTTTTTGTTGTTGGTTTTTTTGTATTTTTGTATTTTTGTATTTTTTTTGTATTTTTTTTTTTTTATTTTTTTTTTGTATTTTATTTATTCCTTTAAGTTGGCATTTGATCTCTTGGGGCTGTTAATAAGAATTTCTATTTCTAATTTACTATCAAAACGTGAGTGTATAGATAGGCCAATGTGTGCAAATTATTATAGTTTTTTTAAAATCTTTCTTCAGTGTTGCGTTTTTGCGTATCGCTCTGTTTTAAATAGTTTACCTCAAACATAAAAGAAATAATGAAAAGTGGACCAACGGACAACCAGTTCGTTATATCTAATAACATTTAATACAAAGGCATTATGGGTTGTCATCGATTCGCTCATCAATTGATTTCACAGTCGTTTTGCTCCTTTGTTGATCTGTGTGGGGTTGCCCAACCGGAGTTTCAGGTTGCATCTGTGGCTATGAGAAGCTCTGTGAGTCAGTGCGCACTGTGTGTTTGCGGTTTGGTTGTGATCGACCGATGTAGAGAGACTTGCAGCGGTTCTGAACAAACCATCCTCGGGCTCTGATTTCAAAAAGACCCGAAAAGGTCGGCCCAGGTCTCTTTCTTCATGACATGGCTCGTGAGCGCAGAGTCCGCTGAGGGTGGCGCACCTCACTAGCTCAGGCCTCTATGGCCACAACTCCATTTCATTGACTATTAGAAATAAAACTAGAGTGTTTTTATTGTTTTACTCCTATAAAATATTGCTCAAAATGTAGGCTAATTGTCATGTATGTTGTATTCGTGTTGTATTGATAACCGACAGGGTATCGGATCATTTTAAAAGCTGCAATATATAAATGGCCAAAAGAGAAACGACATCCTGCGTGCTCTCCGCCAAAGACAGTTGGCTACACGTCTTTCTATTCTCTTTAATTGCGAAGACATTGTCCTTGTCTTGTGTTCTTAGCATACACATTAAACAAGCCATTATCAGGGCTTTAATAAGAGATGGCCTATCAGGTCCTGAGATAAGCAGCAGCCTCCCTGCTCTGCCAGTGCAGGTGGATTCTGGAGAAGAACCAGAGATAAGGTCACTCTCATATCTGGACCTAACATCACCAACATATGAACAGACCTACTGGCTGTAAAGGCTACCATTAAGCGTCTGTAAAAATCTCTGAGTGTTGAGAAGAGTTTTGGGCATCCCTCGTGTTATGTAACAGCGGGCGGAGTTCCTGCTGCCCTGGTCAACATTTAATTGCACAGCAGCCGTTTTTAAAAGCGCCGCTGACTCTGCCATTACGTAAACCTCATCAGCTTTTGGTAGGTCAAGAGGCGCTCTGATTGGTTTACTTCTCACGAAGACATAAGGCATAGGCCTAAATAACGCGGTCATTTGACTCTGAGCACAAGGATGAATAATGAGATTTAATTATGATTGTCTTAGGTCTGGCCTCTCTTTGTGTTTTGCCTGGGAATGCGATGCGCGCTGGGCCATTAACCCTTTGATGCCAGCCCTGTGTATTCAGCGAGCTCCGCCAGCAATTTGATTTAAAGGTCATTCTCTCCTATCGATCCGGTTTGGCGAGGGGGCGACGGAGTAGCGTAGGAATTGATCATCTAAAATAGAAGAGACGGTATTTGAGACTGTACAGAGAGAGCCCATGTAGACCACTACTGCATTTGAAATCGCCGTAGGCACGCCCCCATTGAAATCAAAGTGTTCGTACGCAAAGGGCAGGGTTAAAAGTGGAGACAGTACAGACTCCTGCTGCACTGCCAGTTCAGCAGACTAATCTGATTTATATTAAAATTACATTATTTGAATAATGAGGTCGAATGGTCAAACCAGTGTGGGTGGCTTGTGTAATGAACCAAAAGGTTAAACGTCTGCGAACTTCTCCTGCACATTCCCATCACGCTAAACCTCTCACATTTCAGAGTCAGCCTTTTTGACTGTAGATGGAACACCGTACGTAGGCCTATGCGTTGTGGGAGCGCGCGTTTATTATCCGCTCTGAAGGCCGAGCCGTTAATGGGAGAAATGGTGTTGCATGCTGGAGATGGAGGGGGTTGCATGGCGCAGCTCCAGCGATGGGAAGGAGAGGCCAGGGAATGGAAATCAATACCGATTCAGGACTCGCCAGAACGGCCTTAACAATGTGGCGCTGACGCACTCTGCATCCTGGTCACATACATTGGCAGAGGCGGAGATGTGACATGTAGCTACATGTAGTGTGTTTTCCCAAAGAAGCAGCTTTAGAGTATACATTTATTGTAATATATGGCCCACGTGTTTACATGTATCTTTTCCTTACTAGATGTATTGAAATGAATGTATGTGTGATATGCTACGTACTTAAGGCACAGATAATGATACCAGACCAGAGATGTCATGCCCTGTGCTGGGAGTAACACTGAACACTGGATTTGGACAAATAGCCCCGAGCTATAACCTTAAGAAAATGACTGTTGCTTTCCCACAAGAGGATTTCAAAGGCGTTCCTTGTACACGAAGGGTCTCATACTTACAGCACACGATGCTGTGCTTAACGAACAACGAGGCACTGAAACCGCAGCTGCACTGTTTACTCCCCTATCTTCCCCTTACACATCAATTATTAAAGTTGCAATCGATCATTTCGTGGGCTAACATCAAGCCATCTCTCCATGAAAAAATCTGTTTTAGATTATCCTGCATCCATCATATCTCATCCAATTAAATCTATTATATTGGCTTTAAATTACAAAAAAAGAGAGCAACACTCGATTAGCTTTGTATTTGACGGGTTTTCCAAAATATTGACTATAGCTTTTGTATTCATTTTATGTTCTCCAGCCAAGCTGGAGATTTGAATGGAAGGTTGTGATTACCTTTGCTTGGGAAGTGGGCTGGAGGATAGCCTGAGTGACAAGAATGTGGATTGTAATATTGATCGCATGGGTGGAAGCTGTTGGATGAAATAATGGTGTTTAGGGCCTACAAGAATGCTATTAACTAAATATTGGTAAACGTCCAGTCTACCACCTTGAACTGTCCTCACACGAAAGACCTGCATTTCAAGTGACTTGAGCTTTTCAGCACCATAGACAGCGCCCAGCGCCTTTAGGCCCAAATAAAGTAGTTTTATTGTATGTGAAGTAAACAGAAGGTTTCCGCTCTTTGAGCTCCTTGAATTCTTCAGACGTTTAACCTTTCATATTAATCTAGATGCACATCATTACAATATCCCTACACTCTGTCCGCTGCATGGTGTGCACGTGAAGGGCGTACTGTGTGTGTGGGGGGTTTATTTGGGGGTGGGGCCGATGGGGATCGAGTATTACTCCTGGATTAGGCCTGTGTAAACTGCATGTACTCCATTGAAACGTGAAGAGAGGCCTCCCACCCTCATTCCCAAACAATGTTTTTTCTGCGTGTCCTGGGGGTCTTGACCTGTGCACACTGGCACGTGCCCTGTCCATTCAGATGGTAATAAGCCAACTGTGCTTGATTATGAAGAAAGCCCTAGCATGCCATGGCACATCGTCCTTGTCACTGGAAATATTAACGATTGGGGAAGACACAGCAGATACATTTTAACAATAATAACAGCCATAGCATTTTAATTTTACGCATTATTTAGGGACGAGTGTTTGTAAAATGCATTTTTTTAAGAGCGAGCAAACTCCTGTACGTCATGGTGTGTCAGCACTGTCTCTGTAAATATTAAACATGGTAGAAATGACTTAGCAAAATAAACATTTCAGACATTCCATCCCTGGTCATTTTGTGTTTAGGGCGATCTTAAATTTATAAGAAATAGAAGAGTGACTAAACTGCTCAATCGTATGTGCCCAAGTCTGACTAAACAAGAACCACCATCAGTCTTTTCACACAGTTGAACGTAATTACAACAAAGAGAAAAGGTGGCTGTGGCGTTTTTATAACCGTTGTTCTCTTGCCACTCTTTCCGGCTACCTCCCCCTCACCGGCAGGGAGAGACCAATGGGAGAGAGTGCTGAGGCGGGATAATTGATAGATGCACTGGCTATCCTTATTGATCAGGGCCGTATTGACTCAACCAAATACATTGAGATAGAGTGTGGAATTCAACGCAGATGCATAGACGAATTGTTTTCATACTTAATGCAAGATTTCAATGCCCCCATGCCCAACTATTGCACGTCTGGCTGTATAGTTTTACATTTTGGGGCATGTATGTGTAGACTACGTTTTACATTTGTGGGTAGATTATGGGCGGAGATGAAGCGGGGAGCCCATCACAACAGTATAAGCCTGTAGGCCGTTCTGTCGCTCGGCTGCTGTTGTTGGAGGATGTTGAGCGTGAAGGGTACCTCAAACAGGCCTCTCTGCTCTAGTTTTCCGCCTTAGACCTCGTGTGTGTGTGTGTGTGTGTGTGTGTGTGTGTGTGTGTGTGTGTGTGTGTGTGTGTGTGTGTGTGTGCGTGTGTGTGTGCGCGCGCGGGTGTGTGGGTGTGTGTGTGTGTGTGTGTGTGTGTGTGTGTGTGTGTGTGTGTGTGCGCGCGCGCGTGTGTGCGTACGTGTTTCTCTGGCTGGCATTTTCACATTAGCTAAGCAGGGCAGCTTCATTGATTTGTGTGACTGTGATGAATTTGGAATAGTAATTTGAATTTATTGATTGATGTGGCCGAGCGAGTATGGCCCAGCCTCACTTTCAGCCTCGCAACCCCCAACTCCCACTCCCAATCCACATGTGCACCAAGGATAATGGTGATTTTAAATGCAATAAGTAAAATGTTGCAGCGCTCATTTACATACAAGCCATTTGTCATTTTGCCCATCTGAACTTACCCGGCCAGTTCTGACTGCTGCGCGATTTTATAACAGACCGTAGGCCATCATAGGCTTTCATTGTAGTGCATTTTACAGTAAAATCACAAACACCATCTAACAGGGATATTTGGATTAAGACAAGACAGCGAACCGCCTTGGCTTGTTCTGTGCCCAGGTATGTTATTACGGGACCCCGTAAGAATTCGTAGTTGTCAACTGAATTGGGGGCTTCCTTTATCCTTGCCTTGCACGAGGTGTGGAAGATATAAAACCCCACAGCCCAATTAGCTTTAACAGCAGTGGCACTTAAAGAGACAATTGTGGAGTGTTTAAATCTTTATTTACCAGAACCCCTACTAAATGCGTAAAGGAACAATTTACATGCCATTAAGTGCTTTTCAATAGGGCATTGACTGGAACTAAAATATGCCACTATATCTGCTTAATTGAATTGTTCGCTGAAATACGGCACGGAAGAGCTGATTGACGTTTGGAAGTCTAAACGGAGCCTTTACACAATTATCAATGGGGGGTTATCCACACCTCAGTTTTAAGCCACTGCCACGCGTGTCCTTTACACTGAAAAGGCGAAGCGGGTTGAGCGCACAATGGGGATCAAAACGAGTGGTCATTCAGAAAAGAGAGCCAGATGGAGGACGCGTGTCAGCGCCATTGTACCCCCACCCCCGAGTGGCCTATCTGCGAAGTGTGTCCCGTGTGATAACTGCGCGCACATCATGACCAAAATGACCCACACGGATAATTTCATAAAGTCTAATAAACGGTGCTGGCCTTGAACCAAGTTTGGAAACAAGATAGCCCAGAGTGCACAAGGAGCAAAGACTAGCCACAGAAAGGCGCATCTGTTTGTGTCCGTGTCTTTCACATCCAAATCGATCATTTATCAGCGCGCGCCTCTGAAAAGGGACGCCTGGACCTGGGATATTGATCCATAGGAGGTCATGCTCCCCATCTCTTTGGCCAGGCCTCAGACGAGCCTTGTTTGCAGTGCGCTGCTTTGACAGGAGAAGTCAACTATGATAAAGCCACTATATCATGATTGTGTTATTCCAAAGTAAATGTGAGGACTGTGAGTTAAACTATGGCTTCAAGACAAGATTTTATCATGTACTTATTCATCTGAATACTGTGCGTGTTACCGAAACAGGAATGAGCGGAGGAGAGGTCTTTTTGTCTACTACTTACTGCTACGTTCGTGCGTAAAACTGCTACTGGCTGAGACTGACCCTACTTTAGCTATTTTTTCTGTTTATCCCCACCGGTGTTTGTTTATACTGTCATGGATTGTAACATCAATCAGACTATAGATCTCCCAACATTTAACACTCCAACTGTCATGATGAAGTTTTACTCGATATAATCGACTAATAACTTCTAGTAATGTCTGTTTGAGCAGCTATTGACAGTCTCGCCACATTGACTTATAATTGATCCCTCCACATCACTCAGGTTGGGAGCTGTCTCCTCACTCACCTGCAAGTCTCAGCGCTGACATCCGCTGGAACTCGGGCTCCTGCAGCCACTTCCACATCCTCCTAAAGGTTTCGCGACCTGATTTCAGTTTACTCCATGGTTTTGGATTCCGCAGCAGGTCAGACAAAGTTCCCTGGGACCGGCACAAGATCCTCTGAGCAAAAATGGCCTGTGGGATGCTGTAGCGCTTGAGCTCTGCGGTGATTCTTTGAGCCACCTCTTTGGTGTTTATTTCCTCCACTTGACCCGACCCAGCGCCTTGACCGCCCCCCACCACTGTCTGCCGATCTCGCTCTGACAGCATGGAACCATTGGCCTGAGAGTGCGGGTGGCTGTGATGGTGGATACCGTTGAGGGATGACATCAGGCCTGCCCCGTGGCCCCCAAGTCCTCGCGCCAGATGCTCTTCACCTCTAGACAGCATGGCAGCGTGGGACTCAAAACCTCCGGTTGAGAGCATTTTGTCGTTGGAGAGGTGAGCTCCTGGCCCATAGGCGCTGAGGGTCTGCTGAGAGCTATGCAAAGAGCCCAGACCATTGGACAGGGGCGACAGAGGTTGCCCCATGCCCGACATGTCTTTGGGATAGTGACCATACAGATTGCTCATGGATGCTAAACTGCGATCGTCCCTCATAAGTGTGAAGCTACCGCTGACGTTCCCCGCTCCCAGCCGCTGGTGCGCGGGATGATGGTGCGCGTGCGGGTGTGGATGGTGAAATTTCTCTGACACGGTTGAAATTGGCGGCAGGTGCTGCAGCGGCGTGAGAGTAGTGTAGGTGCTGCTCAGGCTCATCCCTGAGTCGCAGGACATTGTCATGGCGGGATGCAGGGGTCCCGACAGTGCGTGGTCTGTGCGGTAGTCCCCTGCACCCTCCAGAATTGAGGCCATGCTGGACACCATAGCTGACCGTCCGTGCGACACCAAGTTCCGATGCGACGCCGACGATTGTCGCGCGTGCGGCGAGTTCATTAAGTCGCTCGTTTGATGAGAGTGAGACACGCCGTGCAGATTTCCAATGTTTTCCATCGTAAGCTCCATCGCTGAAAGGATCTTTATTTCCACCCCTCTCGCCGTCCGCTCCCCCTCTCCCTCTCACTGGCGCTCTGTCTCACACTCCTTTCCAATAAATTGTCAACGATTTCAAAGCCAAGCCATTGATTGTAGTTGCAACTCTGCAGTCAATCCAGCATGATTTTAAAAGATCGCGTCCCTGCTACCGCAAACCAGTGCTCAGCGGAAGGTGTCTGCCTGGGTCTCTCTCGCTGTGGACCACCTTCTACTTTAGCCAACGCACTGCTCTGCTGTCTGTGTGTATATGAACGTGCCCGCGCCCCGAGCGTGTCTGTGCTCATATGCGCGCCCCCGTGGCTGATGCTCGCCCTCGCGCACTGGCGTCTGGGGCCAATCTGACGTCACTGGTCCCAGATGTCATGGGTTGTTCATGTTGCAAGCTGAACCTCAGATTTTCCAAAAAAGATTACATTAGACACTTTGTTCAGATAAAACATAGCCCTCCAATCAGAAGTGTTGTTTCTGCCGCGTGGCCAACATTTGCACTGAGGCGGATAAGAAGAGCTCATGCCTGTTGTTTTTCCCGATAAAAGTGAAAAACACGGCGCCAGCCGTGCATGTGACGGGGGTTAAATATTAATAATTGACATGTGTCACATCTGACCGGAGTGTAATGAGAAAACCACAAGAGGAGGTCATGTGTTACGCACTTCTTTCATCTTTATTCATAGACTGAAGATACATAATTTATAAATGCCTATGGGAGATTAGTACATTTGCACATGCGCTGGGTTAGGATGATTTCTTTCTTTAGGAGGCCAGCTCTCTGATTCTGCTCAATACATGTGACCTTTGACACCTCAATCTTTTTTAAAAACAAAACAGCAAACCATTTAGAAATTTTAGGCCTTGTCTTTGTAAAATGCACTGAGAAAGTATGTCAGCAGAATATCTATGTTCAGTCAAGAAACAATAATGATCTATCAATTTGCAGGTGAAAATGTATTTTAGTGTCCGATTAGAAAATAAAGATATGACAAAATGCAATTGTACATGCCTTCTGCAGTAGCCCATGGTTTCCCCGAATGTTTTGGTCAAGTTCTTAACAAACTATTCAGTAAAACTTAACTGTTTTCTTATGTCAGTTCTGGTCAGCAGTTCATCAATGTCAAACATACATAGATCAGACAGAATTATCAGTGAGTTGGTGCCTATTGGAGAATCCCACTATGTACAGGAAATGGAAAAGCAGCATTTCAAGCAGCTACATCCAAACCAAATTGAGATAACCTGAATAATGTGTCTGTGCTTCAAGGAAAAGAGAGCCTAGCTATTTCAAAATAATAAATCATCGTAAAGAAAACTTAAAAAAAAAAATTAAATTAAATTAAAATAAAAAAAATAAATAAATAATCCATGAGTGACTATAGCGCATGTATTGAGCCTTTGTGGACAGACTGTATGTGTTGTATTCCTGGGGACAGCAGGCTCTTCCTCCTTATAGAGTATAGACAGTGTTGTAGTGTGTGTGCGTATAGGGTGAGAGGCTAATGTGCTCACACTCGAGCCAACGTGCGAAGTGTTAAATTTACAATATTAACAATGTTGTGATATGTTGTAATCGTCAGTTTTTATCGCGCTCTCAGCATGTGTTCTTTCAGAAGTAAATGTCTGTAGTAAAGTCGTTTTTGTTTTATGGGGGGCAAACTGCCCAAGTTCTTAATGTAATTGAATCGAAAGATGCCAGTTATAAGCACTGGGGCAGTACCTCACATTTTTGGTAAAATTTCTGTGAATGTCCCACAGGCGTTTGGGCAAAGAATGTTACAGAGCATGGCATTTTCACCAATGCTATGCAAAATGAGCCCATTAAGATTTCGATGAAAGAAAAATATATTACAACAATCCCGGTAGAGACAACACTAATTATTTACAAATTACACAAAATAATTGTCCTGACCAGTGTTGACCAACACTTCTGTGTCATCCATAACAGATCAGAGGAGCTGTGGAACCAGTGGCCTTGGCACGCACCTCTGAACAGCGCACCTCACCAATGTGTGGCCAACAGGGGACAGTGACTTTTGGCTGTGCCAACAAGAGAGAACAGTGGTGTCCGGTTGGGTTAATGTCCCTCTATTGATCCCAGCAACCACTGCTATCGAAAATGAATTACCGAAGCCCGCTCAGCAGCGAATCCGTCATCTGTGCTCAGCCAGCCGGCCACAGCAGCTTATTGGGCGCACTGGTGATGGATGTTAACTTTCATTGCGGCTCCTTGCTCCTAATTCACCAGGGTTTACAACCTAAGAGCACGCGCTGAAAGTTTGAGACTTTTCCAAAGATTTGAAACTACCATCATTTCTCTTATTGTGTATTCAACGCTAATGAGAAGTTACTAAGAGAACAAGGCTGAAACGGGGTCAGCAAGCCGTGGATAGGGATCATAGTATTATCTCCACTCTAATCAATGGAGGATGAATCCAGCCATAAGCCAAAATAAAGCCGGAATGCAAAGTAAACCTCTTCTTTTCCACAAAATCTATGCTGCCGCCTAGAGCTAGAGTTTTAATTTGAGGAGCCCATCATTGTAGTGTTTTGGAATACTTCTTGAATAAGTATCCCGCTTTTCACACTGGGATACCCCATGGCAAATACAATATGAAAAATGAAACGTGTCGATGTGCGTGTGCCGCATTTAATCTGAGGCTCAGACCCAGGTGAGTCTCCGACGCCACTGCTTGTGTCTTCTCACACAGTGCAGTGTTTTCATTCATTTGTTAATTTCCACATAGCCCAATATATGACCTGAGTTTTATCTTTAAACACTGCTGTCGTTTGCTGATCAACCAATCGATAAATGAACCCGGAGCATGGATCAATACATTTCTGGATGGTCGATACAGAGCCTAAAACGCGCTGTGCACAAATGCTTTAAGTTAAGTCTATATACTGTTATGTGTTTGACCCCTGTCAACAGGCACTTTCATTACCGGAAGTGAAAACAGATAAAGTAAACGAAATAACAATAATAATAATAATAATAATAATAATAATAATAATAATAATAATAATAATAATAATAATAATAATAATAATAATAATAATAATAGGACCTAATCATCTATTCTTTATTTTACTATGTGCTATTTTTTATTGATAGCAGCCAATAGTAGCAATAGCAAAAGTAGAATAGTGATAGTAGTTATGTATATTTTTTTCATTTGTTGGGATAAATTGTGCTGTGCAGCTGCTTCTGCGCAAGATCCAGTGACCGTAGCGACGCACTAATCTTCTCGTGACTTCTTGAATGACTCCTTGGCAGATGCATCACGCTTAATGTATTCCAAAGTATATTTACTTGAATCTGGCTATTGGCAAAAGTTAAGCAGCAGTGTTAGTAACGTCGCATTGATCAGGCCTCGGAGCAGGAGAGCGAGACGAGTTGCACATCATATAGCCCACTATACACTTCACTCTCTGTGGCCTTGTGGAGTGGAAGCACCAACATGTGGCTTGTTTGCCCGTGGCTTTGCTCTAAGTAACTGTGTGTGGGTGTCTGATAGATTTAAACCAGCAAAGATCGCCAGTTTCCACTAATAGCCCATAAACCGAAGTCACTAATAAACATAATCACATCACATCTATATTGGGTGGCAGTTTACGCGCAGTTCTGCTTTGGTTAAATACTAATTGTTTTTTCCCGTCAGTTAGACCTTTAACTTATCGCATTGCCTCCCAACATTTTCTACAAAGTTTCAATAGGCTACAGGCCAAATCAATGTGACCGTGCAATCTGAATGTTACATGTTTGTCCTGTTGAATCATTAAACGCCGGCCCCTCGTGTTAAAACACTTTAGTTTGTGCGCCAGAGAATAGCCTACTGCAGTGGGATGGAGAGGCCTAAATGTGAAGGAGAATCAGTCTTACATTGAATCGCTGTGTTTGTAAAGCGTTTGCCTGCAGTTTGTTAAGGAATTAGTGTGTTGCTATAGATTATTATTTAGGTAGATTTGCATTTGAAAGCAGCCAGCAATAGAGGACCGTAGTGATCAATAGCCCTGGTGCCTTATCGATCCATCCGCAGTCTGATCGATTGGCACACAGAATTGGGCGCACAACACTCTCTACTGTTGGCGTTGTTTTAAAAGTAAAAAGTAAAAATATTGAGGTCTATATTAAAAATACTATGGCTGTGTTTATGTATCTGTTTAGGTCAAGAACAACAGGTGTTAACTGAGGCCTGTGCTGCGTGCCATTAATCAATAATCGATTGGTTCATAGTTAAATGCTTTTATGGCTTATTATTAAAAATAAATAATAATAATAATAATGATAATAATAATAATAATGATAATTCAGCTGCCTAAAACACGCTGGAAGTTGAACACACTCCACAGTAAATTCAATTATTATTAGATATTTTTGCAAGATATTTATCGTCCTGATTTATTGTTGCATTTCACAATTTAGGTCATTTCCTACGGCTTTAATTTCATATTTAACTTCCGTAATTATAATTTGATCAAAAGCATTTATCTGCTGCAGAGCGCAGTTTATTGAGAATAAATTCAGACAGGCCGAAGTTATTTTTATTTTACAACAAAGGTCACGCAAGCCTCAGATTTATTTGAATTATGACATGTTAGAAAAATAACCATTATTCGGAGGTGTTCACATGATGTTCAGATGATCAATAAAGCGACTGATGACAAACTCTTCAATAATCTATCGATTTCATTGGAGCCGATCGCTAAATGTTACACTTGCGCTGGAGTTTCTATTGTTTCCATCTTTATGTGGAGGCCTCTGAGTGAGAGGAGGAAGTGTGTGTGGGTGTGTGGGGGTGTGTGTGTGGGTGTGTGGGTGGGGGTGTGTGTGGGGGTGCGTGTGTGTGTGTGTGTGTGTGTGTGTGTGTGTGTGTGTGTGTGTGTGTGTGTGTGGGTGTGTGTGGGGGTGTGTGTGTGGGTGTGTGGGTGGGGGTGTGTGGGTGTGTGTGTGTGTAACTTACACATGGAAAATTCTTTAGTTCAGTGAAACTCTCTTGCAATATTTTATTGATCTATTAAAATCACCCTTTCACTTTAAGAACCTTAATAGAATTAAAGAAAAAAGAAATGTTTGCCATATTATCTATTATATTTATTTGTTATTTTAACTTTAGTCGAATGTGACTCACACACTTCATTTTATGCACACACTTTATTTTATGTCTTTATTTTTATTTTATCTTGATACATTGCATCTCCGATTATTTCTAAATACATAGTTATTTATAACTACGCAAAAACAGCCCACTCAATAATCATCATTATTACTTTTCAATAATGTTGTTAAAAACATAGCCTATAGGCTGTTAATATGGATCATCTAAAACTGTATCATATGTTTGTATTATTTGAGCTTAATATTCTAGATTTATATGAGGCTAGTTTACATCCCATTTCTTTGTTTGTGCAGGCTACTTGAAGACGTGTGCTATATATATATTACAGTATTTAAGAAAGATTTAATTTTTAATTTAATTTAATTAATGCATACATTTGCATTCTCCTTTTTCTGGGTTTAATACAAAAGACCAAAAAGTGTTTCTGCCGTGAACACACACTTTTGAGTTAGAGATTGATTCTTCTGTGCATTTAGCAAAGGAATACACTGCTGACAGATGCTTTGTCTGTACATATAGTCACTTTATATTTTCATGTATTTTATTTTTGCTTTAAAATATTATTTTAAGACAGAGTGCTAAATAGTATTTTTGTTCAGACACACAAGTCAAAATGGACTGATCGGGTCGTGCGGCACAGATATGTACAGGCACTTTGCTGTGTCTTCACCTGCTTAAAGTTCATATAAGTAACTCTGTTCTATCTATATTCCCTATTATGATGTGGTATTATACAAATGATGTCAGATATTGTATATAACTGATAAATATCTAACATATATAGACACACATTGGAATGTCGGAATAAAGAAACAGACTAAATGATAAAAGATGTACGAAAAGCTCCATCGACAGTGTACGTATGCTTGATATTTAACTGAAGTAATCTTTAGTCATTATTTGTATTTAACATGTTCATGTAAAAACAATTAGATCTATGTGAAGTGGACCTGTTTTTAGCCATGAACATAATTCTGCTTGTTTGCTTCAGGCTGTATGCCCTCCATACATTTATCACGCAGCATAGATTTCAGATTACAATGATTATAGATTGTAATGTGTGTGCATTATCTCAGAAGCTAGTTAAGAGCATTATGCACGGTTTGCTCTCCCCGTTGCTCCCCTGGTTTTTAAGCCCGTAGCTTTCTGCCGTTTTAAGCAGTGCTAACGCTGGATTTATTAGGGCTTAAAGCATAGCCTACACATCTTCCTCAAAGGGGATCAGACATTAAGTGTAGATCAAAAGGATAAGGCCTTAAAAACAGAACAATGCCTTTTGCACTACTTTATTCCCACACGACCATGTTAATACAGGGATTGTGCAGAAAACACTGGAGATGGTTTCTTTTTGTTAAGCGCTTCGTATTTGCATCTGTGTCCAATAATCATGATGGGAAAAGACAGTGTAATTGTACGGCTTACCATGAAATGCACCAGGAGAATGAGAAAGTTTCAAAGTCCTACTGCTGTGTGAGTTTGCCTTGGGAGTAAACCTTTTGTATCACTGGCCTGGTTTATTCCACAGTACATGAACTATATAAGGATAATTTAGTATTTTAAAAAAAATTATTCTTATTTTGTGGCCCAAAGGCTTTATTTGACAAGACGGCTTTAGCATGAAATGAGAAGAGAGAGTGTAGAGACATTTGGTAGATGATCGAAGCTGGGAAATTTGTACAAAAATGTGCATTTTTAAACTCACTCATCTTAGACATCTGTTTCTCTAATCAGTTAATAATCATTTCAAATACTCCTGACTCAAAGGTGAAAGTCAAATTAGCACCATAATTAATATTTTGCCTGTGGTCCATTATTCTAACAAAAATAAATTGTGAAAAGCATTATATTTCGACCCTCATTATTACACCTTGAAATGTACAGTATGGTCATTCAGTTGACTTGAAGTAGCTGCTGGTTTCTGGACCCAAAAGTCTAAATATGTTTGGTTTTTTTTAGTTGTTTTTTTTTTTTTTACAAAGTTACTTTTCTTTTGTGGGAGAGACCGAGACCGTTTTTGTGCTGCTCCAGGTCAGCACATAAAACAGTGACACAGCTTCAGGCAAAAAGAGGAAAAGTCTGAAAAATGACCTACTATCGTCCTGGCACACATATCAAAACATTTCACAACGTGCTTACAACTACAGCGTGCATCTGAAA
This sequence comes from Periophthalmus magnuspinnatus, assembly GCF_009829125.3. Classification (NCBI taxonomy): domain Eukaryota; kingdom Metazoa; phylum Chordata; class Actinopteri; order Gobiiformes; family Gobiidae; genus Periophthalmus; species Periophthalmus magnuspinnatus. Next base: position 9,692,268 of record NC_047129.1, on the reverse strand, counting down.
CTAGATAAACAGTGAAAAATCCCCTCGCCAGCACCACTCAAACCCTTTTTGTCTTCTCCTTTTCACCAGGCAGCGGTGGGAAGCTCACACACCACACATGAAAGGGAAGCATGTATCAGTCAGAATAAATGTGAAATCAAGTACAATTGGCTTTTGCTTAACCCACCCACCTACCCATGCATGAGCCCGTCCGACCCCTCCCGTGGCCGGACCCCCACCCTCCACGCCCGATAGAGCACCCGTTGCTAGGCGACAGAGGGAGAGATGGATTGAGGAGACACGGCCGATCAATGCTATAGAGAGAGAGGCAGCGAGGGGCTAAAGGATGGAGGAGAGGAGGGGAGGACAGAATGCAGAGTGATTGCAGTCGAATTGAGGCTCCAGTTGGGGCTCAACACAGTCTTTTCAAACATCTATCTTTGTTAACTGTAGCACGCCTTCCCAAAATAAATCCATCTCTGCAGCTGTCCACCTTTCCATCTTTGTCTGGCCGCTTTGCTTTAATACTTTTATCACTACAAATTACAGCCAGAGCCGATTTAATACCGCCTCGCTCAAAAAACAGTTAATTGTATATTGCGTGTGCGTTTGCTTTGCCTGTGTCTCTTTCTCCATTAGTCAGAGCGCTCACACAAACACACATGCAGATGCCCGGCCCCAGCACACGGCCCACTGCTGGGTGTTGAGCGCATCGACTGAGTATTGATCCCACCACTCACCTCCCTGCAGTCAGCTCTTGTCCTACATAGCATGCCCTGTCTGATTTCTCCCTTAATGGCTTTTATCCAGCTCCAATCTTTATTTAAACTGAAAAGTAGGAATTAGCACCCACTTCTGTCTAAGTCTCTCTTACCTTTTCTCCTCACTGTCATCTTGAACTAACTATCGGCAACAAATGCTTGATTGACCCTTCTCTCTTCCTCCCCTGGCTATGATTAGTTCTCCATTCAAAACCAAACGCTTTACAGTACTCCACATGGATCTCGAACAATTTTATCTTTATATAAATAATACACTTTATAGACAAGTGTATTGTCTTTTGAGTATTCACACACATAGTTATATGTCATTAATCAAACATATTATTATGAAACAAGTTATTTAAAATGTTTACAGCTGGAATAGTCATGACTACCGACCAGATGCCTTATCCCGAAATGAAAGACATTTATTCTCGTGGCGACTACTTTCCATATTGATGGTCCTGCCTTCTTGTGATCAGACCGCCACAGCCCGGGGAGGAACCCTGGGCTGTGCCGTCATCCATTTCGATTGCATTTGATTTGTTGTTCATAGAGGAAAGTGATGGGAACGCTCTCTTATCTTGGCCCAACAGAAACAAGCCGTACCAAATAAGACACGTTGGACTATCTGTGCTGGCACACACAATAGGGATTAATTGATCCCCTAATACCACAGATAAATCAATTCTTGTCTTCCCCCCAGAGCTCTGCAGCCAATCGTACCGGCCGCCATTTGATCAACAGAGCATCTCTAGCCAATGGGAAGGGGAGGAGAGGTTGACAGACAGCAGCGGTGGAGTGATCCCAAAAAGAATATATTCAAGGGAAGTCCATCAGAAAGCAATTGGGGGCAGTGGGCAGTTGGGTGGGCTCTATTGGTAAACACACAGTACAAATGCTTAGATGTTGACTATAGATTTACACAAGCCAAGTCAAATTTTAACAGCAGTAATAGCACTTTAAACATTTTGGTTTACCTGTTTTACTTTTGACGGATTTAGTACTTTTAGAATTCAATTTTTTGTCATCGGTAACTAGACAACCACAGCTACTTTTTATTTGGTTATGATATCACAGGTCAAAATCAAAAGAAGCAAAGGTTCATGTGTTTGCTATGGTTTCTTCTTTTATAAATCTTTGTTATATAAATGAATACAAAGGTGGAAATATACATGGGCCTTATAGGGCAAAAACCCGGGCAGACATCAGTTATCGTCCAGTGAGTAATAAAACAAAATGACATATGAAATGCTTTGTAAAAAACGCCTTAGCAAACATACGAAACAAGAATGATGGCTTCTCAAGTAAAATGCTGCGAGCTGAACATAAAATATGAACTAAGCGAGGTGACAAATGTTATTTTTGTGACAATATCCCCAAAAGCATTGAGCCAAATGACAGGACTTCAGCCATTTTCTCACAGTTACCCCGTCTTATCCCTACCTGATCTTCAACACACTCTCTTCTTCCTCTCCTCTTTCTCATCAGCACCTTGGCATTTTCTGTCTTTCCCACAAACACTGTTTTCCTCATACGGCTCATATAATAACAGGCTAAAAATATGCCTTGTTTTTCCTTTTTTTTTCTAGTATTGATTTTGCCCGTAGCATTGTCTATGGAGAGAAGAGGGAGAGAAGGGAGAAGTAAGATGGAGGACGGTGGAGAGCGCTGAAAAAGCAAGGGCGCTCTGCCTACTGTATGTGGTAATGCTGTCACTTTTGTTTTGTTATTTAAAATAAGCATTTCATCCTGGTGCATATGGGGTCGCTGTGAAATATACCCTTTATGCCAGTCCCAAGCATGGATAAATGTAACCAGGTAGGGCATCTGGTGTGTAATCATTCCTGTATACTCAGTGTAGGGAAGTAAGTACATCTATTTACTGAAAATGTGCAATTACAATACAAATGACAAGCAATGAAAAACTGTTTCTTTTTTATTTGGTGGTATTCAGAGTGAAGTTATTTTCCTAAAATCAAAGGAATACATAAGTGTACCTCATGCAATCTTAGATTCAAACCACTCGGTATTAGAAAGACAAAAAGAAAACATTGCTCATGCGGTGTGTGCAGGCGTTTTTTCCTTTTCTAAATAGTTATCAATAAAAGCATAACAGGGACTCTGATTGGAACATGATACAGAATATGTTACAAAATACATTTTAATTAAAGTATTCAGTATTCTATAAGTAAATACATTGTAAAAGTCTTCTTTACATCATTGCTAATACTAATATACAAATCACTGAGGCTTGCTTATGTGCTCGCAGGATTCAGAAGTCTTTGGAGAAGCATTGTCTACTCCAAGTGAAATGCCTTTCAATTAAGTACACTCACTAAGTAGCACTTACTATCAGCAGCTCCACACCGCAGAGCACCCAGCCATTCCCACACTGTATATGCATTTAATAATAACCCGGTGAAATGAGAGCAACCTTACTATTGCAAATATGCTCCAGATCAGCTTTTCAGGGAAAATGGTGGGCTCTTTTGGCACTGGTGTATAATGGGAACGGAGAGAGCTGATCAATAGGCTATTGATCGTGCTGGCCAGAGTCTGGGGAATTGAGAGTGAGAATCGTGGGGTAGTCGTCGTGGGGTGGGGGTTGGCTCCAGGTTGAATTTTTAAAACGCTCTATTTCGCCGATGACAAATAGTCGAGTTGAAAGAAAGAGAGACAAAAATACTGAAAGAGTTGAAGCAAAGGAGAGGAGTCGTGTTGTGTTCGCTGAGACCTCCCCGACTCCCCGATGTTACAAGATTTGGGAGCTGGAGATGCCCAACTACAAAGACAAAGGAGGCAGGGACTTGGTACTGTAGCTTGTATGTTTGAGGAGAAAGGGGGGTGTACGCAGCGCAGAGAAATCCCATTCCACAAGCAGACAGTGAACACACATAGGAAAACATTTACAGTCCAATTCTGCATCTGATATCACCTTTAGCCCAGTCAGATATCATCTTTACTGCAGACAGTCTTTTAGAGCAGGTTTTACCGTTTCTACGCTTTCATTTCATCTGCCTGTCAGTTCTATTGAATTTCTGAGTGTAAACATGAAACTCATCCACGCACTCTACACTTAAAGGTAAGAGATCACCACACACATCCAAATTCAATAAAATACATCGGCAAATAGGCCTCCACATGCCATCAATAATATTATGAATTTTCAAAAATGTATTGGCTTTTGTAATGCATCGCAATGAGAACTGCTATATTTTCATAACATAACAATAATGCTTGGCACTGACTTTTTCTGCTTATAAACACATCACCTAGAAGCATAATGGGAACTACACATTACAACATTCTCTAACATTTTCTGGTACAAAGGGTGTTGTGAAGAAACTGACGTATATTTACTGCCAACATACAGAGATAGACTAAGAACACATACTTCTTTTTGTTCTCGATGAGCATTGTTAATTATGTGATTTTTTTTGTGAATGTATTTTGTGTTTAAGTATTATCAGTAGTTGTCAAATAAATGTGCACTGGATATTAGCAAATCTCTCTTTGTTTCCCTATTCCACGTTTATAGAATCTACCCTGAGAGGTCCCTGTCGGCAGCACATATGTCTTTGTGGCCATCCAAACCTTTTGGCTTTCCTTTTTGCATCAGATTATCCACAGAAAATAAGGTGATGACACAGGTAATTTGACTCTTAATTACACATTGCACCACAGCTCATCATTCTTCTCATGTTGAGGCTGGAACAATAGTGACATGACGCAGCCGCTGACTTAAATGTTTGAATGATAGTCAAAGACACAAACACATGTATTAACTGTGAGGCAACGTCTCTCCAATTAAGTGCACGTCTGACACTTGTCAAACTGATCTTGTACACCTTATTCTTTTAAACTTGAGATTTCAGCTGGTCTGTTGCTAGCCTGGCCTCCCACCACAACTCGAATAGAATGGACCTATAGGTTTTTGCCTAGCAGCAGTTCTTGAATGATGTCCACCTATTCTAACGAACCACGAGCTGTTCAATGTTCAATGCAGACCCAGTTGTTGTCATTTGGCATTTTGAGTTCCATTCAAAATGGCAAATGACTCAAAATCCAACATCAGCTCCTTGAACTTTCCAATTAGATTTGTTTGTTCCACTCAATACAAACAAGAGATTTTTCCCCATTATTTTTTGAACATCAACAAACTCACTTATTAATGTATCCCAAATGGTAGAGATGCATGAATCTCCGAAAGCGTTTTTTCATCCTGGGCATCTGTAATGCCTGATAGGAGCTCATAATCATGGGAAAACAACCTGGAAGCATTAGCTATGAGTTTAGGCCAACTGCAGGCAATGGAAAGCAGTTAAAGCACCAGTGTGTAAAGGCCCCTGAGAGGAACTTATACCTCAGTAAAAATTCAGCTGTAAATAATGTATTGAATGCAAACTTAAGGTCCACGGGGAGATATGGATAGGCTCATTACTCTTTTAGTTTGTAGGGCTTTTACGTAGTCTCCAAACAATCGACTCTCTCCCTCTCTCTCCCTGTTTTGATTTAAAGATGCTTTTACCTGCGGATATTGTTATGGATATAAGTATTGTTTTTTATTTTCTACACATCGCCCTGAGGTCTGGAGGGCTGTTAACTCATGCACCCACCCACATGCTCTGCGCCCTGCTAATGCTGGTCTGTTTGCGTGTTGTGTGTTATCTGGTAGCTTGGGTGTGTATTATTGTATTTGTGTGTGTGTATGTGTGTGTGTGCCCTCTCCGGTATGCATTGATCTCTACGCAGGATGTCAAACATTTTAGCGGCGTTCTTGTCCTTGTTATTGCCTCACAGAGCTGGGTTGTTAATGCATTAAAAATCGTTTGTCCCTATCTTTCTAAACTTATCTCGCCCTACTGCCCCGAGCAACACAAGAATACCCCTCCAATGTAACATACGCAACCAGTGCCACCCCCCCCTCCCCTCGCTCTCTACCTAAGTCGCCTCCATCCTCCTGTCTCAATCAATCTTTACGACACCCGGTTGCATCTCTCTAATGTTTCCGGACTTGAGCGTATCCCCGTTCAAAAATTCTTAATTAAGCCTGTTCTGTGTGTTTACTGTTGGGCAAATTACAATCTGACAGGGCTAATAAAACAACATAGGTGCGAGAAGGCCTGGAGAGGAGCATGTGCTATGGCCCTTAGCTCTCAGCTCTCCATCTCTAGCTTATCTCCACCTCTTCATATGTGCCTGTTTCTGCCTCTCAGGTTGTCAGGATGAGGACCGAGGTGCTGGCACAATTCGCGCCAGCTTCCGGCTCTAATGTAACCATTTGTTTAAATAGACTCGTGTTATTGGTGCAGAGGTGCGGAGTTTGCAGAGTGAAAATTGAGTAGCAATAACACGACTTGCAGTGAGCCCCCTTTATCGTAGAGGAACTGTCCGGATACTAGTGAGCATGGTTAGAGCTGGACAAAAAAGATACAGATAGGGCATGCCAAATTTTTGCGAGGTGCAAAAAGAGGTTGGCCCAATGTTTTAATGCATTGATGCTATATTTTGAGATACCTACAGAAGATTCTTGATAACTTGCTCACTGATTGGCCTTTTGTTAAGTGCACTGTGAAAGTTAAGTGTCTGTCCAATGGAATCAGCATTTACCCTTGAATTTGAATATCTGTATCTGTGTTTATGAATTACGTAATCCTACCATAACAATCTTACTATATTTTATGCATTGGTGTATTTGTTTACACAGGGATGACGTTTTTTTGCGTTGAAAGCTTTCGTCTCATAATGCCTTTGCCTAGTGCTGTCTTATCATACAAACCCCTGGCTCCTCATTTTTGATTATTAAGATTCATGGGGCAACGAGCTGCATGACAACTGGTACAGATATGAGTCATACATCTGCATTCACATCAGCATCTTTCTTCATTTAGGTATTGGCTCCTGCACTCTCCCCTGTTCTGCAATCCATAGCCTGCACCAGGACAGTATTATATCTCTATTTCTTTGAACAGTCACTTCTTCTTCTGTGTTTGCTTTATCCAGAAACATAATGATCCAAAAGGAGGTGTTTCGCTAGAGGGATTACCGTTTACCTGGACTTGAAGAATAAGAGCAAAAAAACAAAAAAAAAGAAGAAAAAAAAGAGCAAAAACACATAACTAGCAAAAATGCTTCCTACCCTCAGAAATATTAGCTATTGAATTCAAGAAATCATCAGAAATAGTAACTGGTTAAAGTGCTTCTCGAAAAAGTAAATAAGGAAATAAGACCAAAAAAAAGAAGAAAGAAAAAAAGAGATTCAGGCTTCATTTAAGGGAAATAATTGACCACATATTGACCACAGATTAAAAATGAATAATTAAAAATGAATATAACATGTATATACCTTGACTAAATAGACTTTTCCCTGCTAGCCCTAGAATTTTGTAAATAATACATACCAAAAGTAATGTCAGAATTTTTTGGTTAATTGTTAATTGTGTTATTCAGGTCATGGTAAATATTTTTTAAGAAGTAAAAATATAATTGACAACAATTTTTGAAACAAAAATATGTTCACAAAAGAAAACCCAAGTGTGCAGGGATTTTTTTTGTGGCTGTTCATGTCAACTTTACATGCTTCAGAAGATTTTCTTGCAAAAAGCTGGTCACCTAGAGGAATCTATTTGAATAATCATCAACACTGGTTTTATTTCTCACTATAAAATTTGAAATTTTGACATCCTAACATTCAAAATTCTAATTTAACCTATTCAACCTAAAGTTCTCCTACATTTCAAAGAAATTCAGTCCTTTTTCCGAGTTCATCATGCAGGATTCATATATGTTTTCTATATCATTACTGGTCTGCTGATATATTTTCAATGCAAAATGAAATGTAATGTTACAAATGACTTGGGTTTGCTGTTCATTATTTAGGCTCCATTTCTGTGACACTTAAGCCGATTATTAAAATGCATACACTCTGAGCTCTTAAAGTCATCATTATGAAATATCTTAAAGTTAATAGACTGTATATTTTAACAGGTAATGATTCACTTTAGTGAATGTGTTTTGCCTTTCATTATTTTCATTGTCCCATTAGTGTCATTTTTAAAACACTATTAATGTTGAGAGGCCCCTAATCTTAATATAACTGGAACATTAGTGATAGATAGAAGTAACTTGCAAACAAAGAAGGCTTTGGGAACAACTTGTGCTCATAAAAAGTTCACATCGAAAATGTGATTTTAAGCACATGTGGTACTTGTTTGCTACATGGTGTGTGTATGTAGCCCTGTGCTGTCCTGCACGGTGCTGTATGTACTGTATGGCTGTCTATATGTTGTCTGCCAAGCCTCACACCTTGTTGATGGCTCCAAAGAAAGCCTCCAGCGGTGGTTTAAAGTGACGCTATAGATGCATAGGAGTGATAATGTATGTTGCTATGTGTTCTGCCATTTGTCTGTAGCTCCACTCCACCTGACAGGTGCAAAGCCCTGTGGGGAGAAGGGCCTGCTGTCTCTTACACTTGGATGAACATATAGAGCACATCAGAGGTGCAACAAATCCATCGCCGACCGCTAGGAACCTTTCAGAGGGTTTTTGAGCCTGCGAACAACACTTCTCCAGGTTTTTCCACACCTCACAGTTGATATGGCTCTGACATGTAGACACTTACAGATGAACTGACGTCTCTATGGGAAGGCTAGCGGTGATTGAAGGCGGAGTGTTGCGTCTTTAGAGTGGCTAATGTGAGTAAGGCTCTAGTGTGGTGTCGCAGTGTCAGGAAAGCTCTGGTGAAGAGTCCTCAAGCCCTCTCTCTTTTCCGTGTTGACACCTCTTAACCTCAGTCTATCATCTCTCGCACTCACACACTCCACATCTATTGACACTAGCTTCCCCTGCAGCTCTCTAAAGACCCGAGGAGAATCCACTACAGTGATTGTCCATGAGAGCACAGGCCCGGGAGCCCACTGAGAAGAAAGGGCTACATATTGTGTTGACATACACAACAAAGGGACGGGATTAGACGTGCGATGTGGAACACTTACCGGACATTTACACGTATCAGTAGACTCCTTTAGTGCACTCATGTCGTCCATACTGTGTAACATAACCTTTAACAAATCACATTGAGTGACAGGTCGTAATATCTACCAGCGTCACAAAGAAACACAAGGACCACTCTTGATGTGTTGTTTTTTTATATTCAGTGATTATTCAGAGTTTCATTTTCCTGTCATGTGAAACATTTTGATGGCCTTTTCCTCATTCAAACGATATCATACAGTGTTTATTGCTGTGGCAACAGTACTAATTTTTCATCATTCTGAAGGCCATAGATGATTATATATTTTAATCATATGGGCTCCATGGCTGTAGAAAATGACTGACTGCATTTCTTCAAAACTGTGTCAAGCAGACTATACTTGTGTAGTATAATTATCTACACTAGTGTTTTTTGGACCTTTTAGACAAAGTGCATAAAGTTAAATTATTTTGCAGTTTTTGCACACACCAAAGACAAGTTTCAGAAATGTCCCATAGCAATTGAAGTCTAATGTAGAAATGTGCATTCTAATAGTATAATATTGTTGTAGGAGTGTGCATTGACAGAGCAGTTAACCATCCTGCATACAAATAGATTTGTATGCTGCAGTTGCAGCTGTTGTGTGTGGGGTTTTCTTATCACCTATTGTATTCTGTGTTGGTAAATTAGTGACTACAATTGAAGTTTTAATCAGGATTTGCCAGTGGCCGTCTACATATTTCTCATATAACTGGCACTTGTCCAATGTGGATCCATAAACTTCAAAGCAGTATATAGGCCTCAACCCCCAAAGGGCACACATATAGAAACACTAATTATTGTTTACATATAGGTATATAGCACTAGTAAATATGACTTTTACTGTTATGCTTTTGAGTATTCGTGTTCTGTCCATGCCAATTTATTATAGTGCTTTTCTTGAACTTGTCTACTCGTTGCTCAAATTGACATCTCCTGACCTACTTTTTAAAATACCAAATGAATCACAACCTGCTCTCCCACACACCTTTTCACTCAAGCAGCATTTTAAAGATTCATCTTCATTTTTTTTTTTCAGTTTTAATTGTTTTGTTTAATACAACAACAAGGGGTCAAGAGCTTATATATGGATCATGCCAGGAAGGCTCTCTGGCAACACAAAAGTATACGGCTGGTGTATATGGAAATGTCTTTGGGCTGTTTTGACCCCAAGAAGGGGATATATGTATATGTATATACATATGCATATGTATATGTATATGTATATGTATATGTATATGTATGTGTATATGTATATATAATACAAAATTATCATTCAAATGATAGCGAATTGTAATATTTTTCAAGTTTTGTGTGTGTGTGATCCAACCCCACTATAGCAATATTAAAAGGGTAAGTATTTAGTGAATGGCAGAGGCATAGGGGTCATGTACTCCTAATTTCTTTATGTTTATGGCCGGATGGGAGAGCGGACGAAGACTCTCCTCTATACAGGCTCATAGATCAACCAATTACACAAATCTGTCAGCTGGTGTCTAAAGATGCTGAATCTTCATGCATCAATTTGTAAATGAATCTCCCCCTCTTTGTCCCCTCACACCAGAGCGTGTACGGGGGTCTTTGTTCAACACTGTCACTGCGGCTAGTGTAAGTGGGGTCAGCGGCAATGGGTCAGCTCAGCCAGGGTCAAAGGTCATAGAGCAGTGGGTCTTGTTAAAATACCTTTTAGCTTCCTTCAGGGATATTATGTAATGGCTCAGGGAATAGGTTAGGTTGCAGGTTGACTGTTTTGTGGTGGCAAATGATATATGTGCTGTGCCTTATGCCAGATGTATATTCATTACCCTGTTTTGAAAATCAGGAGGCAAAGGAAGTGCTGTGAGGTCACAAGAGGTCACTAAAAATCAGCTCTCGTTTATGTGCTTTCTTTGTTTGGCCTTATGGATGCACTCTGCAGGAAGTAATGTCCTTTGTACAAGTCCTCCCTCTGCACAAACAAAAACATTCATTTGTTCTGCTATTAATTACAGCCGTTATTTGTCTTTGTCGATTCAGCCACAAAAGGGTGAGTAGAGGAGCCAAAATGTGTACTAAAGTAAATGCAAAATTTCTTCCAAACAATACCACACAATATGAATTTAAAAGGTTGTTTGGAAATGCCCAAACTTCATGTTCTAATTAAATAGAAAACATGTAGCCTAAATGTGCAATGTCTTGTATTTCCAAAATTTTAAATGTAAATACTTTTTTTTAAAGATTTGACAGGACAGTTGTAGCGTGAAATAGGGACAGAGAGGGAAGAAACATTCAGCACACGGTCGAGGCCAGGAAGTAGCTCCAACCAACAATTATTTTGTGAATCGATTAGTTTAATGATTATTCTTTTGATTAATTGATTAGTTGTTTAGAATATGAATTTTTCTTTACAAATTGTGACCAAGATGAAGCTCAAGTGATCCTGCTTGAGAACGTCTTCATTGACTAGGAGTACAGATTAAATGAACACTTAAACACTTTTGGCTTGTTTCCCACTTTGCCTGAATTATAAAACATTCTCTTGGCACAATGCATGCTTTAGTCCAGAAATATTTAATTACTAAATTAGTTGATGATTATCTCAATATTTGATTAGTTGTGATACATTGATTAACTTGTTTCAGATCTACGAGGAACGAACCTACAACACCGAGATAGTAACAACCACATCTGCACCATCAGCAAGTAAAATGGCCATGGTAAACCCGCATTACATTTGAATCCAATACAATTGAGTTGGTATGGCAAATTTTTGATTGGAGAGATTAGTTTCATATTCTGTTTACCTTATGCTTGACAATGACATAATAAAAAATGGATGTTCTATTCAACTTGAGCGTGTGTGCTAATTTATCTAAAGTTTACACAAACAATATATCTAAAAAGGAACTCTCAAATATGTTTTTTCTTTTAATTGTTGCCTTTTTCTCCCAAAAAAAATTCACCTATTTTTGCAAAACCACTCAGTATTCAGGCTTGGGAAACACATACATGATAAGATGTAATTATTAAGTATAGGCTGAACCCATGAACTGGGAAAAACGGTTTGCAAGACCACTGATGGAAAATATGTAAGTGTTAAAGTTAATCAAAAAAAACCAAATAAAATGTTTAAATATGGTTACATCAGAAATTGAATCTGCTTTCAAACCTGTTTGCACATGACATCATAAAGGCAAAATGATCTGCAAGGGGCTTCTGTTAAATCACCATAATTGGGAAAATTTAAGAGAATTTTGTCAATATATTGAAAACATTTGAATATCAATGCAGAAAAGAACACGTCTTCTATCTTAATTTTTAATCAGGTGATAATAAGTGTATTAATTTTCATCAGCATGATTCAATAGTTGGTGGAAAATGAGTTATGGCTGCCTATTTTTTCAAAGCGAATATGCACGACTCCCCTCCGTGGTAGAATTGATCATCCTAGGTTCTTTCTCAGGCTTTTGTCCTCCCATCTCTCTCCCGCTCACACTGCTGCACTGTAAAATTCACCCTTATTCCCCGCTTCAGCAAGCTAACTGTGCGCACTACCTTTTATCAGTCCAGAACTGTTAAATTAATAAATTGATATTGACGAGCTATCAGCCAGGGGGATAAATTATTTGGGTAGCAAGAGGCGAGGGTCACGTGACTTTTAATACCCACGATTCTGTAATTATTCCCCACGAGGAGGTAGTGGTGCATTGCCCCCCTCCCCCAATATGCACAAACACAGTTACATGAAGAACTATAAATATCTGCACATACAGTGAGTAGCAGGAGCCAAGGGAATACTGATGATCATTACAGCTATCATAACCGTCATCAGAGAGGATGTTAGCCGGCTGCAGATTGCATTTTATCATCACAATTTGCTCCAAGTGGAATCTCACAGTATGCCGCGTATATGTAGCCTAACAGTGAATGCAAATGATGGTATTGAACTCTTGGAATATACTGGTGAGTACCTGCTCAAGTAAAGTGTGCTGTGTGTACAAATGAAATATCTGCGCCGATGATGGCCACAGAGGATGTCAGGGTGCCAATCATGGAAGTGCTCTTGTTGCCCTTCGGCCATCGCTGACCTTTTGACCCTGGCCGTGGCCTAAAGGTCAAAGGTCACTGGCCAGGGTCAGTGGGGACCATAGCAAAACCCTGGCCACGGGATGTGTCGCTATGGTAACGCTCTGGAGGAGGAAGAAAGAAAGAAGATGGGGGTGTAGTTTGCATCCTGTAAACCTACACCAAAACAAGTGCACACAGGCTGGTCACTGCACACCAGTGTCCTGTTCACTACGGGTCAGCATCCAGTCAGTGACAGTCAGCTGGGATTTGCCCTGCGACATATTTAGTTTCTCTATTTCACTGTACAGACCTCAGGGCTGTAGGGGAAAGAACCAGGCAAAAATCACAGGCATAATGCACACAGCAAAAGCAATTCATGGAACTTTATTTCTGCAGTGGGGTTTTGGAACATCCTGACTCTATTCAAATACTGTGCAACTGCAGGATGGTGTAAAACTCATCTGTAATTTTCTTATTAAAGATATTCATATTTTGTTAGATATTGTGTCAAATATTATGTGATTTAATCTGGTTGACATACTGAGTTCTTGTCATAAAAAGGCTGTTAGAATCAACGGTTCTATCTTTGAAGAAAACTTGTGCAGCTTCTTGGGTTTGATTAGCACAAAATCATACTTAAAGAAACCAACTTCCCTAATTGCAGTAACCCATAACTTTTTGATCAGAAACCTTAAAATCAATGCAATTATAGCCTCAGAATTGTTTGATGTTTAGTCATGATAAAAAGGGATTTTTTTTTTTTTTCAATTACACCCTCTCTTCTGACCACATTTGTCAGTTCATCCTACTATGCTACACTCAGTATGGAAAGATATTTACTTTTTTATTGGTCATTTAAATCACCTTTACATGCAAATGTGCACTCAGTACATAGGTCTATTGGAGGGGTATCTGTTTTGGTTTTAGGTTCAAGATCAGCAAGTTTGCATATTCTTTTTCTGCCAATAGTCCAAAGAGCATAACACAAAACACTTTGACTCCTCAAATAGTCTATATGTAATCAAAATAAGCTCTTTGGGTTTTAATATTTACATAAATTTTGTAGTAGTAGTAGTAGTAGTAGTAGTAGTAGTAGTAGTAGTAGTAGTAGTAGTAGTAGTAGTAGTAATAATAATAATAATAATAATAATAATAATAATAATAATAATAATAATAATAATAATAATAATAACAATAACAATAATAAACAACTCGGATATTCAACCTGTCTTTGCATTTTCCAGATAAATGTATATTGTTGATTAGATGATAGAGTCTGTATGATGTTATAAGAGCTATGATACACTTCGCCTCTTTAGGACTATAGGCTATCACTCAAATACTTACTGTTTATATTTTTTATTTTATTTTGTTGGGGGTTTTTTTTGTTATTGACAGACCCACTTTGTAATGGGGTTAGGGTTAGGGTTAGGGCAAATTAAGAGAAACAATAAATCTGTAGGATACATTTTAAATACATTCTTTGAATCTCTCACTCTCACTCTACGGGTAGTCTAAACACCTGGTCTTCAAAAATACACCATGCTATGAAGGCTAAATACATCCTCACACATGTGAGCCCTCGCCGAACAAGTCAAATAGTAAATGAAGCTTGAGCCTGGCTCTGGCAGCAGGAGGCTGCCTGTTGGCTTGTATTCGCTTGGCCCTTGCGCCATCTAGCGGTGTGCACACTACACTCTGGATTAAGAGAGCGCACAGTTCGGGAAAACGGAGGGGGGAAATCCCCAGCAGTGCGCTTTGTCTCCGGGGGTCTGCGGTCGATGCTTCGTCCCACCATATGTCTGATCACAGCTGCCAATCAACAGGTCAACGCGACCCCCGGGAGCGCGCGCTGGTGGGGAGAGATCAAACACAGGACCTCGGGGATGACAGATGCAGATGAAAAAAAAGGCAATAAAACATTGCTTCAAAGATGGCAACGGTGCACAGGGAGGCAAATTATTGTTAACAGTAATCTGCAGAATAGAGCCTCGCATTCTGATCGATTGACTATTATAGCGGCTTTGAAGCCGAGGTAACGCCGGGCTATTGTTCATGGAGGGACACAAGCGGCAAATAGCAGCTGCTTTTGCTCCAACTATAGCGCTTCCTAAATACTGCTTAGTTCTATGCAATCAGACTTTCTAATAACAAGTGCAATTTAAAGCCCGCAGTCTTCAGGCCTATTAGACAGACAGTTGGGCGCGTCATGGGGAAAAAAACATCAGTGAACTGCGTAAAATATAGGCCCATTCAGCCAAAAGGTACATTGTGTTCAACTTTATATAGCCTACAAGCCTAATATTTTTTTTCTCTGTCCATTTTTAATTAGCTATCACCTCTGGCCAAACAGAGCAAACACATTTGCCTCAACACTAATTTTCAAATTTAAGATTCTGACAAAGATGAGCTACACATATGTTTGGCCAGAAGGTGCTTTCATTTCACATACATTTTGTTTACTGAAATTATGGAATCTTCATGTAAAATAATGAGTGCAGTTTCCCCTCAACATGCACAGCCCTCAGTTCAACCAGTTGGCCTCAATCAATATGGAATTTAATAAGGTAAAAGCAACAACTTATAAGTTTGTTTGGAAATTCATGAGTTGTGTGCCAAATATGCCTCATAATTATGAATTTCGCTTTAAGCGAAACAAATATATATATAAAGCTTTATAAAACAAATGAGTAATGGTGGTAGTAATCATCATGGACATAATATTTAATGCTCATCTGAGTGGGGTTGATCTTCTTAGCTCACTCTCTGCTAATCACAAACAAATCTTTGTGCCTTAATCTACGGCCCCCTGCATCTTTCCGCACATCGCTTCAGATTAATGACATGCTCTTATCTACATACACATGCACACATCTACCTTGATAATACAAATTTATCTTTTAATATTAACTACTGGAAATGCAGCAAAACATAAAATAGAGTCATTCATGTTGTCCCTTTGCTTAAATTACAAAATTGCTGCTGATCGTTTTTCAGGGAGTGCCAAATTGAGGTCATGTGTGGGTGTGTGTGTGTGTGCGCAGAGCAAACATATGCAACCAAATTAAAGCCTTAAAGCTGGTGAATTGAAGAGGATTTGATGCTGAGAGCAATTCATGGGAATTAAGCAAATTAGCTCCCCAATTAGCTGTAGACATTGAAGATTTAGGAAACAAAAATTAATTAGATTGATTGGTCATTGTTTCAGTCAACAGAGATGAGAGATTTGCCATTATGAATGAGTGACGCTTTATCCCCCCGACTCATTATTTGTCTATTTACAATCCAATTTCCTGTCAAACGAAGACTTATTCAAATATTCAATAATTTGTGAATAAAAAGCCCACATTGAGCCAAGACAAACAAACTTCAAAAAAGTCAATGTCTGAGCTAATCCTCTTCGCTGGAGCACTGTGGATGTAAATGCCAACCTTTGCAAGTCAGAGAGGAATTTCGCTATTGACGTGAGATTGGACCAGGTGAAGGCACTCCATTTTTGTTTATTTATATGGTAATATTTTCTGGTCAAAGACAATAACCTATTTTATCTTTGAAAACATACACAAAGGCATGACCAACTGTTTGCTGGGACTGTTATTTGTGTTTACAACTACATGACAAGAGACAAGTCATAAAATGTGACTTCTGTCAGATTTAAGGGTGAGTCAATAACAATTATTCTGGAAATAATTAAATCATTTGGTAGTATTTCCTTCTTAAAATAAACCAAACCAAGTCTTCCATCTTGCTATTAAATGCGAAACAGGGGAGCCAATCCAACTAAAGAGTTATTACAATTTTGTGTGGTGTCTCTGGGTACCTACCTGATGATTAAAATGTTACTGGATTTAAAACAGTTAATAGAAATAAATTATAATTTTATAAACTAAATACATCAATAGAAAGCTAGATTTAAATGAGTGCATATGTTATGTATGTCATGTGTATATGTTATATGGAGTAACATCAGGTCAAGACTTCATTTGTCCATATCTTCCATGTGATTGTGGAGGTCTGAAATACCAAAATTTCCAATTATGTTAATTGGCTACTCAGTTCAGGTCTATGATGTTCTCAAGTCATTCTGCTCATTAGGTAGATATGGAAAGCCTAGAGATATACAGAACTCCCTCCATACATGTACTCAAAACTGTGAAAACATCTGACACACTAATGTGCTTTCAGGAGCTGCGAGATAGATTTAATGATAGATCCATAATGGATGTCACTGAGAAGTATTTATTGAGTTAAGGATAGTAATAAAAAAACGAATAATTAAGATAAAAGGGAAAATGATCTTTTGCGTTTTACTCCAGCATCCATACCTCCTGCCCACATGCATCACTTGCTGTTGTTGCTTATCCTGTAGCTTCATTATTGATCATAGCACAAACAGGGAACATAAGAGCTGACATTTTAGAGATAGAACCACTCTTCTATCTCTTCATGTAAAATTTCCTCAAACACATTTATTGATTTAGTTTTGTAGCTACTGCTATGAAGCAAGACAACAAAATGCACTTACAACTTACTCATTAACACTGATTTGAGCAGCTCCCTCATGTTATCATCATGTATATAAACATACTGAAACTCATATGTATCTTAAATTATGGCCCACACCTCCGTGACCCCTTTCCTTTCCTCCTTCATCCCCTGGCCTCCCGTAGTGCCCCTCTTTCTGAAGCAGCGGCCGTGGATTACACTGTGTGATAAGCTTCCTATTGCTTCCAACTGTCCAGATTATCTCACCCCATATCCTACGAATCGGATTTTATAAAAGCTTTATTTAAGAGATTTTTTTTCTTATCCGAAATAATTAGCATTTAACATTGAGCGTTTTTGTCCATAGAGGCTCACTTTTAGCACTCACTTAAGAGTAGCAAACAACAAAACAAGCTTAAATTTGAAATGATTTAATGACATGATAAGTAAAGTTACATTTTGTACATCATTGAAAAAGTGCTTAAGCTTCATTCAATTACTGAAGACAATTCACCACACACCATAAATTACAAACTGGATCGTGAAGCTCATTTGATGCTGTTGTAGTGTTTTTTCAATCACCTAATTACAAAATCATTACCAAATGAAACACATTACAGAAGCTTTTTTGTATCTATTAAAAATAAATCATTAAAAAAGACAGGCATTTATGATGTAGAAGTGTGGACAAGTGGGTACATCCCAACTTGAGGCAGCAAATGGGGCCAGGGCCAATAAAGTCTGGTGGGCAAACAGGTAACAGTGCGACTTTGTGGGCAGCACCAACAAACTGGTCGGCGTGGTCCAAACAGATGATGGTAGGGTGCGCTAAGAGGCACCTGTCCCTCCAGTCTCCGCACCCTTCGCCTGGCCCGCCTGCACTGGTAGTTTCCCTTAGAGAAGTCGTGGTAGTTAGATGGATGGATGGCCCAGAAGTGACCTTTGCCATTGTCGCTGCGGCCAGCTTTGATGAAACAGTCATTCAGGGACAAGTTGTGACGCACGCTGTTCCTCCAGTTTTTGTCCTGTAGAAATAATATAAAAATGGTAAGAACATTTTGAAGAATTGCTCGATTTCAGATGACATCCCAACATTCAATAATATTTAATACAGATGGGGACAGCTAAAATTAGTATTGTAATTCAGTGAGGTCTTGAGTAGGCCCGTAACAGAAATGACCAGGTTCAACTTCTGTGCATTTACCTTTTGGATATTTCATGGCAAAGTACAACAACTTGCCCTCATTTGGGAGGATAACGTCATCACGCTGTAGAATTTGAAAACCACCAATGTCTACCTGTGGACAACTGTGAACAAAAAATATTGCAAGGATTTGGGGAGCGCATATCTGCAAGGTCTGAACCCCGACTCAAATTTTTCTCCTGGGTGAGACAATGTACTTAAGCACATCACCAGTCAGTCTATGATCGCTGTTTGGCACAACACCATCGGTACCTTTTTAGTGTGTCAAACCTGATCGTGAGTAATCCATCAATCTGTTTTTGCACCTGGCGAAGTAAGTGGCAGTTTGCAACCCTAGCAACCGGATTATCTTATTTAGTTGAATTGGCCAACAAGATCATCCAGTGTCCTTAGAAGAACCCAATTGTCTTAGGACCGGACGTATAACCTTTATATACTAAGTAAATTTAAATTAACGGCCAATTTACCAACAACTGCATGTAAGCAAAGTGTTCTGTTACTGGGAAATTGAAAGTTTAAAGACCTACCTTGCTTTTGAAGTAGGGGTAATGGTCCATGATCCACTGGTAGATGTCACATAGAAGGAGTTTCTTTTGTTCAGATGCCAGAATTGCATTTGATATGAGTGCAATATAGGATTGATTAGGCTTTTCTTCAGACTTGTTTTGTGAGTAACTTGAGGTGGTTGTGGCCAGCTCCTCCTCTTCTTCTTCTTTGGTGTTGTTTTCTTCTTTGGTGTTTCTTTTTACAATCTCAAGATCAGAACTTTGAATCATCTCATTTTGTCCACTCGTCCTTACCTCTTTGGGTTTGGGATTTTGATGAGTTGACAGATTGTTCAGCGTTGCTTGTTCTATGGTGGGACGTCCCGGTGGCTCTTCTTCAGACCCTTTGACTCCTTTGTTGAAGAGAAGATAGTCAATAGTGAAGCTCAGTCCAAGTCTTTCTCTGCTGTTGTCCTCTTTCATTTCCGATTACAATTTTAACTGAGAATGAGAAAAATGTAAGATCTCAAAATATAGTTGCGATTCCTTGTTGTATTTCAAATCATGTTCAAGATTCTAGGACCCTTCATTGGCAAAGTACTCTATGTCCAAGTCATTTGACAAGATCAGAGATAATGATGAGCCTCTCAACTGTTGTTAACCTTGATGCTCAACATCGACACTATCTCAATGCTTGGAAATTACGTCAACTTATTGGACTAAATGTGTTGCTAAGAGTAAAGCCTAAAACTTTGAGGCATGCAAATGTACTGTCAGCCTCTCTGAATGTCAGCTTTTTGATCTTCAATTCAGTATAGGCGCTGCACTTGACTCCTTATATATGAGTGTGGTGCTATCCCTCACAGAAGGCTGTCGTGAAGGCACAGTGGTGGTCCAGGTAGGGGGTCTGAAATCAGGCGGATTATTTTTATTAACTTCAGCAAATCTTTGTAATTACGAGAGATTAAACACTCAAGATTTAAAATGACATTGTGTAGAACGAGTGGACACACTGACCTCTTCTGTTTCACCCTTAGACATAAAAATATGCTGTATTTCTTTTGTGCAGGTATTATTTGCACCACACAGCCTGCTGATTACATGTATTTTCAAGATTTTCAAAGATTTTATTTTGAAAATGTGCACTTGTAAGCCCAAGGTAAATTTATTCAAAACTAAATTCTCAATAGATATTATTCCCTGTCAAGGTTCCATAAAATGAGTATTAGCAGAAAAGATGTCTGTTAGAAATGCCGAAATGCCACAGGTACTTTGATACATGCTTTATGGGACTGCACTTTGATTTTTATGAAGGAAAGTGTGAACTTTAGGGGGTAATGATACTTAGTTTTGTTTTTATTTTATTTAATTTATTTTTTTATGTTTTGTTCTCTCTTTGTTTTATATCAACAAAACAATTAAGTAATATTTAAAAACAAAACAACAAAAAAACAACAACAAAAAAACCCCACATTTTTTAAAAGCCATTGAAGATCCCACAGAAACTCTGTTAGCAGCAGTAGACTTCATTGGAAATCTTTTTTTGTACATGTAACAAGTAAAATCACATGCACTAACCCTCATTACAGATAACAATGCAAATAAATAATTTTATTCATTTATTTATTTTCACAATTCATAAAGTTATGTGCAAATGTCATGTATAAGGTGGACCATATGATAAATAGCACCTAACCTGGGAAGAATAGTGGCTGCTGACTGTGTTCCTAATAATACATAAATGATACATGCTAATAATAATAATAATAATAATAATAATAATAATAATAGTAATAATAATAATAATAATAATAATAATAATAATAATAATAATAATAATAATAATAATAATAATAATAATAATAATAATAATAATAATAATAATAATATACAAGTAAGCCTGTAGGTCTACCTGAGGATGCTTGTTTATACAATTTTGATGACATACAAAATTTCCAATATTTTCTCTTGTATTATATGGGCATTATGCCTCCCACAACATTCCTCTGAACAAAAAGAAAATACTTTTAAATGTTTTATTTTATGTGTGTATTTTTTCAGCTGTTAACAGCAGTAGTTACAGAATCATGCACATGATTACATATTTCTGCAATGATAGTAGGGTGAAAATAAGTGAAAGTCAATGGGACCTAAAATGGGATTATGAAGAAGAATGTGTTTTCACCCAGTGTCTCTGCCATACAGAAATGTGGACAATGTGAGAGGCATTGCAATGAATGAGGTTCAGTTTATGGGTATTGAAAGAGTTCAGTGCACTCATGTTCCTACAAGGTTTCAGTGATGTATCTATAGCTGTGTTCAAACTTTCCAGATGTAGCCTTAAACACGTTTGAGTAAACATGTTAGCCCAGGATTATAATAACATACTGCTAGGCCTAATTCTGTTACCACTTTACTGGAGGCTTATCAGTGATATTTTGTTATGGTCTTAATTGTCTTCAGTGGAGAAAAGATGGAAAAGCAGAACTGGATTCTCACAGCATCTGCTTGAATCTTATTTAAGTTCCATATTTTTTTTATCTTTTAATGAATTTGCATCGAGCAAATTGTCTTTATGCCCGTGTTGATCCATATCCAACTTAAGTCAATTAAAGACAACATCGCTGTTTACTTAAAAAGGATACACATGCATTTTTAGACACCATCTAGAGACAAAGCACACGCTCCTCATCCTCCGGCTGGACACAAACTGTGGAGTGGAGTAAATTGCTGGATGGGGTCTGAGAGGACCATGCGAGCCTGTCCACTTGGCGCTCAATGTTTGGCTTGTACGTTCAAATGAAGCGAGATTTAAAGTTACCTTTCAACATGCCCCCCTATTATCAAGGAAAATCACAATGGATTCAGAGACTTTTTGACGTGTAGTTTTGTTGACATAGACTGAGGCCTATTTTGGTTTTTAGACCTGCCTCTGAGTGTTTTTAAAAAGTTATACTGTAACTTTAAATGGTCATGACACCGCCCATTTTGTTTGCATCGCTTTGGGCGCTGGGAAAAGTCGTGCTGTGATTGGACAAACAGAGCTGTCCATAAAGACTCCCTTTTCCCCTCATTGGAGAAAGACGAGCCTCTGCCCGGCTCTCGCGGTACTGATGCACGAAGATGGCGGCCGAACTGGTGGAAGCGATGGCAAGTACAGCTCTGCCTGCTTTGATTTGACCAGACACACACTCTACGGGAGTATTTTTACGTTTCTGCGTGGTTAAGAGAGCAGGGGGTTCACTTTAATCTTCGCAGAAAGAGTCCACTTTCACTTGCATATCTTGAAGCCGAAACAAATTAGCTCGTGTGGCTAACATTAGCTTGCTTGAAAATGTTACCTCGCAAAAGTGCGCTGGTTTCGATGGCATTCCGGCGGCACAGAGGGAACACAACAAAATACTGAAAGTTTAAATGAACACGATTAGTTTATCTAACGAGCCTTTCTGTTATTTTCCAATGTTGTACTGTCAAACAATGAGGTGACAGTGAGGTGCACCTGTCAAAATGCACACTAGATTTGATCGAGAGCCTGTAACATACAGTGATTAGAATAGTCCTTTATTCATTATTGTTTACTTCAACAAATACTTGGTACTCTTAATACACCAAATGTTAGTTCTTTTCTCACTAAAGTCAGACATGTTTATAAATGGAGATCTAAACAAATGCACAGAAAGATGTAATAACACGTATCAATGTTGTGTGTTATACATTCTGAGCGTTCTCAATGACAATATGAGTATAGTTATACCTAGAGATCAGACCTACAATATAAATGTAAATAAGGTTGTCCAATCATTTCACTGTACTTTTCACACTGTGCTAATCCTATGCTTACACTGTCCCCATTTTGATTCTAATGTTATTCTTTCCTTTAGAACATGGTGAAGAGTTTTCGGGTCTCAGACCTGCAGACGCTCCTCTCCTCAATGGGGCGCAGTAAAAGTGGTTTGAAGCAAGACTTGGTGGGGCGTGCGCTGAAGTTGGTGCAGACTGAGTACAGTCCAGAGCTCCTCAAGAACGTGAGGCAGCTGTATGAGTCACGGTTCCCCAAATCATCTGGGTGGCTGGCAGCGCGGCGTCCCGAGGGTGTTCCAGTTGCCTACTCTTCTATCAATTCCTCCAGCAATCTCACCTCTCAGGGTGCAGACTACCTCAATGGCATCTCCAAACCATTGCCCACACCTGCGGCAGAAGTAAAGCTTGTGCCACTGCCCTTTTACCGCACTTTGGACACATTACTACCACCAACAGAGCTGAGTGAGTGAAAACGGTCTTACTTTGTCAGTTCCACTAAAAAAATACTTACTTAATTTGTTAATTACTGTTTCAATAGTTGCCCATAATAATGAAAAACTGCAGGACAGTCCACACATATTTGAGTTATCGCCCAAACAAGCTGACCAGATTAGAAATGCCAGGTAAGGAAATTGCATATATATTTTTTTTCTTGACAGTAACGTGTGTAATTGAAAGTTTTTCTCCTCTTCCGCAGTGAAATTCGTCCTGGAATTGGATCGATCCAAGTTGTTCTAAGGTAATTTATTTTGAGTGAATCTAGGAATAACTTGTAATGGGGAAATTATGAAATGCCAGACCTAAATTCTTAGCTTTTATATGCAAACTGAAAGTTGACCTGCATTCATAACATTGTGCTGTCAACATTTGTTCTGTCACAGAATCTGCTACACAGACTCCATTGGTGTTCAAGAGGACCAATACCCCCCTAACATTGCAGTCAAAGTGAATCAGTCCTATTGTCATGTGCCGGTAAGATATTTTTATTTGAAACATTTTATTTACAAAATGATCTAATTTCAGTGTTTTTATGAATGATCTACATTCTAGAATAATTTAATGCTGTTTGCTGTCAAAATAATGAAAAATAATCACTGACCATGGTTTCTATGTTGTTTTGTTCCAGGGTTATTATCCATCAAATAAACCAGGAGTGGAGCCCCGTCGGCCCTGTCGCCCTGTAAATATCACTCCCTGGTTGCACCTTTCCAGTGTACCCAACAGAATCACCGTCACCTGGGGAAACTTTGGCAAGGTCAGAGTCTAATGCAGAGTCCCACTAATCCTCCTTAACTTTGTGCCATCAGGCTGACTGGACATGTGGAAAAGTCAGTTGTCTTGTGATGTTCAACTAAGTAGAGCCTACAAAAAGAATATTGCATAAAACCTAATGTGGACTACATTTTAAAAGATTACGACACAAATGTCATAAACCTTTTTTTTCCTCCATTAATACTTTAAAAAAATTTTTACAATACATATAGGCAACAAACAAATTGCGCTGAGAAGCTAAAATATGTGTGTGAAGCTTAATTAAATCACTCACTCTTTATTAGGATGAAGTTGAACATTGGCCACTATTACAATGTATCGGCAAGCTGTGTTGATCAGGACGATACAAGGAGATTCTATAGTTAACAGTAACTTGACTAGGGAGACTTGAACACTTCTTCCAATTCATTTCCTGAATTGTTCAGAGTCATTTATGGATTAATTTATGTACCTTTAATTCATGTTGTGATTCTGTATAAACTGTCCCATATAACGGTGTACCAACACATTTGTGTTGTCGCAGAACCATGTGGTGCGTACAATTAGTTGGTTTGCGAAATCCTAATACGATGTTGCCCCAATCTGTTTTTCAGCGATACTCTGTGGCTGTGTATTTGGTAAGAGTCTTCACTGCGGCTGACCTCTTCAACCAACTCAAACTCTGCTCTGTTGAAAGGGCAGAACGCTGCCGTGAACGCAGTAAGTTCAATGTGGTTAAAAGAACTTGCTTTAACTTAAAGAAGATTTGCAATTGTATAATGCTTTTGTCATTTTCATCAAAGTTCAAGATAAACTAAGGTTTGACCCGGAGAGTGAAATTGCTACCACAGGTCTCCGTGTTTCACTTATCTGCCCAGTAAGTAGCAATGTTAAAGTTGATCAATCTGGTTTTCTTTTGTATATTGTAAATGTAACATTGGTTTTATTTTACAGTTGGTGAAGATGCGTCTTGGTGTGCCATGTCGAGTCCTAACCTGTGCTCATCTTCAGTGTTTTGATGCCGTCTTCTTCCTGCAGATGAATGAGAAAAAACCCACCTGGACATGTCCAGTGTGTGACAAACCTGCTCCTTATGAGTTGCTTACTATTGATGGGTAAGTGACTGCCTTTTATTAAATTTGTAAATCTAATTAATTAAATTAGTAAATTTGATTATTTTGCCTCTGGAATTACTTGGTTATGCTTGGTTTACATGTAAGCATGCCAAAATCAAAATTATTTGTGTGATTTTTGCCTTAAGAAAAGATTTATACTGTTTTTTGTGACTTAACATTTTTGTCTGTTTGTTTCAGGCTGCTATCAGAGATTCTAAAAGAGACAAGTGAGGATATTGAGGAAATTGAGTATTTAACCGATGGCTCTTGGCGACCAATAAGAGATGACAAGGAGAGGGAACGAGAACGAGAGCGCAGCAACACGCCAGAGTATCCTGTCGTTGATATATGTAGGTACCAGATCAATAATTATCTTTCCCATCAATCCTTAGCTACTGTTCTTATACTTGTTTTCTGTGTGTCTAGGCATTCCTGAGGCTAACGGGCACTCCCCTGCCCACAGCAGCACAAGTCTGACGGGCAAGTCCAGCAGTGGTTCGGTGGGAGGGGCAGGTGTCGCAGGAGCAGCTGTCCCACCGGGAGGAGGTGCAGTGGTAGATCTAACTCTGGACTCCTCCTCAGAGGAGGAAGGGGGAGGGGCTGGAGGGGACAGTGAGGACACAGAGGACAGTGCTGACAGTCCAGCCCCAAAGAGGGGTCGCTATAACTACGACAAAGACCTGGTCACTGCGTACTGACCTGCTCACGAGTGCCCTCAAAGACTGACCCGCTTACAGAGACGGGGCGACAAGACAGGATCACAGTAATCCACTAGATGCAAATATGCCCTCCCTTTTGACACTTCATCAGAGTTTTTTGGGTAACTCTGATTTCTATCCAGACAGCCAATCATGCACTGTATGGTGTGAGTAGGATACTTATTTGTACTGTACACCACTCATCTCTTAAGTGAGTTCAGCGTTCCCTTACAGTGAATATGTGTAATGTCCAAGGAGACTGAATGGATCAAGCACCCTCCTGCCCAGACTCCTCCGGTTTGACCACATCACTCCCTGTATTTGGATGAACAGGTTAATTTAGCTGTGGGCATGCTTTTATTGTCACATTTGTGATGGACAGGCATGAAAAACAAAGGGTTATCTCAGCTGTGTGTGGTTGAAGAGCATATTTAAAACCATTGGCAAAATGTCTGAAAGAATTATTTTCTGTTTTCTTCAGGAAATTAGTTGATAGCATGAAAGAGATTTTCAGGAACCTGTACGTTGAGAGGACAAATGCTTTCCACTTTTATTTTGTCCTTTTCAGAAGAAAAACCTACCTCAGTCATAAAAAATATTAGACTGACCAGGGAGATGCTTAGAAATGTGATCTGAAGAATTGTTGAGTCTCTTTCAATTTTACACTGGACAATTATTTTATCATTTGTTTATTTGATGGTTTTAATGCAGCTTGGTGCCCTCTCAAGATATAGCTTCATCCAACAATGTTTTAGTTTGACAAAGTAAAAATGCATGCAACTCTTCAAAATCACTGTATGGCAGCTGTGCCAAAGCTGTCTGTATTTGGGAACAGGCTAAAATGGTTCAACTCAATGGTTGTAGTGTTGGTGCCTTGGTTTCTTTGTAGGAACTAGACTTTTTGCTTTGAAGCTGGCTGTGCTGGCGAGCAGTTTTGGACCCCAGTTTTGTTGGTTATGAAGTTGATAGGCTCTTTTTCTTGATGAGAAATAACTTGCTTTTAGCTTCACAATCTCCTTGCTTGTATTCAGTTGAGTTTTCATAATGGTTGTTTAGGTCAAGTCTGCTTTAACAGACGCTTGTTCAGTGTCAGGGAGCAGTAAACTTGCTTATGTTTTAGGTATTGCAGGTCTGGACTTGAGGCTGTGTATGTTGTAGTTGCTTTTTCATGACAACACAAAGCACTACACTCTATTTCACTGTGTTGGTTTCAGCGAGTCTGATACTATGAAAGATACTGAAGACTCGATACGTACACAACCTCAGTCTGTCTTAAGTCCTTATTGGACGTTGGGTTGTCCTGTCTTGAGACAAGTGGAGGCCCCTTTAGTTCCTGTGTGTGCTTTCAAAGTAGAAACTGTTTATTTTATCTGCTGCATACAAAGATACATGCTGAATATTGACTACTAGGACACCCTAGCACTAGTGTTTTCAGTAGGCCATGCAGTGCCAGAAGTAATGTCTGGGTGTGCTGCTCTCTGAATAGTTTTGATTGGACATGTGTTATTAGAGCTCTTCACACTTCTACCTGCTTCTTCATCCCAAATTTCCACTTCTTTTCATCCATCTTCTGCATGTTTTGAAAATGTGAAAGTCAATGTTTTTTTCCTCAATCATAAACACGGTTTCAACATCGCTTTATTTTCTTTATTATCACACAGGCTTGATGATTGAAAAACTAGGCCATGAGAAATCTGGTCTTCCATTTTTGCTCCACATTGTTGAAAAAATAAAATCAATATAGGAATAAAATATATTCAGTACTCTTCAGAGCTTTGATTGATGGTACTTTGCCTATAAGACATCAGTCTCCATCTGAAACAACTGATCTATATAAAATGCAATTGTGGAAAAAATACACTTCCCATTTGTGGAATATTTTTATCTGTAAGTAACTGTAAAGAACAGCACCAACAATTAAGTGTCCCAAGTTGTAGATCGTCATTATTTGTACTTAAAATTATAATTTTTTTGTTAATGAAAGGCTGCCTCTGTGGACTTGAGCTTTGCCATACTGCATTCTTTGGTTACAAGAACTAAATCTGGTATTTTCGGGGGACATATTTAATATTACATACAGTAGCATGGGCAGAGGCTTATAATCCATGATGTAAATGTTTTGTTTGTGTTTTTATATGTTCATATTATGACAATAAAATTTAAATAATATTTTATGAAGTGTTGAATTGCCTCTAGTTGTTCGCTAGACAAATGGACAATAAAAACCTCATGAGGACACCAGCACATAGCCAATACCACAAGAGAAAAGGGAGGACTGGTGAAACTGATCATTTCCTGAATCCACAGCTCACATCTGGGGAGATTTTAATGCCTGTTAAGGGTTACATGTAAAAAATCTGAAATGCTCATTATCTAACAGCTGTTATTAATGTGTGAAATAATTAAAAGTCTCTTCTTAACTTGTCTAATATGGTTGTAATTTTTGGTCTATTATGTTTGTTTTGTGTAAAATGCAGATGGCATGCATAGGCCGATAGTGATTTTATGATTAATCTGTTAATCCAGTACATAAAATATTTCTATTTCAAAATATTATTGCATTATATGAGTTACAGGTTAAATTAACATGTAGCCTACTTGATGCGATGCATGCAATATCAGTTTAAGTACTGCTAACACTGGTAAAAAAAAAAACCAACTTAATATAGTCTATGATTTGGGCATACACCTAATCATAATACAAGTTTATGTACATTGCTTCTCACATACATGGGCTATAAGTAAATGTAAACTTATAAGAACACATGTAGACTTTTATTATTTACTGTGTCTTTCCATTGTGTCAGTGCAGTCTCTGGTGTTACCACTGGATGTCAGTAATATCGCTCTTGTATCATTTTGATGTACTGGACCTAAGGTTAGCTGTGAGAAAATCTTTGACTTTTTGGGGAAATCCATTAGGTACCACTCAGTCGATATTATATGTATTATTTAATCCGAATAATCACACTTTTTTCACTTTTAACTCTAATCTCGCGTTATGTGGAGGTCTCAGGCACTTGTGATGCTGCACTGCTGCTTCCTGTATTGAGGCTACACTCAGCCCCACACCCCGCACAGTACATACGGAGAAGAGGGCTCCTGGGATCCGCTCTTTTTTTACAAGGAAAACAGACCAGTTATTTGTCCGGAATAGAAGACTGTTGTCCAGTCAAATCTGGAAAGGCAAAGGACCATATATTCAAGAGGACGCAGTGAGGCGCTATTTAAAGGACTGGGGCTAGCTAGTGTATGCTAAAGTGGCTAATGACTTGTAGCAGCAGGTAGATTGCCTCATAGACCACGCTAAAAGATATGTGTTCTTTGCTGTGCTTTTAGGTACACCGGGAAATATTTAAGCTTATACAGAGCACCACGGCATGGTCTAAATTTAAAAATAGTGGTCTGACATGCTCCGGAAAGTATACTTTTTTGCTAACGTGTGCTAGCCAAGTTACTAGCAGAAGAACGGTTCCTGTTGCTCTTTAAGATTTTTCAACAGGGACACCATCACATCTCCTGCTGCCTTGTATCGTGTATTTATGTTAGAAGGGTTGTCTGAGAAAGTGCTTGAACACATCTGAATATGGCTCCGAAAAGAAGACCCGTTCCCCTAAACATAACGCCCATTGGGGAGGGACAGACCACTTCTATTACCTGTGATGCTGCATCCGAGTAAGTCCTGCTTACATCACATTGTCATTCACGTTGATTGAAGGGCTGATTTCTGTAGATTTTGGTGAATGCCAGAAAATATTGATAATAGACTGAGATTTGAAATACTTATTGGAGTAAAACACCGGTGTATTGTCATTGCAGAGCAAACCTCGAGGCCTTACAAAAGAAACTGGGTGAGTTGGATTTGGATGAACAACAGAAAAAACGCCTAGAAGCTTTTCTCACCCAGAAAGCCCAGGTTGGCGAGCTGAAAGATGAGGATTTTGATCCTATATGTGAGCTGGGTGCTGGAAATGGAGGAGTGGTCAACAAAGTCCGCCACAAACCCTCAAGTCTAGTCATGGCAAGAAAGGTGCATATTTACACACATGCTGACAATGACAACAAAATTTCTATTGCATTGTTAAAGGGTACATAAAATGTAAAATCAACTTTTATTGGCTTTTAACCATGTTGGGAACCTCATTATGAGCTTTCCCAGAATTATATTTGAATTTGTGTATGTTTGAGTAATCCTCTATTGTCCTGCATTTAATGCTCAAAAATCATTTTTCTGTCCCTGCCTACAACCTTATACATACTTGCAATTATTTTTACAAATTCTGACTCCATGACATGTTTTTAAGTAATGAAGTAATTTTCAAATGAAAAAAATGTGTCAATGAAAATCTACTGCTTGCTACACTGAAAGGCCACTGTGACTGAAATGGGGCTGTTTACAAAGTGTAATCATCTATGTATGTTATAGTTTAGTACAAAATACCAGTCTAATGGACTAAAAGCTCAAACATAACCAACAGAATTTAGTCATTATTTAAATTTAGATTCATCATATTTAGTTGTGTTTTTTCTGTCTGGATCAAACTCATTGTGGTGTATTTTGGTTCCTCAGCTCATCCATTTGGAAATTAAGCCTGCCATCAGGAACCAGATCATCAGAGAGCTGCAGGTGCTGCATGAGTGCAACTCTCCCTACATTGTGGGCTTCTATGGGGCCTTTTACAGCGATGGGGAAATCAGCATCTGTATGGAGCATATGGTAATGTAGTAAACACTGTTGAGTAAATTGAATATTGAATATATAACATTTATTTTATTGTTTTATTCCATCTTTGCAGGATGGGGGATCCTTGGACCAGGTCCTAAAGGAAGCTAGACGAATCCCAGAAGATATTCTAGGAAAAGTTAGCATAGCTGTAAGCAACAAAAACACTTTTAGCCCAAACTGTTAATTAAGTATGGTGGCAATTGTCAATTAGTATTTGTACAAATTCTTAGGTGTGTCTTTGTGGTATTTCTTTTTAAGGAATGTTTTCTTTTATCATGCATGTGTCAGAATCAACAAACAGCACAATATTTAATGTTCAATTCTCAAGCACCCTTATCATTTGCTTTTAACAGGTATTAAGAGGACTGGCCTACCTGCGCGAGAAACACCAAATCATGCACAGAGGTGAAGTTACATACATGCATTGTCCAGCAATGTGGTCTATTGTTATTCAGAAAAGCTGTATGAACATTGCATATTAACAAGTGTCCCACTTTTATGCCCATTTTTTGTCTGACTTTCTCATTTTATTCTGAAAAGAAAGACAGTAGCCCCATAAACCAGAGAAATATTATAGCTGTTTATCTGTTTCTTCACCAAGGTTAGGGGGTAGTGGCTCATATATACATCATTTAATGTATTTTGTGTGACAGATGGAGAGGAGTGTAGATTCTCCAGTCACCCCAACAGTTCACCTATAAATAATGTCTTAATCTTGTTAACTCATACCCTTATTGTTTGAACAACTTGTTAGAGAGAATTTGACAGTATACATGGGCATATTTTTAAAATTGGTATTTTCATGCATTGCTAAAGATGTCAA
The DNA here is from genome assembly GCF_009829125.3 of Periophthalmus magnuspinnatus. Classification (NCBI taxonomy): domain Eukaryota; kingdom Metazoa; phylum Chordata; class Actinopteri; order Gobiiformes; family Gobiidae; genus Periophthalmus; species Periophthalmus magnuspinnatus. The sequence goes on along the minus strand of NC_047129.1, from coordinate 9,660,879 downwards.
GCCCTCCAACATCCTGGTAAACTCACGTGGTGAGATCAAGCTCTGTGACTTCGGTGTAAGCGGCCAGCTCATAGATTCCATGGCCAACTCCTTTGTTGGGACCCGTTCGTACATGTCGGTGAGTCAGCTCAACCCTCCTGTGCCCCCACCCCGTTTGCCCTGGCCCTATCCCCACTTTCCTTCTGTTTTCACATTTCTCTTGTTTATTGGCCCCACCCTCCGCTATCCCCTCCCTCAGTCCCCTGCCAGCACCTGCACATTGTGCCCAGAAAAGGGCCCTTTGGCAAACATATGAAGACAACTGTGCATACTCCCACTCTTTCTGTATTTTCCATTCACACGTAAAGGTTGAGGGATAAAATGCTGCTACATCTACGCTCTCCCTTTTGACTTTTGTCTGTCCTTTTGTACACTAACATTGTATGAACACATGATTCTTTGTCCCCATTCCCTATCAATGTGCTTTATATATGTCTACCCTTCTGGCTTCTTGGCTCTACCCGCACCCTCTGACGCAGTTGTCCTGTGTATGTGTTTGTCAACAGCCGGAGAGACTGCAGGGTACTCACTACTCTGTCCAGTCGGACGTGTGGAGCATGGGTCTGTCACTGGTGGAGTTGGCCATTGGCCGTTACCCTATCCCCCCACCAGACGCTAAAGAGCTGGAGGCCATCTTTGGACGAGCTGTTCTGGATGGGGCAGAGGGAGAGATTCACACCAACATTCCGAGGCCTAGACCACCAGGCAGGCCAGTCAGCGGTATGAAAAAGCAGAGAAATCAAAAACAAGGATATTGAATTTGATTTGTATTGCCAAATATTAGAATTATTTTTTTAATTTACTGATCTTTGCCTTTCAAACAGGGCATGGGATGGATAGCAGACCGGCTATGGCCATATTTGAACTTCTGGATTACATTGTGAATGAGGTTCGTGCAAAATATACATATATTAATATGCATAACTTGCATTAAAAATTGCTTATAATTTATTACTTCCTCAGCCACCACCAAAACTACCGCATGGGGTGTTTACGAATGATTTCCAGGATTTTGTAACAAAGTGGTAAGCACTTATTATTAGATGCTGTTTGTGGTTTGTGACCAACTTTAATATACATCTATACAGTAATTGTTTTCCCCCTTTGTGCTTAGTTTAATCAAAAACCCAGCTGAAAGGGCTGACCTGAAAATGCTTATGGTGAGTAATTATTCCTCAATAGGTGAAATAGTTTTGTATTGTCTGTACAATTAATTTTTACCTCTGGTCTGTTCTCAGAGTCACACCTTCATCAAGCGGTCAGAAGTGGAGGAAGTAGATTTTGCCGGCTGGTTGTGCCGCACCATGAGCCTGAACCAGCCCAGCACTCCAACACGTGGCACTGAGTGAACAAATAACACTGCCCTAAACACACTGGGTCTTGCTTTTATACATAAGCATCTGCCGACATAAGCCTTCACTCACATTGGCTCTTTTTAAAAGTCTAATTATGGGTTAAAATTGCTTTGGTTTCCCTTCTGTTTGTCACCTATAGGGCCCATCTATCTGTTGTACTGTAAGACCACAGCTTCACCATGCCAGTGTCAGAGTAGTCACTGCTCATGTTTCCACATTGCTAAGGATGTAAAGCACTTAAGGGCTGTCAGTGTGTCAGCTGATTTGCATTTATTGACAAAGATCTTTTTGTATTGTTGAATATTCTGTATTGATCTTTTCTATGGCTACCATTGATTACTTGTTATTTTAATAAATTACGTGCTACAGAGAAATGTTTGGCTGAGAATGACAACAAATCAAAACAAAATTGGATTACAAATTGGAAATTATTTTTACTGATCTTATCTACTTACCTTTTTAGGTTTCAATCCCCTTAACTAGTGTCAATAAATTTCACAAATTGGCAAATGCTTGATAATGTTTAAAGATCATGTTGTAGACTATTCTCAAACCAAAGAGGGTACTAATATGTCTGACTAATGCAGCTTTGCCATTCACATTTCTGAACAGTATCGCTGTACTTTGAATGTTGTCATTGGAGTCTTTTATAATGCTTAATGCTCATTCGTTTTCTTTGACATGCAATTGATTTCAGCATAGCATACATGTGGCAAATGCTGTGCAGGCCTGTGTTGGTCTGAATGTTAACACTCATAAAACCAAGTCGGATTCATTCAAGAGAAGATCTAGCATGGCTTATTATATTTGTATGTGTATTTTTTGATTTTTCAGATCACAATAGAGATGATCCGAAGCCCAAGTCTCTGCAATTTCAATGTCAATTTGAAATTTCTTTAATTATTATTTTATTGTGATGTTTGTTATTTTTATTTACTGTAAAGCTACTTGTTGCTCTCCAAGCTTTCTTTTGGGATCTTACCTGGAAAGATCTGCTCTTTAAAAGGATTTGGGTTGAAATACAGTTGAAGACATTGATAATACAATATTGAGTCTATAAAAATAACAGACATTTAAAAGACTGGCTTAAGTAAATGTCCTAAACTGTGCAAAGGGTTTTACTAAGCATTTAGCCCAGATCAGTGTAGGTCACATGATGGTGTTATTTGCTAGCCTGCCTTCTTGCTAGAGCTCTTGTATTCTGTTTATGGCTGCCCTTTCTTATTACCCAAAATGTGCATTCGTTCTTAGCAAAATGGATGCATTGTCACTTGTATGTGTAAAAAGCTATATACAAAAATGACAGGAGTACTATTTTGCAGTCTTAATATACAATTTTGATTTATGTAAATGACAAGGGAGAAGAGTCATTTTATTATAATATAAAAATGTGTTGGATATGGTTATAATGTATAAAAAAGATTAAAATAAATCTTATTTGTGAATGTATTCCAGGCATCTTCATAATTCATTTAAAATTGCGCGATATTATAAAAAAAAGCGCGTGATTTGACAGAATATGGCGTTTGGAGTGTTTTTTAAGTGTACATCATGTAGGCCTACTTCATGGTGCACATGGTTATCTTTGGCATCAATCATCTAAGGTATGTATGTTATATCTTTACATTATAATTATTTAAAGTTGGGCTGAATTTACCAATTATTAGATGCTCTTGTAAACCTCCAAGATTTGACTGTTAAGATCTAAAAGACAATGCTTGAAAATGTAAAAAAAAGAAAAACTTATTGTCTGTTGACATGGTTGGCCTACATAGTTAAATAAAACTAATTGCTGGCGGACACGTAAATAATGAAAATGTTTTATTTTCTAGTAGGAGGAGGCATTGATGGTGCTTTATAGTGCCCTCTGCAGGGAGTGTTTGTTAGTGTCTGCTCTTCAGCCTACTTTCAATTTAGCCTGTGTGGTTCATTTAATGCCTAGAGAGTAAACCTGTTAATAGAATACATCTTATATCATCTCAGCTTTTATTGCCAAGGATGGCCTTTTATGTTGCCTGTGCTTAATTATTATTATTACAATGATAAAATTACACCACCTTTCATCTTGCCCCTAAAGCATAAACACATTTTCATTACATTCCTGCTTTATTCTTGGTGTGGGCGGGTGAAAGTGTCAAGTGCACAAGCTGTAAATCCACAAAAGTTAACATGCAATTCCTGACTGCAGATAAGACACTGGCTCTTCAGCTTTCTAACGTCTTCTGTGACGTCTCACCTGTTGAAGCTTGGCAGGTTGGTGTGTATTGCAGAGGTGAGGGGGGGCAGCCCCTACTGTACGTACTGGAATGTGCCATGGCTTGTTTTTGGGGTGGGACACAATGACCTCAGGCAGTAGGATGGGTGGGTGCAAGTCCCATAAGGAAAGGAGTTATAGAAGATGAGGCAAAAAAAAAAAAAAAACTGCCAAAATGGTTTACCTGAAATGTGGGGGGTGGCGTTCCGACAGTCAACATGCTGCTGTCAGTCTGCAAATAAAAATGACATGGTTAATCATTTGTATCCTATCTAATTCAGTTTATGACTTCGACAACAGCCCATTTATTTTGCACCAATAATTTTCCACTTTGCTTCACAGAGAATGGAGATGATGGTGAATACTGTGTCTTTAAGAGAGACAGAGCGAGTGTGAGAGAGAGAGAGAGAAAGGGAGGGACCTCTTTGCCCTCCAGAAACCAGGAAGGGAAGTGAGTTGATCTGCTGCTGCTGCTGCCTGGTTAGCGCATACGGGGCTTTAAGCTGCACAACATTGTGGGAGAGAGAGAGCTCCGGAGAGAGGAGGAGAGGGCAGAGCTAAACCCCACAACAAGCAGCACCACGGCCATCGCAGGTGAGCAAAAAGGGACCCTGACATCCCATAGCTGGCTGCCCTGGGCCTGTCAAACCAGAGGGGAGTAGGGCAAAGGAGGAGAGCACAGAGACAGGAGTGAAGGAGGGGGAGAGAAGAGCAGAGTGGGGGGGCAGACCGGACAGGAGAGGTGGGTCTCTGCTACTATAAGGTTCCTCTTTTAATCTTTCTAAAGTACTTCCTCTGTACTGGCGTGTCCCTCTGGGGAGTCCTGAGATAAAGTTTATAGGATGTGTTCAAGGCATTAACTTTTCAGGCAGGTGGAAGCACTTAGAAGAGGAGAGGAGGGGGGGTTCTTGAGAGAGGGTGGGGGGTACTGTGCAAGAGAGAAAGGAGATGCAAAAATAATTATTTTGAAGTAGTAATAACTTTTAGAACATTGACATGCACGCAGCATGGTGAATTTACATTGACATAAGGTTGTTGTGGTGACAGAAAATTATTTAGTGTTTGTCGTAATTAAAGAATTGCAGTCATTAAAATTAAAGTTGTAAGCATGAAATGTCATCTGGCATGTCTGATGTAATCTACAGTGATGAAATGAAAATATACTTGAGCTTGAGTTATCAATGTGTTTTTAGCATGTAAGACTGTGCCCTGGCTGATGGCTGCTCTGTACTTTAATACCTGGCAGACTGTTAGCAACATACTGTAGTGTATAATTCAGCCCAGAGTGCTTACGTTAGAGCAGGCTTGGAGACTAAAGGGGCGGTGAGGACATCCAGTGCAGGGAACTGTAGTTCACAACAAGAGACTTAAAGCAGGTCAAATGAGGTTTTGGAACTCTATATCCCAGAGTGCCTTGCCTATGGCCATCCAGGAAAGGGAACTGCTGCCAGCCTATCCCAACAAGGAGGTGTGGTGATCGAGGAGCTGTCAGGCCAATGAGAGCAGAGGATGCAAAGCCCAGTTGTGGGACGAAAATAAAGGGGGGTGGTGTGGTGTTTGGATGGGAGGGGGTAGGTGTCTGTTTGTGTGGGATCAGGCAAGGGCTTGCCTGTATGACTAGGGCCACTCGCAAGTTTCCTGTCTGGTAAAGCTGTCGTCCTGCCCAGAGACGAGGTAACAGGGCTGGCCAGCAGGCAAGGGAGGCACACAGGGCTAGAGCAACACTTTCTTCCTATTCGGTAAGCACTCCAGACACTGTATTGCCAGAAAAAAACTTACAGAGAATGAGAAAGGGAACTTAATAATTTTTAATGTCATGTGTTTTTAAAAATTCTGTTTGAGTTCAGAGTTCTTGACCCACTTGCAGATAATGAAAGGAATGGCAAATGGGTCAATGCAGAGTGTAAGATGCTGCATACAACACAGTGAGAAAAGTTTTTACTGACATCATAATATTTTTTCTATTTGTTTTATTGCCTTTGGTTTATGATCATTGTATTCTTGAAATGTTTGTAACTAGTATTTTGGACTAAATAGCTGGTAATGTGGTGTTCAGGTAATTCTGTGAAAACTGCCGCATTTATTGTTCCCCTGCCAGTTTAGTCGTGCCCATAGCTCTGACTTAGTCCAGGTAGGTTTTGAGTAACAGCTATATGTGTTAAGAAACCTCAGTAACTCAGTGTGACACATTTATTGTTGGCTTAAAATGATGCATATGTCATTTTAAAGTGTGAATAAATTATCATCTACCTTCAGAGACTCAGACACTTGTTGGTTGAAGCTATAGTCAATCTCATGACATCTTTCTCCGGTTCACTCCCCTCTTCCTTACCAGCATCTTGTTTAAGTTCGATCCTAATCTCCACTGTCATGTCTTTTTAGCCTGTGGCACATGGCGTAGCGACTTCACCTCCTCAGCCTTTCTTTTCTAATATAACCTGATGCATATTTTTTTGTTTTGCATACTTGACGGACTTGTTTTTAATCAGTACATTATGAACACAGACCACAATGACGCCCTGTTCCCAGGAAAGTGTCTGAAAAGCCTCTTAAAACTTTGCTGTCTTATTGACGTGATTTCTGTTACTATGGTACACATTGTTCTAACGTAGTCTTCTGGCTTCAGGTATAGAAAGAATATAGTTTGTAAATTCCAGCATGGGGTTAAACTAGGACGCCATATGTGTTTTTGAATCGACTCACTCGCCATGCATGTGTGTCTGTGTTACCAACAATAGACTGTGGGGGAATTGCAGGGGACTTCAGTGCCTGTGGGCTGGTCCAAGACACCACCCATCAATTTGGCGGTGAGGCTGAATACAGTTTGATATTCCTCTATGTTTGTGCCTCACCACGCTGGTCCAAACGAGCAGGTTCAGGCAGACAGAGGAGACAGGTTGCGTGATGTCTCCGTGGCAGTTTGAGGCTTCATTTGAGAGTGAAATGCTGGCTCTGTAGTACGGAACTCCACATGTTACAGCACTGCATACATCATTGTTTGTTTAGAACTAAATTTAGGTGGTTCATGTCATGTGTTTTGCCCACATGGATCAAATATTTATCTTGATAAGTAGCCTGTAACTTGCTTTAACTGATTCACTTAACATTTAATGTTCCCACATAATTTTTTAGATGAAAAATTAGACTAAAACGAAAGCGTGATTTTTGTCTTTTTTATTTTGAAAAATATTTTGCACTGAAAGACATAGAAAAACATGTGTCCTTATAGTGAGTGGGCTTGCATCTCCACAAACCTGACTCTGACCCTGGAGGAGGACTGCCAACTGTTTATGTCCATAGAACTGTTTATTTTGGCTATAATATTCTACAATATGGCATAAAACAATGTTCCAAGTTTTATGCCATGAAAGTATGGTTTTAACTTTTTATTTCCATGTAATCATGCATGTGACGTGCCACCTCCAGAAAGTTACACAGTGTTACTTTAATATATAAATAATATATTAAAATAACACTGTGTAACTTTCTTGGAATTCATCTAAACTGCATTTTCTTCCAGTTACACATGCATATGCTTATAATCATGGTTGAGTAAAGTGCCCACACATAAGCAGCATGTTGGCTTCACTTCCCACTTATATTCAGTTCCCCTGGTCAGCTGGTCTATATACCACAGCTTCCAGACTGGTTAAACAGGCAGACAGACCCCTCTCTGTTGTTTTTCTGTTGTTTTGCTCAAGTTTAGGGGCAGTAAAGGGGCTTCTTCTGTTCTCTTCTGGGGCATTTATTATGGAGAGGCCAACACAACCTGATCGAATTAGACTAGGGAGGAGGAGACCAAGATGTGTTTTTCTAGGAAGCTAAGCCTTACATTTAACACGTAGCTATGTGCTGATTTAACAGATCAATAATATGTAAAAATGTGTTTCAGTTGTAATTGACACGCGATAGAAGCCTGTGTTAATTAAGGAGAAAGGCCAGTGTGGGGTAAGGTGACCAATCTGACACTGTCCGCTTGTCGATTTGGCTTGGGCAGACACTTAAAAGAACATGAGTGGGTTGTATTGGAGGATATTGAGACGCAGGGTGGGACTGCCATGATTTGCCATCTCAGCAGTGGAAAGGGGAAGTGGGTGAAGCGGGTGAAGCGGTGGGTACAGTGCAGTTCAGAGTTGGAGGCAGAGATAGAGCAATGATGAGATGTGAGGGACAGATGAGAGGAAGAGAGGAGGAGTGAGAGAGGGAGAGGGGGTCAGACAGTTGGGACAGCGTGCATAGAGCTGGTCATCTGATAACACAGTGGGTTCTGTTACACGGCTGCCACACACTCACAGGAAGTCTCCTTGTGGGTTTGCGCATGCACACAGCTGTACGTGGACATGTTGGGCCACCCCATTAGTAGGCATGTTGAGATTAATCAGTTAATTGTGATAATGGATGCACAATAAAATAATTCAAAAAATTTGGAGCAATTAATATCTAGTAAACAATGCAAATGCAAAATGACTTGAGGATTTAATTGTTTCTAATAGTATTGTCATGTTTCTACTCATAATAATTGTAACACTACAGGTTTTTTTTTATAACATTGTGACATCCCTACCCACAACCAACCATCTTGCATTGGTCCTGCCTGTGCAGCGGCTAAAGATATGCTCACACTTCCTGGTTGGCAGCGAACCGGTGATAGAGCCTGTTACTCAAGTTAGAAGGAACTGTTGATGTGGTTTTATGACAGAGCTACTGTTCTGAAATCACATGCAATACCAAACACTTTCGAACAACCATTTGAGACTGACAACTTTATTGTATTTAAGTTGAAAGTGTTGAAAATTGTGTTTTTGTGTGATAATTGTTATACATATTATAGTGGCTTGGTGACATTTAGTTGCCCACGGCTGGAGGAGTGGTCTTGTATGAGAGGAACAAACACGACAAGCTAATGAAGTATCGGTAATAATCACTTTCGATTTCATTTTTTTATGTGCAGTGTGTTATAAAACCCCCACTAGTTCTGTCACATCAAACTTTGCCCCACTTGTGTGTGGTCAGCTCCCTCTCCTCTTATTGACTGAGGTTACTCCAGGTAACTCAATGAAAGCTGAGTTTATCATTGACATCTGAGCCAGATTCCTAAGCCACCATAGGCTAAGGACTTATGAGTGTGATTTTAACGCCCTGCCTCGCCCACTACCTTTTCACTTGCTTTGTGTCAGTATCTTGGCACTGCTTCCTGGTTCGTTTTTTTAGATCAGCTCTTACAACTAGAGTTTTATCAGCCTCTTATTCTCTTCCTGCTTTGATGCCAAAATGACCAGTCTAGTTTCCTTCCACTACTGGTATCACTGAGTCACTTGGCCATGATGCTTGCACAAAATCCACTTTTCATAGGAACGTTGACCCCTCCCCATTCTGATTATCTTGCAATATCCTTTTGGTTCAACCTTGAACCCTCTTCATCTGAATGAAGTAGATCCCTCGCACAGGGGCGTGTTACAAACAACTGTTGCCATAGAAGCAGTAGAGATAGGGAGTGAAATGAGGACACAAGACCAATAGACAACCATGATAGGAACATTGTCAAGGGCTAAACATCTTGCACTGTGCTTACATGACAGTCACTTTATCTGCCTCCTTACCTAAGAAACATCAGAGGTTGCATGGGGTTAACAGCTGCCTTTGTATTAAGGAATGAGTGGTATGTAACAGTGAAGCTATAACGTACTGATGGAAAAGGTGCTCAAGACTACTATTTCTACTTTTGTTTTTTAGGTTAAATTATAAGTAGATTGAGGGTATCAGAAATTGGTATGCATATGATGAACACAAACCAATACAGAGTCAAAGTGAAAGTGCTGTCTGCTACAGAAGGCCGTTGCTTGTGGTGTCCCTGCAGTCTCATTGTAATATCTCTTAGCAGATATATATGGTAAGGGGTAGAGGTACGTTAAGGACAAGGTGGAGGTAATAAGGGCGGGACGAGTTGAACTGAAGCGATGGTTTGACTTGCAAAGCAGGCTCAAACGCCCATAGCCCAGGCGTGAGAGGAGGGCCCTACATGAAGTCCAGTGTCAGGGACACAGACAGCTGGGAGCTGTATTGTGCTGGGGCCTTGTCACCCATAGGCATGAATTAGTGATAAGAAATGTTTCAAGCCATGAGGAGGAGGTGTCAGGATCAGGTTTGTTGCACTGTTTCCTTTTCTTGGTCGTCTTTGCAGGTTATTCGGGGACAAGTGGCTCCTCCTTGCAGAGATGTCGTCCCATGCTCTGCTGGCAGTGAGTGTGTGCGTGTTTTATCTCAGCTCAGCGTCTTTACCCTACAAAGCCGTGACCCAGGGTCAGCTGCGTATGTAAGGGGGATAACACACACACAGCATTCAGTGCAGGTGCTCTGTTAGAGAGAGAAAAGGAGGTTGCCTCTGGACTGGATGGGCTCACACAGATCTATTTCCACCTGCAGAGGACATGACCGGTCGCCATGCGCTTGCCCTTTCTGCTGCTCTCCATTGCCTTTCTCTGCCTATCTCTCACTCGTCACACCATGTTTCTTTGTCTTTGCCCTTGGTCTACTCGCCACATATTCAGATGAGGAGAGGATGGTAACGTTTGCTTGTGTCACTGCCACGTTTCACCTTCTATTTGAATTAGTTTTATCTTTATTAGGTCATAAAGTCATCTCCCTATCAAGCTGAAACTGGACACAAAAATCTTGTGGTAATTCCACTACAGACAATAAAAAGAAATTAAAAAAAAGTTCCATGGTATAAAATCTCTGTTAAAATAGTTACACAAAGTAATTGGGGTAATGAAAAGTATTAGGTACTAATTAATAAACTTTTTGGATAATGCTCTTTTTGATATTAATGTTTTGCGTAAATGTAAACAATATTGGTGGCCTACTTAAAGGATCTTAATCAGGAGGTTCTTTGAGATACCCCCTTCCACCTGAAGTCTTTTTAAAGACTTTACCTAACGCTGACCTGCTGGCAGAGCTGCCTCTGTGCCAATTCTAAAGTAGTGGAGGTGTTTAGGCGTTTTACACAAATAAACCAAAGACAGCAGTGTGATACTAGAAAAAGGTGGTGTTCAGCAACAGCAACTGGCAGCCAGGTTAGGCAGGTTTGGTACAGGGGTGTAGCCTACAAACATACCAGGGCAGAACTGAAGGAATGCCATTGGAACGGCTCATCTGTTCAGAGCAACATGCACTGCACCACCTGCTGGGTCTAACAGCAGATGAAGCTGGCGGTCCTGTACATGGACTTCTGTGCGCTGCGATGCTATTGACATCTCTGTGATGTTGCTGTATTTGCTTATGTGATTGTTAATGGAGAAATTGCTGTGCTGAAACCCCCCTCCCACTGCGTAGGCTTCAGACGATCATTTTAATCTCCCCCCACACGTGAGCAAGGGGACAGCCTTTCCTGAAACTTGGCACACAGTACAGGGTGGGGTAACCAGCTCAGACCGGATTGACAACCTCCCTTTTTAATACGGTTCCCTCGCAGCTTGTTGCGTGTCCTCTTCCTCTGTTAGTTTTTACCACAGGGTCTGTTCTGGCACTGGCAGCCCCCTCCCTTCTTTACTTCAACTCGCACACCTCCCTCTCTGGCTCTAACCAACACACAGTGTACAAGCTGTACTGCCCAACTCCCAGCATGCACGGTAACCCCCCCTGCCCTCTGCCTATCTGTCCTCCATGACCTCTTCCTTGGTTTCTTGCCTAAGTGCATGCACACACCCCTAGAAGAAGGTGTGTATACAAGGAAATAGGCTATAGTCACCTGTGCAGGCAAGTGACAAATGGCTGTGTCTTGAGGAGGGGTTCTAACTTAACCTGCTGGGTAACAAGATAAATAGTTTGAAATTTACAGGAGCAATGTGACACTTATTATAATCTCAAAGTCGACAAACCTTTTTGTTAGCCCATTGCCCTTTGGTGCCAGTGAATTCCTGGAAGAGACCCCTCCCAATTGTATTTACCCTTATGTCACATCTTTACCCATGCAATTAATTTTTCGATGCTGAATATAACTATGACATGATATTGCAATTATTTCTTATAACGCTTTTTTAAAAATATTGACAATCCAGAACATTTACAATTGCACATGTAATGTATTATACCATGGGCTGTGACTATTCCAATGCACATGTTATCTGGCAAGTTAAATCATGTCCTATATCACTGCACAGCGGACATCATCATAGTAAGGGATATGAAATGACTCGAGTGGTAGGCTTCAAGTAAAACAAACTTCAATGAAAAAACTCAGTTTGTAGGGATATAAACAAATCTTGGATCCGTGCATTACGCAGTTTTAAGGCACTTTGCTGAGACTCCAGATCATGCGTTATAACACTCTTTGTTGTTTAATCTTTACTTGTACTTCTGTTGTTATAGTGACGTATGTACTTGATATATTATCTCCTCTGCAATACATTATATGGACTATATATATTAATGTTCTTTTGTCTCTCTCTCCCTCTCTGTTGTGAGTGCAGACAGGCAGAAGCACAGACGGCAGGACGGATACGCGGGCGGGGGCTGTGCTGGGCGGCTCGGCGGCAGGCTGGTGGAAGATGTCGTCCGGAGCCGGAGGGAGGGGGGGGCAGGCGGCTCAGGGGCACGGTGAGCGGCTGTGGAGGAAGCCGAAGTGGGTGTGGAGAGGCTGAGGAGGGCTCGGGTGGGGATCCCTTTCCCTGAGCACAGCGCAGACATCCTGGGCAGCCTCAACAAGCAGCGCCTCACTGGGCTGCTGTGTGACGTGCTCCTGTCGCAAAAAGACCGTGAGTTTCCCGCCCACCGTTCCGTTCTGGCCTCCTGCAGCTCCTACTTTCATAAGCTCTTCACTTCGGGGGCCGCTGCTGACCAACAAAACATCTACAACATTGACTTTGTGGCTGCTGAGGCCCTGGGCGCACTGCTAGAGTTTGCCTACACAGCCACACTGACGGTCAGTCACAACAGTGTGGCTGACATCCTCGAGGCCGCACGCCTTCTGGAAATCCCTCCGGTCCAGGATGTCTGTACTCACCTACTAGACACGAAAGTGCTCTCCCCATCGGTAGGAGACAATTCCTAACAATTATTAGAACAAGTAATTGACACACATAATTACTAGCATGTTTTCACCTGAAACTTATCAAAACACCATTTTCTTTAATATGTCAACACATTGTATTTAATTTAAATGTAAAGAATAGACAGGTTAGTCCTACTTTAAGCAGTTAAACATGAAGATGAAAATAGATTGTAGACATTCATGTGCAAAAGCTGTAGTTTAGTGACTTTAACCTCTATGGTCATGAGGCGTCTGCCTGGTGTTTACACCAACCCTGTATTAGTCAAGCAGAGGAGAGCTTATATCATCATTAGTTTTTCTCACTAGGCCTGAAACACGCCCCCAGCTTTAGGGTTACTTTAACACTTACTCATGCTGAACCAGTAATGTGTTGGAGTGTGTAAGGACACTCTGCTCTTCAGCGAACTGCAGACATATCAGGGCCATACTCACTATCATATCTGAATAAAAACACCACTTTGTAATAATAAAGACTTTAATGCCTGACCTTCAGTGGCACCACTGTAGTAAATACTGTATCTTTGGTTTGTACATGTCTGTACAGATACAGATATACCTCTTTATACAATAATCAGATGTTTGGTGGTTTGATCCTCTAGACTCTTTGCTACTAGTGACATAAGCAAAGGGATGTCAAAGAGCTAGATCGTAAACATTACTCTTTATTGACATGTTCCTTATTTGTCTTTTTTATATATATATATATTTACACAGATGGATTGTGATCTGAAGGATGGTGATGAGGGCAAAGGCTGTGGTGGCCAGGACAAGGGAAACCATGTGCGTGCCCGAGAATATTTAGAGTCTTTCCAGAGAGTGGTTCACTGGAGCAGTAGCTGCAGCACGCCGGAGCTCAGGGACGTGCCCACACACCTGCACTTTAATCATGGTAACGGGGGAATACCTAGTAACGGGGTATTCAGTGGTCCGGGGGAGTACTGCTCACCCCTCGCCTTGGCCCTGGCCCCTGCCCCCACACAAGAGCCAGAAGACGAAGATGACGATGAAGAGGATGATGATGATGGCAATACAATTCAGGGCAATGGAGCAAGCCTCACTTCAACATACTACCCTCCACCTCAAAATGGTCACTACTATCTTCCTGCTGAGTCCAGGCTGGGGCAGGAGGCAGAAATGGAAGATGGGAGCAAAGAGTTGATGGTGAGAGAGAGGGGTCCAGCCAGTGCCCTCCTGCAGCAGATGATGGACTCCATAGAGAGGCAGAAGAAGCGCGTACTGGCCGGCGAAGACCTGGGGGACGGGGATGAAGCTGATGTGGAATTTTACTTGAATTACTTTAACAGCACGCAGCATGAGGATCCTGCTTCTTCTGCTGTGACACAGGGACAGCAGCCGCTCTGGTTGTCAAGGAGCAGCACAGGTCCTGATCGAGTAGAGAAAGCCACAGGGGAGAGAGGTGGCACGACTGGAGGGGCAGGGGGTGAACGAAAGATGCGCTCTAAGGCCTTCCAGAAGTGCCCCATTTGCTCCAAGGTCATCCAGGGAGCAGGCAAACTACCCCGTCATATCCGAACACACACAGGAGAAAAACCTTATGAATGCACCATCTGCAAAGTGCGCTTTACCAGGTAAGGCCAATTAATGAAGGGACTACCCCATGTCACATGTACTTATAGTCTTGAACCTGGCACAAATCACCCAGCAGTGGCAAACACAACAAAGCCAACAAGAGGGATTATTAGCACTAACCAACTTAACTTTGCATTAAGGAGGCATTAAGGTAGTGTAGCCATAGAAAGCTTTTTAAACAGTGTTAAATGGGAGCGGGACATGGGTAGTTCAATATTTAAATGCTGTAGTTATAATTATGTTCTATTTTATTATCAGAGTTCTTTGCAACGTCCTGGGACAAGGCAGGGCCTCTGTAATTTTATCTAGAGGAGGGCAGCTATAAAGCATTGTGCCCTGATATAGAGGGGACTACTGGCCCTGGATGGTTCATGTTCTCTATTGAAGTCATTTGAACTTTTGATCTCTGGTTATGTTGATTATTGCCCATAGGCAGAGCAAGTTGACACACGCCCCTCTCTGTCATTCCTTTACCTCACTAATGTAATCTGCCATGTGCCTCTCAGATAAATGTGGCCACTTTCAGCAAGGGAATTGAACAGCTTCCATTTATTTATTGTGTTTTCCTAGAAATGATTCCTTTAATTAATTAATCAGTAGACTTGTGCTGGAAATAGATGTGGTTGGCTACAAATACTTAGAAGTTGAACACGTGAGGGAGGGCCAGTCGTGTATCTGAATCGACTGGCGGTGGGAAGGGGGTATTGTAATCTTAATCCTGTTTGATCAGGGTTAAGAGTGTGCCTCACACGGTAATAAATCACTCCTGTCCTTTAAATAATTCACCTCTGTCAGTGTGCCACATCGTTCCTAAGCTTCTGTGTGTGTCCATGCCTCCAGTAATGTTTTCTTTCTGATTTCTCCTATTGTTTTGCAGTCATGTGAGCAGCAGAATCTGCTCACTGTCATGTGTGTTAGATCTAAATGAACTTGTCTGGGTACTTTTAAAACCTACTTGCACTAAAACATACTCTTTTTACTTGTATTAATATTATCAATTTGAAATATAGTATGGATGACATGCTCCTAATGATGTTGGAATACTACAGTTACTGCAGATATTATATTAATATGCAAGTCTGAAAATGTACAGTATTTTGCTAGGTCATTAAGTTGTGAGATGTTGACATTAAAAGTAAATGTAGAAATGACTTTCAGATATATTTGTACTTAGACTGTCTTTATGTTGTTTAGTGAATCATCTTCTTATCTGCTCTTCTCAGGCAGGACAAGCTCAAGGTCCACATGAGGAAACATACGGGAGAGAAGCCTTACCTGTGTACGCAGTGTGGAGCCGCATTCGCTCACAACTATGACCTGAAGAATCACATGCGCGTGCACACTGGCCTGCGGCCTTACCAGTGCTCCAGCTGCTTTAAGACTTTTGTTCGCTCCGATCACCTTCATCGCCACCTCAAGAAAGACGGCTGTAATGGCATCCCCTCCCGCCGCGGCAGAAAGCCCCGGGTGCGAGAGCCTGATCTCCTGGATGCCCCTATGAGCCTGCTGAGCCCCAGTTTGGACTCTGGAGCAGTGCCTCGTGTTGCCCGGGGGCGGCGGCGCTCTGAAGCTAGCTCTGTGGTGGAGCGAGAAGGGGGAGCTGAGCCCCACGCACACAGTCCTTTGCTTCAGCCGCCAGGACGGGACACAGGGCCCTGACTGAAACAAGGACGTACTGCTGGACACCAGTCACTCTGCCCCCTGTGAGACAGGACAGAGTGAACAGAGGAGAAACATGTTCGAAGACAAACTGAAACAAAAAAACAAAATATTCCTCTATAAACCAAATCAGGGTGTCGGAAAATCTAATCTTTATAGTTTTTTTTTTTGTCTTTACTAGGAAATGGAGTAGATTTGCAAGCACTTGAGTTTTCTTTTGAAGAGCAAAAGAACGCTTCAGAGCTCAAACCCATGACGTCCACTTTCTGGGTCATTGTGTAGACTTTATGATATTTGGGGTTTTATACATTGGCACTTATATGCTTAGGCAAATGTATATTCATTACAAAAAACTCAGCAACTATGCAGTTGATTTAGATTTTATTGGTTTTGTCCTCAAAGCCTTCAAAGCTCTAAGCAAGGTGTCAGGCACCTTCTGGCTGCTGTACGGGTGAAACGAGGACAAATCCGTGAAAACTCTTTTCTATTCTTTTGCAGGTCTGAAATGTACAGTTACCATAGAAACTACATTGCCACAATATGGCATATGCAAGAAAAAAAATCTGATGCAACAGTTCACTTAAAATGTTCCAGAAAGAATCAGAAAAGGGTATGATTATGAAGTGTTACTTACTCCATAAAATCTGTTAAGAAATTGATCATAATTGCGAAACAAATTTGCATTGAGTCGAATCCACATCATTGGGGGCTCGCTAGTTGCAGGGTGGAGGGTTTGTGTTTTAAAAGCACTACCGTTGTATATTTTGGTTTGACTATGTTGCCTCTTTTCCCTCCATATCCTGCAATTTCATAATTTCTTTTTTCTTTAATGTTGTCTTAATTTTTTTGTTCTTTATTGTGCTGACTGCTTTGGGTACTTGACACTTTATAATTGTATGTATATATAGCGAGTGGTAATATGACATGGGACCCTCTTAATGCTGAGGTGTACTTACTAATCGGGTTTTTCCTCTTAGGCTTGATGTCTTATTTCACTTGTGTGAACAAGGCTAACTGTATGAATGTTTGAGCTTAAAGTTGCCCCGGTAGATAAAAACTGAACACTTGATTATAGAAAGGATGGGAATGAAGAGGCTGAATGAATGTGCATACTATTTGCAGTTTTCGGTCCTTGTGTGACAAGGAGCGGGTAGCATTTAACCAAAAGCTGGTTAAGAGAATGGCAGGGAGCCCCAATGAGAGAATTATAGAGAGTATGAGGAGTACATGCGTAGACAAGCACCTTTTCTATGTTTGCACAGCTTTACTAAAGATATCCAACAGTGCAAAGGTATATTTAAAGCAAGCGGGCTGGTGCTGGAAGGGAGTGAAAGGTAGGTTATGTATCATGCTTATTCCAATCTTTTTGCCCTAGGGACCACACAACCGTGAGGCAACCTGTATGATGAAGAGAGCAATAAATACCTGTCCAAGTCGCTTGGCCAAATAGGAGTGCAGCTGCAGCTCGCTGAGGGGGAGGGGCGCAGGGAAGGGAGGGGGATCTCACAATGTCTGTTGCATTCCAAAAAATAATCTCCCCAGCTCACTCAGCCACGTTTCCAGGCAGGAGGGGATGGGATCAGGCCTTTTCTCTCTGCCCCTGTAGTCCTGTTATGCCCCCGAATCAGCCTGAGGGCAGTTATTAAGGCCTGTGTCAGAGAGGGTGAGATGCCTGGTCCCCTGTCTTTTGTATTTATATGTGTGTGTACATTGTGTGTACATTGTGTGCGTGGCAGTCAGGGTCCCTCTGGCCACATCATCACTGTTTGAGTCAGACACAGCCTGTTCAAACATGCACCCTAAGCTGCTCGCCCCCATGCACTTTCTCTGTTTTACACACACGCACAGGCACTGGGGCCAGGCATGCCCCTGAATTGTGGGGAAAGTGCCACAGCCAATAATCTGTATATTGTAAAATTGTTTATCCAAAAATCTTCTCAAATAGCAAATGTTTATGTTCAAATGGAACATATGAACCTTTAAAAAAAGTTTTGTTTCCCCACTCAGTTGTATCTGTAGAGCTGTAGTTCGACCATCAGTCCATTGCACCTTAATGGAAAAGCAGGTGAATGCACTTTGTTACTGAGGAGGGAGCGCTTTTGACAATGAAACGGGTACTTTAAAGTGATCCAGTTGCACATGAGATCAATAGCATCTTCTGCACTGGTTTAGTTCAGGTTGTATTGATGAGCTGCCAAATCATTTAAAGCTGAACTGTTCAGATCTCTTAAAGAGAAGCCAGTTCAGATAAATGTTGGGTTTGTGACCATAAAAACAAAATTATTCCAACTGATTGCACTTGAATTTAGAGACGAAGAATTGGACCATTTATCTATATATCTCAATATAAAGTGGTGGATCATGAAAGGGCACTATGCTAGTGTGTGTGTGTCTGTGCACTTGCCTTGCATGTGCACAGGCGTGCGTTACTGGCTGGCAGGCTGGAGGGTCTCAGGACAAGCTTGGATAAACAAACTTCATGTCTAGCCCATCTGTTCACCAGCTCCTCTCATAACTACACTCTCTCTCAGAGGAGCAGCAGTGATAATAGACCACGGTACCACAGAAGCAAAAATGCTATATCGTAAAACAGTTAATTGAACAGTTGCTTGTTTACTTTACAGTTCTCTGGGTCCAGATTTGCATAATTTATCTTTAAAGCTTGTTGGCCATTGATGGGAGTGTAGTTTCTATTTGGATGTTATGATATACATAGTCTGAGGTTTTTGCACAGTGCGGCAGACCAATGCAGATCTGTTCTTCTTTGATCTTTGTGGAAGGCGGTACTTGGTATGGGTCACACAAGCCCATTTAGTCTCTGCATGTCTTTAATTTAAGAGCACCTGTTGGCACTTTTTGAGCCGCATTTGTTTCTTTGGACTACGTTGTCATGTAAAAGTCTTACATGTGTTGATTAACCAAAGCCCCTGTCCCCAACTATTGTCCATAGAAAGGACTTACATAGAGACGTGTGTAGAAGAATGTTTATAATTTATCCAGACTGGGCCTCGCAGATAAAGCCACATGCAGTTGCCCTCCTCTTGAATATATGCTGAGATGTGTGTGGAGTCAGATATCTACTTGAGTTTACTTTCTAACGGTCTTTTTGTCCTTGTGGACGATAGAATCAGAGGTGTAAGGATGTATAGTTATTATTTCTTGTTTTCTAAAAGTTGAGTTGTGCTACAGCTGTTTTTATTTCTTAACAATATGACATGGTTGCATGAATGTGTGTGCGTGTCTGGGTCAGCGTGTGGATTGTTGTGCCAGGAGGGTGGGTTAAAGGGTGCTTGGGTAGGGTTATGGATACAAAGCCTGAGAGCACTGGAAATGGTGCTTAAGCTGGGAGAGCAAAAATTTGCACTAATGTTAATGTCCTTGTCCTGCTTATGGGAGAAGGCCAAGAGACCACCAGCCACCTTGCTAACTAGCATTAGCTTACAGCAGTGTGGTAATACTCAGTGGTCTCACAAAGAGTCCATCCGCTCCCCTATGGAGATGTAATCAAAGACAGATCATATGAAATTCACATGCAACAATAAATACCAAAGCATAAAACACTTAAGCTAAATAAATAAAATGGTTCACAGAATGTCAATGTATGTTTTATCTCAATAAAATATTAGTACAAATAAATGATCACAAGGAGACCCTCACTATTGAGTCATAAGTGCATGTTCAGTAGTCATTTAGGAAGTGTTTATCTTGCTTTTCCGTAGATATTCTTTTCAGCCCTATTGAACTTTGTGTATATCCAAGCAGACTCTATGTAGATCAATGGTTACACATCATTTATACAGTACATGATTGGGTGACTTTGAGGAAAAAAAAAAAACTGTTTCACACCTGGAGCAGTCTGGGGCTATATAAATGTCTCTGAGCAGCTTTAAGCTTGTGTTTGTATTGATAAAGACAGTGGTATTGTGCAGTGTGGGGCTGAGGCTCACTCCTATGAAAACTACAGAAAACTGTGGTGTGCCTTACACACAAAACTACACATTTTGTCCAGTGTTTATACTATAGACCGTTGATTGAAACCAAATTATAAAAGCTGCTTTGGCTTAGCATTGAGATTGTTTCAGTCAATCTTAACGCTTTACTTTGGCAACATTAATGAGCAACCACAACTCCAGAGTTGTGTCTGTCTTGCCTCTGTGGCTCCAAACGCCTCAGCCCCAGACCAAGGTTACTCTGACAGGCTATACAGAATGTCTCAATCTTTATTCTATGTGTTTGTATTGACCTTGGTGTTTTGAATCTATCTGTAAGGCCACAAAACAATCAACATCAAAACACTGATAACTGACAATAATGTGCGTGGTGACACAACAGGGACTGTTAGCTTTGCAATCTTGCAGACACCTGATACTGTGTTTTTGTGTGTTTTCCATTGAGCTTGAGATGCACAGCAAGATGAGTGCAGCATATGCAGGACGGCACTATGCACAGCATGGCTCTGGCACTAGCACAGGCAGCCCTGGGTCCTTCAGAAGGCCGGCAGCTGTCTATTGGCCGCTTTTAGCCAAGTGGGGGCAGTTTGCACTTGGAGTCTCTCCCCATCTCTGGGGATGCAAAGGTGGACACAAAGAGATGAGGGGGTTGGGGGAGGGGGGGGGGGGGTGTAGATTTCAGGTATGACTAAAGACAGAGCAGGTGACCGACTGTTTACTGACCAATACATATGTGTCTTGTGTTTTAAAACAAGGGGAATCATGGCCACAAATTTGATAACAAATGTAAAACACAGGAGGTCACCACAGAGACTGCTGATCTCTTTGTTGTTCCATGTACTTCTCAGGTGGAAAAAAATACACTGCTATGCATTTAATTTGATGTCTGCTCATTGTATGGCTCATTGCTCTATGTTTATGCCTTTCTTGTTCACAAATATATTTAACTTATTACCTCCCACACAAGTTGAAGCTAGATTACTTTTGCCCAGTGGCTGTAACCAGCATTTCTCTCTATTGATTTAGCGATATGTTTGCTGGAAGGAAGGAAGCCATGGGAGAATCCTGTAAAAGTCCATTTACAAAAGCTATATTAGAAAAGCACAGAGCATGTTCTCTTACTTTGCTCCTGTCATTTTTCTCTCTGGATTTGTAGCTCTGTGGCTTCTTTGATCCAGGATCACAGACCAGCCAGGAGAAAAACACCATTCGCAGTCATTTAAAGTCATTTAGGAAACATTCCATAACTTCATACTTGTGATTCCCCTTTTTGTAGTGTTTGGCCGGTGAATTGGAGGCAGCAGACACATTCGATAGGTTCATGCCTGTCTGCCCTGCTCATTCTGCATCTGTGTGCAAAACACTCATATAGACACTTCAAAAGGCCTGGTGTACCGCTGTCCAACTGCCTTTTTCAGCTTATGCGATTGTAACTAAAGCACTTTGTCAAAGGCCATCTTGATTTTATCTGCTTTTATTTATGGGTTATCACTATTGTTTGTTGTTCCTGTTATCGTTCTCTTACCACAACTTATTTAAATGCAAAGAGTATATTTAGATCTTAAAGAAACTTGAATATGTGGTCTCTGGATGGAAGGTGACTGATGCTGCCACATCATCTGGACATTAACACAACCACCCTTGTGAATTATAATGCATATCCACACAGCATACCTGTCTCAAATCTGTTTTGAAGAAGGCTGATTAATCTGATATTTGAAAACTCCTTTGTTTTAATTACAAACCTTTAAACAGTTGCAAAACCTTTTGAAAAGGCTATCTGTTAAAAAAGCTGTGTGTGTATCCACTTAATGCAGTTTATCCTTTTCTGCAATAACACACTATTTGTACTCAAAGACTGGGTTGGGGTCCATGTAGATTTTGATGGTTATGAATCAGCCATGTACTGGCAAAATTGTTTATATATTTATGGCCTTTACATCTGTCATATGCCAGATGATAAAGTATTGATAACAACTATACTTTCAGTGAGTTTATAGTGCTTACATTGGTTAAACCTAGGAGAGAGACATACTACAGGTTTATTTGTAACTGTGATTATAACAGAATTTTTTTATACATGTACATGTATACACATGCAGTGCTTTCTGGAGCATTACACATGTATATTTTGAAAGCATAAAAACAAAAATTCAGTCTACAATGGCAAAAATGCTGTTTATTTTCAACTGAATTGCAGTAATAAGCACTTTTGCTTCATTCTTCCCCAGACACTTATTTTTTGCATTTCAGTGTGCATTTCCTTTTTATCAACCACCCCTTTTCCGAATTATTTGTTATTAATGTAGACTGTCAGTTCATACATGTTGAAAGCTGCAGGGGAGTAATTTGCACTTTTTGGCAACAAAAAGAACTTGTATATGAGACCACTAAATCCACACAGTCTAAACCATATAATTCCATTTTGTGTCATTTTTATTGATTTTCTTTTTTTAATGTCTGGCATCTGGTTGTCTGGTTTAAAGAATATAACATCTTTCTATTAAAAACAATGGTTGTAAAACATTTGGACTGTTTGTGAATTTATGCTCAGATTTGTGTGTCTTCTTCATTGTAGGCTGTACAACTGTTCCTATAGAAATAATTGGCTGTTTTAATTAAAGATGTCTGTGTAATCTCTCAGTCGTAGGTATGATCCATAGCAAAAGAAACATTATATTCTGTTTTAGAGTGAAGACATCTTCACTCTAAAACTTTTGTCCAGTTGAAAAGATTTTTTTTCTTTTGCTATTTTAATTAAACGTTCTATAAGCCTTAATATAACATGCCTCCAACACCAGTGCACACAGACAATAAGTACAACTCCACTAATATATTTTTACAGAGTTCTTGCATTTTTATACACAATGATTTGTTCACCTCTAGGCCCTCTGCCCTCCGCCCTCTGCTCTTCAGTATTACAATTCCGCACATCCGCCAGGAGGTGGCAGTATAGTAACTGTTTTGATCGGCCAGGGCTAGGCCACACACGCCACTGTCGCTTACAGACTCCTTCTTGTGTTCTCCTTTTAAATTATCTTCTTTTATTCTGAGATCACGCCGACGATGAAATACAGCCAGGTCAGGAACCATCCAAAATCATTTCCAGTGATGTTGAAATGTATTAGATATTTAGATATAACCTATATTGTATGTAGGTTAGTACTAACAAAATTGCATTGCGTTTACATATTTCATTGTTGTTTTTCCCCTTTTGTATCACATAGGTACAGTGGCAGAGTGGGGATGGGTGACAACAAACCACAAGCTTGTTGTCACCCAGTCTTCCTGTTTGTCTCAGTCCTTCTCCCCAAGGCGATCCTTTGGGGTGACAGAGGTCATCGAACAGCTCATTAACCCCACCCCAACAGCCCACACAGTGCTGCAGTCCCGGGCCCCTCATACACACATGCACATACTCACGCACACACACATACAGTTATAAAGCTTCACTAATGGCAGTTAAGTCGACTTAAGCCCACTCTGTGAGCAGGATGCTTTCAGGGATCCACCATGAGACACACATGTATAATGTTGTATGTAGTATCCATTTTGCTCAGTACTTTTGTAAGAAAAAAAAAAAAAAAAATTTTATCACTTTTTAAGCTTTTAACTGTACAAAAGCTTAGGTCATTCACACACCTCACTGAGAAAGGATCAGGGTTTACTTTCATATTTATATCAAAACTGCACAACAGAAATGACCTAAGCCTTAATCCACATCTCTGATTTGGAATGGTAATCATTTTCACCATCTCTTAATTATACTGTCCGTTTACTTTTTCACATTAAATATTCATCTAAGGAACATAGACATGTTATTTTTGGTGGGTGTTTATTTAGTGACTACTTTGACAAAAGAAAAAAGCATGAAACACTATGATAATAGATAATGATAGTATATATAATAGATATGATAATAGTCTGTAATATACTTTTAGCCACAACTGTATGAATATGAAATCTTTTATACTATGTGATGGAGAACCTGTTGGGCAGATTCTTTGGGCTCCAAATCATTAATTGTTTGTGAAGCATCTAAAACACAGTGGGATAGTGGTATTTTCCATGTTCAGACATCCCTGTTGTAGTCAAAACATATTGGATAAGAGGAACAGCAACCCTTCAGGGGCTACAAGATGCCTGGGAGCTGTTGTCTGCTGTCCCGAGGTATTATTCACTTTTCACTGTGTACCTAAATGCACACACAAGTGTTATTCTGCAAAATGTACAGTTTACATGTTGGTGTGAAGCGCCTATATGTGCTATTACACACATGAAGATTCACAGTAAATGAGCATGTTATTCCTCTCCCAACAGCACAGACTGCATGCACGTAAAGCAGAACGCTGCATACAATAGGCTCCTTCTCTCACGCACACCTTTCTCCAGGGATATAAAAAGAGCCCTTCCTCTGCACACGCTGGGACATGAGTTTCATCTAAACTAGCTCCGTCCTCAATAAACCCACGTGAGCGTCTCTGCAGTATACATTTCAGCTCATCCCGGGGTGTATTTTGTCCTGATCAGGTGCTTAAACTGCTCAATATGACAATAATTAGGCAGCACTGGAGACATGTGTTCTTTCTTATGTTGATAAGGGACATTGACCTTTAACCTGTGCCCCTTGCAGCCCCCCAAGCACACTCTGGCGCCTCAGATGCCCCTGGCCAACTGCCCCCCACTCCCCTGTCCCCTGGCAGTGTCGAGCTCTCAGGGAGGAGAGAGGAGGACTGGCCAGGCTTGGAGCCTCGCCTGCGGCCATCACTGCCTCTCCCTGGAGAACAGGGACTGAGGTGCCTTTAAACCACTGCGGCAAAAACCTAACCAAAACCCTGCAGTCATTAATATGCAAAAATGCAAATGAGAAGGTAATTAAGAGCTGGAGCTCTCTGGAGGCTCTTTGATTGCTAATGAATTCTAATCTGCAAAGAAAGGGGGAGGGGAGCCGAAAAAAGATGAAAGAAAATTGTAAAACAACAAAAAGAGAATGTTTATCCTAATGTTCTTCTGTGAGAACATTACCTGTATTCTCCTGTTGGCCAATGAGTTCAAGATTCATATGTATGTGTATGTTCTGTACTGTATGGAAAAAGAAGTGTCATTGGAAGAGAGTATTGCTGAAGGTTAACAAACAAATACATGTTGTTAGTGCAGTTTTAACAGACGTGCTTTTGTATTTCGTCAGCTTTTCCGTGCTCGTAAGTATATTTTGATGTAGATGGCTGTTGAGGATACCATCAATAGACAGATATGTGTCTGTCTTGGACACAGTGTGGTCATTGTGGAGGTTTAACTAATTAGAGGAGGACATGACAGGCAGGCAGACACTTCTGACCAGGAGCGGGCAGAGAAAATAGAAGGTCAGATATCTTAACAGTGTGTTCTTTGCTGCAAAAGCAGCTGTGTGCTGAAGTAAAGGAGATGTCATTTCATCACTTGTGTGAGCCATAACACATCCCTACTTCCAGTGTGGTTCATTCACTGTGTCAGTCGCACAAACACACATGCACACACTGCTGTTATTGTTGTTGCAGTGCTCCCACGACACCAACAATCTCCCCCTCCCCCACACAGCCCCACATCTATCTCCTCTCCCCTCCTGTCCTGGGCAGCCCTGACATGCCTACTTCAATTGATTTAGAGGCAGTTCAGCTCCTGATCTGATTGTTATCATATGACTTTTTGCAAGCTCCCACTTTAATAAAACATTGCTGTGTTATTCTTTGATTTGGACAGAGATGTCTTTGACACTCCTGGTGTGCTCCGTTAGCTCCACCTTCCCATTCTTCATGTCTGTGTCCATCTAAAACTAGTTTAACCCCGCTCCATGGTCTGGTGGTGGGCTTCTCCATATCTCAGCTTGGTAAACAGGAAGCTGCTTCTCTGTTCACTGTACCTGACGTGTGGGTAACAGAACAGGGGCACCCATAAAAATGCACAATAATGGGAATCCAAGATGATAGGGAGGGGTCCCATAAAACCACCCTGAGAGAGCAGAGGAAGAACGCCATCCACAAAAGCCATTGTCAAATGAGAATAGACAAAAGCCAAAAGCGATGTTGATTTAGTTTTTCCTTTTGTAAATAGATTGTTGATTTGCTTCATGCTTGTCTGTCTGAATTGGATCCTGACTCAAACTGTAGTGTTTGGGAGGATTAATGTCACGAACAATCCCTCAAACTCATTTTCTTTTGCACTCTGCGAGAATTACTGTTTGGGATGAGAGAGAAAGCACTACATTTTCATCCAAACCCTTCATTTTGAGGATGCCTCAGTCACTGGTGCCGCTAACTTTTCTGTTTCGAGAGCAGGAGTATACGCAGATACGCAGTGGTCGTTTGTTCCAAAACAATTGCTCTTCTTCCCAATTATTGCATAACCTAATGGACTATTGCCATGGTTTGCTGTTATTGTTAGCTGTCTGTTAATATTGTATGCTGAAAGCTGCTTTTTAAAGCAGTTTTAAGTTTTAAATTCTCAAATAAATCTTGTAAAATGTACAGTGAAATATTTATGTCAAAAAACATTGTCCATTTGTATTATGGTGGGAGATTGTGTTGTTGCTTTACCTAACTGAAAAAGGCTTTTACATTTTCTATATTAAAAAAAAAAAAAGTTAGACATTTTGTCAATTAAACCTCAAAACAGTGACTATTTTTATGGAAAAGCACACTTGCTTTATGCTCTATAAATTTAGCTCACACACATTTTTTATTTATTTCTGTATGGCAAATTTTGATTTTGTTTCCAGTTCATGTGTGGGTCTATAACACATTCACTCTTGTCCATGATTGTTCCTAACTTTTGCATAGAAAGTTGTTGCCTTGTTTAACTCTCAATGCAGTGTGTTTGGACAGAAGTTAGTGAATGTTGTTTTGTGCCAGGCCAGCTGTAATGGGGAGGGGGGGGGGGATGCTTGGAGTTTATCACAAGCACAGCAAGTACAACACATAGATTCTTCCCTGTCTCCTCCCCTTCAGCATAGATAGACTCTGAGCATGGGCACCCAGCCAACACTATCAATCTATCCACTCCTACCCCCAGTCTCTGACTCTCATTGGAGGACAGCTTCCAAAGGGGCAAGGAAGCATGAATCATGGCTCGACTATGAGAAACCTCCAAATACATGTGTTGTGCTGGCCAAAATCACTTTGTTACTTTGCTGTTGATAACATTCAGGCATTTGCCATTGCAGCTGTGAGCGGAAGTGTTTAGGTGGAGTCTATAGTGAGGAAGGAGGGATTCTTCTTGGTCTTGGCCTAGTTTTTTTTTTTTTTTTTTTCCTTGTCTGATGAGAAACCTGTGTGCACCTCTGCCCTTCCCCCACCCAAACCTAAGCCTCTACTATTACAGGCTGTGAGGGGCGCAGTATGGAGTGAGGTGAGCAGCTTGCCTCAATAGCGACCACGGAGTGCATATGTGCTCTGCCTACTCTGTCTTTACGGCCAAATCGTCTTGTGTAGAATGTGTGTGGTGTGATATAACCCAGTGATGTAGCTTTGGCGCGCATGGCTGGTTTCATACGAGCTCAGTGAGGAGGATGCCATTGGGTACTAAATATGTATGTGACAGTGTAGAGCCAGGTAGAAATATTACAGCAATAATACCTGTTTTAATACAGTAAATATATGCAAAACAGGTCTACCCTTGGAACCACATTGTAAAGAAATTAGCAAGCTTTCTCACAAAATGAAATAAGCTTATAACAGACATTCAAATGTGTATTAAGAATTATTAAGTAAACAGAATAATTAGCTCGATAAAATTATACAAATTATAAGTATTAATGCTTTACTATAGTATTCAAAGTATATTTGACATACAACTGGTAAATTATCCGCTGTAAAAATTGTAAAATCTGTTTATAAATCAAACAAACAAATTTTATCAATTCATTTTCATGAGAAAAATGGATGACAGCATACTTCTAAAAAAATGTTTTGTTTTTGTTAGTCCTCAGAGCAAATGTATAAAGAGTGACCCTATTTAGCACAACCTATTATTACTACGATTTTGTTCATAATATTATGGATAATATTTGTACAATGTATAATATTTGTACAATGTATATTTGTTTTTTTCATTTCTGGTAATGGCAGCCTACAGAGTAGAAATTATTTCTCAGTGATGCTTCCTCCGTTAATTTATGTGTCTACATTTATGTGACCCAAAGTGTCAACATAAATAGATATTTCATTAATATGCACAAATATGACCGATTAGCACCAATGTGCCAAACATATGCTAATTTTCAATGTGCATCTGTTGTTAATTACAGATATGGAGCTGGGAATGGCTCGAAGGAATCACCCAGGGCATGTGCGACAGTATCCTCCAGCTCTGCACCCATGTCCATTGTGATGTGAGCGTATGTCCAGATAATAGATGACATGGTTAGTTGTTTTTGTTTTGTCCAGGCGGGATAATGATGCAGTCCTTTTGAGGTTACCATGTGGCACATTACCCAGAGTTATACTGGGATTACAGTAACATCCTTTTATCATCACAGCATGCTCCGGCCACTGTGTCTTTCTGCTGCTAATTTATATTTCAGGATAAAATGAAGGATGCAGCTGCCATGGAAAATGAATTCAAGTAAATTATAATTTTTGAATAAGATATTATCTGTAATGTAAAAAAGTGTTCAAACTGGAACATGACTGCAACAACAACACAATAATTTTCATCCTTTCCTTTTAGCTTCCTGTTGCACAACTCATTTACATAAGAGTTTAGTCTTTTGTATCTGTTAGATGCACTCAGTGTGAGGTGGCTGAAGTATCGTGTGTTTTTATTCTTTTTCTGCTGGCCCTCCCTCCTTCTCTTCAGCCTGGCTGCCCTTGTACATGCACTCCATGTCAGACCCAGCTGTTACTACAAACTACTTGGAGGGCTTACAAGCCTCATTGCTAATACTGACAACAGCATTCTTAGCTTAACGTCTTCTGGAAAAAGTGAGAATATGAAGGATTTTTGTGTGTCCACTAAAATAATCATTTTCCCTAACAGATGTTTCCACCTGTTTAAATTTAAATCTTTGGATTCTTTCATCCCATATGTTGCATGGCTGAAAGACTATATAAATATAAAGATGAATAAAATTAGTAATGTATGAGAATCCAAGTAATCTGTGTGCTTCATGATTGATATTGCAAAACATGAAATCCATAAAATAAAATAAAACAAAGAAAGCTGCTTTTTTAAAACCTAATTTTCCACAAAAAGAGTGAACCTATAAAATTATAATGTGTATATTTCTGTTTATGTTTGTGTAATGGTATTTATGGACCATGTGCCTTGCTTCCTTGCTCTAACCCCATTACATTCCTAAGACGTGAGGCTAATTAATGTTCTATGCAGAGGCTTTCCTTTTACCCAGGAGAACACCCAATGGATTATTTACCTATATGTCCTATTGACAGTAAATCCTCTATCCCACAGGTAACATTACAAACAGTCCCAGTCTTAAGGATATGCTAAATATATTAGCTTTAGCTAAACATGTTCAATTTAAGAATATTTTGTTGCACAACCCTAATATGGTACTCGGAGTATAGTTTAGTGAATAAAATACTACCAATAGGTCTATATTTTATTTGTGGTAGATAAATGCCATGTAAACAGTTGACTCTTCTTTACTGGTTGTGTCTCAGAAAGAAACACTTTATGAAAACAGTGCACAGTGATTTTGGAGGTTGTTGACAGGAAACAAAGAGGGGTCATTTGAACTTCCCTTTTCTTTGACAAGGTTTGCCCTCAGGTTAAAAACAACAGCTGTCTAACACCTACATACACTTTTCTATAAAGCCCCTTGTGCCTTTGAGGACCAGCAGACTTTCATATACAAAAGAAAAGTATTTTTTTATTTATATTTATTGTGATATTTAAAGCACCAATTTGATTTAGCATTTATCCACAACCAACCTTTGGCCTCATCAGACAGAACTATAGTTTGCTGTTTTTGGCACAAGCCCTCACCCAATCGCATCTAGTCTTTTTGCGAAATAGATTTCTTCTGAAATATCCCAGGAGCACTACATAAGAGTCCTATAGCTTCCCCTCGTCTTCCACTCGACTCTGGAGCAGGCTGGGTTGATCTGATGGTTGCCAACTCCTTTAAAAACAATGAATCTCAGGACGTTATTTCCACACTAATGTGTTGTTTTCAGATGTAATGTCACAACTGCAGCCAGGGTCATGGAGGCATGCTATCTATCTAGTGTATTTATAAAGTACAGCAATAACAGATCATATTAAATGAATGCGCTATGCTCACGAGCTATTCAAGGCTACTTATTCCCATCTCACATAGATATTAGGCTATTATAGGGTTATAACCTCACTCAGGTTTGTTTGTTTGAAAAATGGTGAAAATAAACAAAGCCTCAAAAGTAGAGCTAGTGTACAGGTTACTTAGTAAAGTACGGAAGTGAAGCAAGTTGTCATTAAAAAATAAATAAAAACAGGTTAATAAATAACCTACACACTGATGATGTCTACAGACTGTAGACTGCTCTTGTAAGGTCCTTTAGACAGGCCACAGTTTGTGCAACATAAAATAAAAGCAGAGAGTTCCCTGCAACCTGCATACTAAAATGATGTCAGCGGGCATGTCGGAGCCCCACAGCCAACCTCCCCGAATACACAGGGAAAGTGAGCGTCAAGAAGAAGGCGGGAGTAGAGGCCATTTCCGTGCGATTATTGGGCGTTAGCGTTGTCAATCACCCCACGGTGCGCTCCTATTGGCTGTACTCTTTCGCATTTATCGTGCCATCTCGCCGAGCTGCTGCTGTGTAATCGCAGGTAACTTTCTTACGATAGGCTTCCGCGAAATAACCTAGTTCTCGATGCGCGGTTTCTTTTAAGGGTTTTATTCGCACTAAACAAGGATTACCTTTACAGTTAGGTAGTTTCGTCCCTCAGACAACTACAGTACATTACCGATCCATTCTCTTCTTTGTTGGAGCAACCGATCTTTCAAAGGCGTTTGAAATCGGATACCCCTGGCGTTGAGGCCCTCACTTTGGGCGGAAGGATACGTTGTTGCGTCTGACAATGTGGACGGAGGTGGTGAAGATGTCTACGAGAAGAATGAAATCATCTCAGTTGTAACAACAAAAAGGGAAGACGCGAGATTAGTTACTATAATAGATTTGTTTGCTCACAGACTTGTTACACTGAAGCAAACACGTGGGTGCAGCGTGAAAAGCGGGCTTACCGGGACAAAAGGAAGACGTCCACAGTGCCCCAATGCGTTTCATGCGCGGAGGTCGAAATTCTCTTGAAGTTTTATGTTTTTTCCAATAGGAGACTTGGTTTTCTTTTTATTGTTGGATACTACACGCTTGGACTGAGGTAAACTAAGCACAATATGTTTGTGTTGTTGCACATTCTTTGCGCGTAATTTTGCCTGCGTTTTTCGAAAAGTTTTCGGGAATGTGTGGTTAAAGCGGGGGACGCAAGTTTTTGTCTGGATTGAGGTGTCGAGCCAAGTGTATGATGGTCTCCACACAGCGACCACGGAGGAAATTACTCCTTTGTTCTGCGAGCGGTCCAACATCATGTTTTACTCATCCACATGAGCCTACATTGTGTTTTGGCGTGTAGCTCAGCTGTTTGCGTTACGCCTAGTGAAAATGTGAAATATCGCCATAAGGGCCGTATTTTGGCTGAAGTTAAGTGTTGTAGGTCTCGGCTACATTATGTAGCATAGCTTATTAGCTATTGCTATCGGGGAAACAAACTTTCAATAAACGCCCCTGTGGCTTTTAAAACATCCCTTTATGGATGTGTCTGTGTCTGGCCACCAGCTAGACTTTATTTTATTGCACATTTGGCAGGAAATTCCTCTTGCTCCCACCCCCACCATCTTCTCCACTGAACTCCTAATGCTCGACCTGAACCCTAACATGAGAAAGAAAGAGATCAGTTGCTCGAACTTTTCTGCTTTGTCCTAAACACCAAGCTTGTTTTACGCACGTGTTTATTTCACCCCAGACCGCTAACCATGACTTGGTCAGGGTTTGAGCACAAATATAAGGCTACATTTATTGTAAACAGCATAGATGGTTTTGCCAGCATGATCAAATGGCCTTATATCGGCTCTAGTAGCCTATAGATTTAATGTTTCTCTCACAGGAGGACCACAGGCGTTTGTTTGTTGTCGTGACATTTGAATAGGCTATATCTGTAAAATCATAATATTAATAAGTCAAGACCAATGCCTCGACTTGTTATTGGGGTTTTTAGAATACTTTGCGTAGCCTGGATTATGATTCTGTAATATAGGCCTGAGTTAACTTTTCAGAGACCTCCAGATATTGTGTTTTTTTGTTGTTTTTTTCTTTAGCTGTTACAATCAGGTACCTAACTTCTAATTAAATTGTAGGATGACCTGTCTTCCCTGCTTGTGTTTGGTGACAAAGGCCCCTAATGTGCAGGCTTCAAATATTGATCCAGCAGAAGCTGGAGATGCCATTTTGTTATACTACTCCTCAAGTGTACGGATTAGGAGAATGGATTATTTTAATATGGCTACTTGTTTATGTTTATATTTTCAACGGCCTAGCCTACATCACCTAGTTTGTCCAAGGGATAACTTGCAAAGATTGATGTAGGTTTAGGTGTTATTTTGTGATTTTTGTGAAAATGACATTTAAAAATTTGCAATTGGTAGATTTTGGAACATTCATAAATATTTTTGGCTGTTGGCATATTTGAGAGAGGCTGTAAAAGTACACCACCTGTTGGTGTCCGAGTGCCTCTGTTCTCCTTATCGCTGGTTTCCTGTGAGCTGTGGAGAGGCGCTCTCTCAGCGGCCCTAGACACTGGAATGCAAAACACAGGGTAAATCCTGTGTTTATTCTCCGTGTCATTTGACAAGTTTTTTTTTTTTTTTTACTTGCCTGCAGTAATTTAGTAATAATATGTTAGCATACAGTCATTAGTTTTGCCTTTCACCCTTATTTCCTTTAACAAATTGTCCTAATAATACATCCTAATAATAACTGTAATGCAATGTACCAGTGATGGGCTGACTTGCCTTACTTGGTCTAAAATCAAATACAATTCATTGATGATTTTGTAGTGAATTTGACTAAAAGCTTTGTGCTTACTCCATGGTTGTGTCTTCCTCTCCTCCAGCTTGAGTTAGTCTTCTGATGATTTTGAGCTTTTGGGGGTGGGACAAGAGCTAATATGTTTATTATGGCTACACTTTGTTTTGCAACAAGTCTGTGCTGTCAACCCAACCAGAAATCAAAACAAGAATGTCATAATTATCTGTATTATCTAGGTTATGCCAAAGAGAAGATGAAATATGGTTTAGTGCTAATATTAGTGAGGTGAAAATGCAGGTAGACTGATTTGAACCTTTAACTGCTGCTTGTACCATTTCTGCTCTTGCCAAAGCCACTAAAGTCTGTCTACGCACATTTTCTCTCCTAGGGTTTATTAAGGCTAAGGGTTATGAACGAACAGCAGCAAAGAATGGCTGCAGTTGGAACAGACAAGGAACTAAGCGACCTCCTGGATTTCAGCGCGGTAAGACTGGGACAAAGCTTGTGGAGATGGGGGGGGTGATAGGTGGGCAAAATTGGGGTAAAGGGGAAAGGGGGAGGCAAGGGGCACAACCAGTGTGATTTGTTTTCATTGTGTTGTTTTTGGCCTTCGTTCTAGTAGCTGCGCAATTGGTGACGTTCCATGTGCTGACTTATATGAAATTTCTTTGGATGAACATGTAGGCCATATAATAACAAAGCAATGAAAACGATCAAGTAAAATTTCCAAATTATAATGGTATTCTATTCTGCATAACTTGCTTTAGACTTGATTGATAGGTTCTCATTGCTTTCTTTTCTATATTTTTGCCATTGTCAGATTTGCATGGACAAAACTGTTAGTGTATGGAAAATGGTACAGAGCAGCGGACCCCGTTTAAAAAGACGGAGACTGTTGAAGGCAAATTTTGGCTTTCGAGCTCCATTCAGTGTTGAACCTCTCGGGGTAGAGCGCTTCTTGTGGAGGGGCATGTGGGCGGTCCTCATTAGACACTGGGGTTTGTGTTAGAAATGCTCAGTCAGATTGATCTGCTGCCAATTTCCATCAACAGATGTTCATCCTAAATTTAACATTGAAAATGGTTGAAACTGTTGACAACTGAATGCACTAGAATTTTCCTCTTTGTTTGGTAGTTGGTCAGCCATGTGTGTTAGCTTAGGCAAGTCTAATCCAGTAGAAATAAAAGTTGACACAAGGTTCAGTTATTGGACAGATATTTTTCAACTGAAATGTGAATTGTCCATGACCCATTTTCAGAACGCTTTTTAATTTGGCTCTAGTCAGACATTTATAAACTAATTGGATCAAACCCATTTGACAGTATTTGTATGTTTTGTCTGAATATAGAAAATGTACGTGTAGACACTGATGCCTTTGTTGACACAAATCTGTCTCACACACTGAACTTGATACCTTTATTGCCCCTGAACCAATGTGTGAAGTGTGCTTGCCCTTCACTAAGAGTGCACTTCCTTTTGTCTTTTAGATGTTTGCCCCACCAGTAGCCAATGGAAAGAACAGGCCCATGACCCTTGCCAGCAGTCAGTTTGGTGGATCAGGTGAGTGCTTATGTATTTCTGTTGTATAGTAATTCAAAATCTGAAACCATTTCTTTACTCAAAACACAAATATAAATGATGGCTCAGGTATTATTTCTTTTAACTTATTTCTATACCCTCACGTTTGCTTTGTTTTTGTTGGTGCTGTGATGTGGGGCTTATAATCAAGCTTTCATGCTGTATTTTGACAGCTACCCGATTATCTCACCTCAGCCTATTCTCCTGTGTTTTGAGTGCAAAGTAGCAGCCACAAGTGAACCACTGTGGGCACCTTTAGGCCTTTGAGTGAGCGCTTCCCTCTTCCTGAATGTTATTAGTAAGCCGTGTTACTTTCATTCTGTCACCCTGCCAACCTTGTGTGTGAAATGGAGTCACACTCCCGGTGCTCCCCAGAGTGAGAACTTGGCCACTAAGGAACAAAGGCAAAAAGGGCTTATGGACTTGAAACGACTCCCCCACCCTGAATTGTAAAACACTCCTCCCCCAACTCTGCACAGGCCCTCACCCCCACTGATCTGCAGGAAATGGCTGGAGTTTGAGACAATGTCCCTCACCCACAGCTCCGAGCCTCTTAAACAGCCCAGCATGCCGCGAGTGGTCAAAGTGGAAGAGAGCTCTCAGTGAATAGAGGGATCAGCCAGGGAAAGGCCCAATCCTGTTTGTTTCTATTACAGCAGGCAATTACTCAGCACTGAGGAGTTAATTCCTCTGCCCCTCCTTATGTCCAAAAGTGTGGCCCCGGGTCATTGACACCCATTTTAATGTGATACTTGAAGCTGTCACAATGACTGCCTCATAGCCTCGTGCAACTTCAACCCTCAGTTTAACTGGACTTTAGACACAGCAGGAGCTGCTCCAGAGAATCTGACACAGTCCTGTGTGCCCTGACAGATGAACCTATGGTCTCCCGGTTTTATATCAGACTTTAAACATGTTACACCTCATACATGCAGCTGTGCTTCTCCCTATGTGTCTGGATGTCCCATCTCTATTCCACTTTTTAAATTTGGATTACTTTTCTTTTTGGACTCTGTCATCAATCTTCACCCCTCACTTCTTCATAAGAACTATATGCCTCAATTATTACCTTAAAACAAATAAGCTTCTTTTCTGATTTTGTTTTTTGAGGACATTTTCCCTCTTTTATATCAATTTTTGAGATGGCACTCTTGGCCCTGCTTGCCCAAAAGTTATTCAGTATAAAAGAACCAATATATAAAGAGGATGTTTTCGATTCTTCTCCAAAAATAATGTCCAAAACAGAGCAGCGACCGCCTCTAACGTCACATGTGCCGCTTGTATATTCAGTGACCTGCAGCGCGGGAACTGCAGCGAGCAGCTAGTGGCCGACCAGACCACCTCTATTCATCAACACAAAAGTGCTCAGAGGGGTGCTAATTGCATTAGGCGTCCTTGGCTCTTCCTCAGTGGCCAGAGTGGTGGTGAGCGGGAAGAGTGTGTCGGGAGAGGGCGGCCGTGCGGGTCATGGGCCTCAGGCGTCTCCTCTGTCACCTCTGCAGCTGCTGGCAGTGTGGCCAGCCCCCGACACACAAACACAGCACTAAATCACAACAAGATTGTGAATTTTGCATGTCATGGAAACAGAGCTGTCTGTAATGATGATAATAATAATAATGCTTTGGATTTATTTAGCACCTTGTAATCTACTTTTGTAGCCACATCTGCCCTGGCAAGGCTACCAATTTGAGCCATCGCCACTGATCATTCAGGTCCACACCACATTCATACTGGTAGGATAGATGTCTTGCTAAAGGACACAATAGCAGTATGCACAGGTTAAAGTGTAACCTATGTAACTTTATCTTCTATCCAACAATCTTATCTTCCAACTTTTGAGACAGTGAACAAGTGCTTTACTTATTGAGCCACTGTGTCAGTCCACTGCACTGTACACAGCAGGTTTAATGAAGTTGAGCTTTAAAAAAAAAAAGCCTGACATTATGGTTATTTTCTTGCAACCTTTAGACTGAGCAGAGAGACAATACTTTGAGTACAGACATCAAGCCTGGTTATTTTTAACTACACATTTTTGATATCAGATAATTAATCTTTTAACAACATGCAACATTTAGCAAAATGTATTTGAATATTTTTGGCTTCCTGTAGTTGCACTAAATAGCTCTTAAAAATAAGCCACTGCAAAACAAATGTGTGTTTTTGGCAGAGCGTGGTTCTCCTGGGTTGGCAGTGTGTCAGTGTCACCTCAGCAGCTCTTCACCTTGTTTTAATTGGCTCCAAGTTAATTACTCCACTAAGTGTGAAACAATGTTGTCAGACTTCTCCTGCTCCGCCATGTTTTCACTCCATCCTCTGCACCCCTGCTGACCAAATGGGGCTTCACAGCGTCTTGGAGGCTGCAGTGAGCCAGTAAACATGAAGTTTGCACTCTGTGGAGTTTGGAGTTTACATTTCAACAGGATTATTAACAAAAGATGAAGATGGTTACGATATTGTGTGTATGATACTGTTGTGGCATTTTAAGCAAAGGTGCTGCCTTTGGGCAGTGCTGACCGTGACTGAGGCTGATGTGTTGAAGGCCTTTCTCCTTATTGTGGATGCCACGAGCATCGGCTCCATAGATCAGGGCTGTCGCAGCACGTGTAGGTGCTTGCACCGCTCTGTTAGTCTCATCACTCATTCTCTGTCTCTGCCGGCTGCTGATCTGCCTGGACCCCTCTCTCTCTCCCCTTGCTTTTCCTTCCACTTGCTCCAGCCCTCTTTTGCTTTCTCACACACATTTTTTTAATTAGGCAAAAATCAAAGACTAAATATGAATATTCATAAGGAAGCCACATTAATATGCACAATTATGCAAATCAGCATGCAATTAAGCCTTGTGTCTCTAGAGAGCCTGGATAGCATTAGTGCAGAAGACAGGGAGAAAAGGATGATGGGGGTATTTTGGAGTTTTCTGCTCCACTAGTCTTTTGGCTCAGTGTTTCCTTTGTGCCATTTGCGGGTTGTTTCTTTACCTTTTAAAAAAAAAAAAAAAAAAAACAATAAATTATGTTTTTGTTGATGGTTCAATGGATTGAGATTGAGAGTAAGACGGTAGCTCCATAACTGCTGAAATGCAGCCAGTACTATGTATATTTGTGTAATATTCCTCTGTGCCTACTTAATAACATGATATGTTTAGAAAAGGACATCCTAACCATAGGGATTTTTGACTTACCTGCCTAGACTTGTTGTTCCCTTGTTACCCATTTGACCTTCATAATAACAAAGATGTTTGAATGTTTTATCTTTTTCAGCGATAGATGAGCGCAGTGGCTCTGGGTCCTGGGGATCAGCTGAACAGAACAGTCCTTCCTTCAGTCAAGGACGGGTAATATATACACACACAATTCTTAATGTTAGAGAATTGAATTGTGCTACTTAAAACATGCATTGCATCGACTGACTCAAACGGCTTTTTGCACAATTTGCAATTAGATTTTTAGTCAATTTCTTTTCTCCCTAAAACTTGGCTCGCAGTTCATACTTGGCCAGCTCCGTGCTAGCCAAGAACCTCAGTTGAAGCCCACCGGTAATTGCGGTTTTACATTCACCGTAACCATCTTGGCACAAGTTTGTGTAAATACAAGGAAGAGGGGGGTGAAAAAGATGCAGGAAGCTTTGATTACCACAAGTTGATAATTAAGGATGTCTGTTAGAATCTCTGGAGCTGATGTAGATTTATTTGGCATTGATCCTGTAGAAAGTAGAGTTTTAGGTGTGCTTGCAAAAACTGCCTCACCTCGAGGGATTGTTAGCATTTTCTTTTCCTTTTTAAAATGCAGCGCTGAGCTTCATCTTTCTATAAATTTTTCCAGGGTTACACTGAAGGATCTCACTACAGCGAGCATGAGGCCTTGTCCTCTCCTTTCCTCAGTTCTGGCATCACAGGTACATACTTCTTATTCTTTTAATTGGAATAAGGTAAATAAGTAATAAGTAAAGACAATATGTCCACACTGTAACCAGGGCCTTTATTTTGTATTATTACACCTTGTTCTAAACAGCATTTTATTGCCTTTATACAATTGTCAATGTTTTACCTTAACTTTGTAAAAAAAAAAAAAAAAAAAAAAAAAAGGCATATCACATGAGTATAAAATAAAAAGTTGTTTTAAAAAAAGCCTTTAGACCCATTTAATAGTAAGTATAAATAGAATATATGTAGATAATAATAATAATAATAATAATAATAATAAGCAAGTTAATTTATAAGCATGAAATGTTTTGACCCAAAAAGTGTTTTCTGCATGGCAAGCTATGTATGTGTCTACATGTGTGTCTGTGTTCATTCGTTAAATGTTAGGGATGTTGGTGCATTGACGCGGAAACCTTCCCCAGGGTTTTGTCTGGCAGGCTGCTTTATGCAGCTGAGCGAACTGAAATAGGGGATCTTGCGATAAAAAAATGCTGACAACTTTTCATAAGTTTAATAATTTGGTCTTGGGCAAGTTAAAATTGTTATATGTATATATTTTTATTTTTAGGTAAAAGTGAGAGGCCACCTTACCCTCCATTTGGAAGCCAGGTAAGTTTGTCATCATGCATGGCCAAATTTATTTTAATTAATAGATAATGGCATTGATTTTAATTTATCCTGTGTCCTGTAGCCTGGGTTTCTTCCGAGCGACATAGCGTTGCCAAGCCCGGATGCCATGTCTCCCTCTGGTCTGAAATCCAGCTCCCAGTTTTACCCCTCGTACACTAACAATCCAAGGAGAAGGCCTACCGAGAGCAGCATAGGTAGGTGGACATGCACAACATTCATTCATTTGCATTTTGGCGTAATGGTCTTTCTTTTTATATATATATATTTTTAGATGGATATACACACACACACACAGATTATTATAATTTTTTATTTATTTTATTTTTTTTCGTAATAGCTATTTTCAATAAAGTTCCTGAGTAATGGACATACATAAAGCTGTGTTTGAGGACTGTAGTGCAGCATTGGCATCAGTAATTGAGATGATAATAATTTCTGCTATGTTGTTATGCTATGTTGCTGAAAAAGAATGAGTCCTACAACATGTCAGCCTCAGAATATTGGCCATTCAGAGGTTTAAAAATCACTAAAGACATCGCCCACAGAAAAACCTCTATCGATTGCTAATATCTTTTCACTGATTTCATGGGCTTTAACACCATGTATATTGTGTGTATTACTCTCACATGTGGACCAGTGTACTACATTGTTCTGTGTTTTTTTTTTTTTTTTTTCTATGCCTGGTGAACAGACTCTCAGCCAAAGAAGATTCGGAAACCCCCTGGCCTGCCATCCTCGGTGAGACCTTTTTTCTGGTCGTCTTCACAGCATTTGGCTCCTCTCTTTTCTCTTTCTCTCTTCGCTAACACTGTTCGCTTATGGGCTCTGATCACGCATTGCAGATGCACACATGCACAGACAGCTCCGTTGTATTACTGAGTGAGGCAGTGATATTGGGCTTGAGCCCGGTCTGACAGAGTCTGGTAGTGGTTGTTTGTTTTTAGCAATTTGAGGTAAACTTGTCGTTTCATGTAGCCTACTATTTGCTATCAGGTTTCAGTTGGGCATGATTAGCCATTTTAATGTCACTATTGTGAAGTTAATTTCCATCCACTTTCTAGTAATACTTTCCATCGGAATGAAAAGCTAGAAGTTTTCAATGTGGTGGTACCTGGTGGTAGAGACTGTAGAAAGCTCTAGAAAAAAGCTGTAGGCGTGAATTATGGACTGTCACCGTAATTATTGTTAAATGTGTCCAAATCCAAATCTGAGCTGTCCTCTTTGTTGTGATTAACTTAGAATATTGTTGCTAGTATTATAACTATTATGAATAATATTCAAGTATTTTGAGTATGTTTCCAAAAGTTTAAGATTTTATATCTGGGCGTAAATGTGCAGTTTGTTCTGCATGACTCTGATAATTCAGAAAAGTTAAGTATTTTTGGACAGTCCAGTGCTTGTAGACAAACGTTTCCTATTCTGTGTGTTGTTTACCCTACTATGTCCCACCCCTTGCTCTGGGTGTCTAAACCTCAGCTGTTTGGCACAGTGTGAATGATAGCTGCGTGCTTTTAGTCCGAATGATGAGTTATTTGTGTGTGAACCCCCCCTCCCCCACCCTCTGCCAGCCTCCGCCTTACCACATGATGGCCTGGGTGGGCCTCCCCCTGTGAGTGACCCAGTTGTGAGACGCAGTGCTGCGAGGCCTCTTACCCGTGTCTGAGCCCAGATTAATGACTGCTGATGATCCACTCCTACACTTACATTGTGCCACCTTTAACATCCATGCATTTTTTTTACTCAAATGTAGCCTGTCATCCACATCTCGGACTTTTGTATCCTGCTCAAACTACACCCAAGTGTCACCTGCAGCAGCCCTCTGTGGAGGGACAGTCCTCTGGTCACATTTAGACCTTGTGCGTTAATGCTTTGAGTTTAGTTTGTTAATCTAGCCCCGGCCCCTGCTACTGCCCACGCTCCTCTAGCGCAGAGATGGTTGCATGGTCATAACCTGAATTACATTAAACCCCTATTAGTGGAGGATTTTACCCTAGAAATCCCTTTTCTTCCTGAGAATACAATTATCCTGCAGCAACCATCATTGTGTAGAGCTCTGTTCACGTATAAAG
Source organism: Periophthalmus magnuspinnatus (assembly GCF_009829125.3). Lineage (NCBI taxonomy): Eukaryota > Metazoa > Chordata > Actinopteri > Gobiiformes > Gobiidae > Periophthalmus > Periophthalmus magnuspinnatus. Next base: position 9,619,726 of record NC_047129.1, on the reverse strand, counting down.
CAGCAGGAATCACTCAACATTGTTCCTCATGAAAGAACAACTCAAAGCCTATTGTTAAATGAAGCCATCTCCATCATGTTTTCCCCTGAATTAACTGTGATCATTTAAATCCCTTGTTTCCTTCACACTCCCCTGGCCATATCAGGCTTTGTTTAAGTCATTTAGATTACCTTCTCCTGTCCCCCTCAACAGCCCTTATCTCCCTACCATTTCATAAATCATCAGGGCTTCATTTTTCCCCTCAGCCCCCCTTGCCCCTTTACCACCCCCTACCCACCGCAATCTCTCTTCCTCCTCTCCTTCTCCCTCTCGCAGTGACTGGATCCCAGCCCCCATCTCTCTGCCTCCTCTCCCTCTCCTCAGCCCAGCTGCCTGTGGAGTTGGATGTGGTCCAGGAACAGGCAGATGGCTCTGTAATTAGAAGTGCATCTCTCCATTCCCTTTCCACTTCTCCCTGTTAAATCAAATTACAGAAAAAATCCCTTCTCTGGATTAGCATTCTTTGCAGCATAGCATCCATTCTCTCCCTTCCTCTTTCCGCCATTCTAAACGGAAGGGAAAGATGGACCAAAGTGTCAGGAAATGTAGGACTCTGCGTCCGTCCCGAATCTGATTTATTTTAAGAACTGAAGAACAATAAGTCACTTCCATGGGCATTATTTAAGTATTTAATGTATTATTGTTTTTCAGTGTTGTTATGGCAGTCCATTTGAGTGAGTGAATATTTCTCCTGGTTGTCACACGCCATGTTGTTAGTTGGACGGTGGCTGTGGAGTGAGTGTTGCTGCTGAATGCATGGTATGTGTGTAGCTGATACTGCTGGTCAGAGGGAGGGGCTGCAGTGTCACTGGGTCTTGGGCTGAGAGGAAGTGCTCACTGTGCTTTGGGATCTGCTCGTCAGTGCCCAGCGTGCCATGGCCGCTGTGTTCTTCGTCACAGGCCCAGCGCCTGGCTCTCCTGCACATGGGCTCCTTCTTGCCATCTTGTGGCCACATGCGGCTACAATTGATTTTTTTTTTGCTTGTAGATTCTCCCTTTTCATGTTGATTATTGATGAAACCAGAAAGTAAATAAATAATTGTGCACTATTACACTGTTCTTAGGTGTATGCTTCCACATCTGGTGATGAGTATGCCAGAGACAGCAGCGGATATCCTGGTGCTAAATCTGGAGCTGTCTACCCAGGCTCTTTCTACATGCAAGGTAATGCTCCTCTTATGTAGATGCCAAAACAATTCAGTAATGATAATAACATATTTTAATGTATTAATATGTGCTCCACTAAATATGAGGCTGCATTTATTTACAAATATTTCTGACTCTAGAAGATCCCTGGTCATCTTCTGGATACTCTGCCATGCTCGGCAATGCCCACCTTGGTCAGCCAGGTTCTTTCTCTGCGTTAAATCCACAGGACAGGATGGTGAGTAGAGCTGGATACTTATGTGATCAGATGTCTTAAGAAATTTATCCTAATGAAGTGTTCCCCACAGAACTATCCTCTACATGGCAGTGAGGTCAACGGCTTTCACCCAGCCCCCACAACCTACAGTCACACACCCGCTATCAACGGGGAAGGCATCATGGGTGAGAACCTTCTTAATGTTTTTGTTTGTCACTGTCAGAATGACCAATATTCCCACTTATTCTGTAGATTTCAAACTTTATTTGAAATGTTTTGGGTTTTTTTAAATTTTATTTTGCTTGCAGCTACTCGAGGCACTACCGCTGGCAGCTCAGGCGATGAAATTGGCAAAGCTCTTGCCTCAGTAAGTGTTGTTATACAGAATGTTTGGTGTTTGCCGTGTAAACGTGTTTGCCCCAAATATATACTTTCAATTTTGAAATGAAAGCAAACTAAATTATGGATGCAATTTTTTTTTTTTAACCTTCAGATTTACCCGTCGGACCATAACAGTAATAACTTCTCATCAGCCCCATCAACACCTGGGTCTCCTCAGGGAATTACAGGTATTCTCAGGTTCACATGCATATGTTTTTGCTGATTATGTATTTGTAGGGTTGATTTGTGTGTGAAGTTTTAAAACAATTGTACACAATGTTTACTAATTTAAGTAAACATTGATTCACACTAAAGACACACTTGACAAACCTTTTCCATATTTAAAGCTGAATGTTTCGTTGCTGATTGCAATTGTGTCATTTGGGTAATTCAGGTGAATCTAATCTGTTCTTGCTCTCAGCTTGTCAGTAAAATTGGTTATAAACCGCCATATTTTTGGCATCAGATCTATTTACTTAATGTAGCCAGTTTGATTGCAGTCTTGTTTTTGGCTTACAAAAAAGGGTGGAAATTGAATAAAAAGCACATGAAGCACAATAGTTTGAGTGCAGTGCCACCTGGTGTTGAGTAATGCACAATGTGCCTGCACATTTCTCTGTAGGAGCTCAATCTCAGTGGCAAAGGCCTACCACACCCAGCTATGAAGGGCAGCCTCATGCACTGGTATGTAATACTTATGTAGTACTCATTATAATGATTTAAATTGGACACCAATCTCACTGAATATTCTTGTATCTTGTGTCTGTTGTAGCAGAATAAAATGGAGGATCGTTTAGAAGAGGCCATACATGTACTGCGTAGTCATGCTGTTGGCCAGGCCCCTGGTTTGGAGGGTGCCCACCCCGACATGCACAACCTGCTGTCCGCTGTGCACAATGGGGCCCTTGGGGGCCTCTCTCCAGCTTTCCCCAGCGCCAGTCTTGCTTTGAGCAACAGACATCCTGCAATGGTGAGTAATTTCAAAATTGTTTGCAAAAGAAATCAAATTTGTCACCTGGCCATGGTCTGTACTTATTCACCTACGCTTCAGATTTAAAGTTTTGAATTTAAAAGACCTTATTGTGAATTTTCCATTGTTTTTGTGTCAGGGTGGAAAAGATGAGGAGGCCGCAGGTCTTCCTCCAAGCAGCACTCTTCTCCACGGTCATCACGCATCTGGACCCACACAGTCAGCTGGGCAGCCTGAAGGCTTTAGCAGTAAGCCACAAATAAGTGCATAATATTGAATTCTTCTGCATGGTTCACTGTGTAACCCCTATGTGCGGTGGTAGGTCTCCCTGGAGGCATGTCCCGCTCCACACACTCCTCCAGCAGCTCTGACATCAAGAGAGAGGACAAGGAAGATGACGAAAATTCATCAGTGGCAGACAAATCAGATGATGAGAAGAAGGATTCTAAAGCCCGCAGCCGCAGCAGGTAAGAATGGATAAAATTAGCATAATTATATTAAGGCAGCTATTTTATCCCACAAAGGTGGAATGTACATGTTTAGTGAAACCATACAGAAATCATTTCATTTGATACATATTGGATTCCTAATGTATTCTGTTTAAAAACATAAGCTAACTTGTGTGTGCCCGACTAGTATCCCAGTCATTGTTAAGCTATAACTGTGTTGACAAACCCTTCCCTCATGTCACGTTACAGAAAGGAGGCGTTCGCCCTCCAGATGATGTCTGCCCTTTCAGATCCGAAAGATGATGAGTAAGCTTCTTTACTAGAGAATAATTTTCTGTGTTTATGGGCTTATGCTGCATTTAAAGTTTACTTACATTTAGTATATAAACACTTTTTAGTATCTAGAAAATGACAGACATAGTCAAATAACATGTGACAATTCTTTACACCAATTAGTAGTGAACAACAACAAAAAATTTAACTACCATGAAGAATCACAGCCACCACTATGTAGAATACAAAATGCTTCACAACAAATTCACATGCAGTGTTCTTTAAAAGAATTATATCCACCTTTTGTGGGATGAAAATTCTGCTTTTTCTTCATCAGTGGGACTTAGTGGTTTCCACTTCTTTCACTTTCCTGTAATATTCAGTCATTTTCACACATCATTTTAGTGACTTGGGTAGAGATTGTAATTCTCTAGCCCTAAAAACATTTGTGTTTAATTGCATTGATGGCTTCATCACATTGCTCATATCTGTGATCAGTCAGTGTAATGAAGACGATGAGGACTTGCCCCCTGAGGTGAAGCTGGAGCGCGAGAGGGAACGGCGAGTTGCTAACAATGCCCGCGAGCGCCTCAGAGTACGAGACATCAATGAGGCGTTTAAGGAGCTTGGGAGAATGTGCCAGCTGCACCTCAGCCATGACAAACCTCAGACCAAACTCCTCATCCTGCACCAAGCTGTCAACGTCATCCTCAATTTAGAACAACAAGTCAGAGGTCAGTCTGCCAGCAGCACACAGTGATGTACCTGTAGGATTGTTAAGCATCAAGCTTTGTCCTCCTGTTCTTTTAGAGCGCAACCTTAACCCTAAGGCAGCATGTTTAAAGCGTAGAGAAGAGGAGAAGGTATCTGGTGTTGTGGGCGAATCTCAAATGCAGCTCTCAGGAGGTCATCCGAGCATGCCAGGCGATGGCCACAACTCGGTCGGTCACATGTAACACAAGGTGGGCTTTACGCTATTACTGTTGTCCTTCAGAATATACGTTCTATGTTGTTTTTTGTTTTTTTCTTTTTTTTCCACTTTGCTAATGCCATGTTGATTTCTGCCTTTTCCAGATCTGACGGTGTTTTCTAGCCTGTTGGAGGATGTGGCCTTAACAGTTTGCTTCCACCCATTATTCTGTGTGTAAATGTGGACATGTATGTGTATTGTCCATTCAAGTCCCAAGATACTCATTTACACGCACACATGCATACTGCCAAACTGACTTAGCACGTTCAGCGCACTCCCAACCATAACTACAAACTCAAATGTGAAGAACTTTTTTAGTTTTGCTTTGTTTTATACATGTAAAGCGTTTTGGTTTTCATATTTGGTTTCCACAAATGGAGGGAACCCCAGAGTACTTTTGTCCTGCCACAGATTGGGACTACACACTGCCAAGAGGTACTCTGACCAGAGAGAGACCTGAACACAAATTTAATCAAGGATTTGTGCCTATTTGTTACATGTTTTCTATTTGACATTTAAGCAAATTGCTTTACATGCGAGGAACATTTATTGTGAGGGATTGCTTATATGTATGAGCAATTATTTTTAATGTATGTCATTCCCAGTGTGATGGTACAGTCTTACATATGTTATGTAACCAAGCCCATTGTTTATTGTCCTATTCAGTTACTTTTCATAATCTTGTCTACAGAAGATTGGGAAACATGTTTAAAGGGTCAGAAGGGAAAAGGACAATGTTTTGATTGTGCTAGTAGACACCCTGGCCCAGAGACAGTCAGAGATTGATCCCCAGTGTTTTCACAGATGTCTGGAGACCACAGACTAAAGAGGATAAATTATTCATATGGTAGAATAAGTCAATAACAAACTGTTTTTACTTTCCACTGACCACAAAAGGTATTACATCAGTAATCTTTATATTAGGGTCATTTTTGTATCGTGCTTGCAAGCATACAAATGTAGTTTGTAGGGGAAAAGGTTGAATTAAAAAACTGCATATTTCAGTCCTTTTCACCCTGGAAATAGCCAATGGAAATGAATTGGGACTGATTTCCTGCTAACTTTTACATCAGGTGCTGTTATTTCCCGTGAATCAAATATATTTTGAGAAATTCCAAATTATTTGGTTTTAAGATCTACACCAGTTAGTTTAGCCTCTGTGCGACATTGGCTTACATTAACAAAATGAGCATTCCCAGAAAAGGCTCGACTTCTTATGAAGTTTGTCCACACTTTGGTGTGAAATGTAAATTCACTTACGCTAACATTACTCAGTTATGTTTCTTTGTCAGATTTAAATATATATAAATATATATTTTTTGTTAGTCTATACATTGTAGATTTTTTACATAAATGGCAATATTAGTTTGAACTTTAGTGTATTGTAGATGAGCTGAAAAAGGGGATATTTCACATTTTAATGAAATTGTAAAAAACATTTGAACGTGGGTGGCAGTGGAAAAAGGCAAACAGTGATAAATGAAAATGTATTGAGTATAGTGTATCCTTTATTCCTGTTTAATTTTAAAAGGCCTATGAGCAGTGTCCATGTCCCACTGTGGGGTGTGAGCACAGTGAAACACCAAGGCAAATGCAGAAAGGGATTTTTCTCAAACATTATGCAACTGGTTCTTGAATGTAGCTACCATAAATATTAATCGCCTTGAATTTTTTTGTTTGTTGTCTCCTTGGCGTTTTTGTCCATCTTTTCCTAATCTCTGCCCTGACCAAGTGGCTTATAGTGGGGCAGGATCCTGCACACTTAAGGAGGTGGATTCTGACATTTGGTTGCAAGGTAAAATTATAATATGAGAACAAAACAGTATTATTGTAATGTTATTCCCATTTTGTCATGTTGTAAATGATTTTACCAACATGTAATCACAAATGGGAGTATTTTGTGTTTAATTTCTACAAAAGAGATGAAGACCTATACAAATCAATAGTGTGGCCTTTTCATTCTCAAGACTTAAGATGTCATGATGGGAGAGTGATACCTTATCAGTGCCTGAAATTGTATTTTCATTGAAAACAAGTTTATTTTGTGAACCATATCATTTCATTTATCTTGGAGATTAAAAGGTACTTGTTCATTCCCAACTTGACTTTCTCCTAATGCTTTTTCAGTTTCCAGGAAGAGGTTTAAATCTTTAAATGAGATTTTCTTTCTGTGTATCTAGTAAATAAATGTTATGTAGAGCTTGTTAAGTTTTTATTCATTTGTTTTCAACTGGATTAAAACTGCTGTTTAAGTTAAAGGTCATGGGTCCAGGACAAGTTCATTTTGTGTTGGTAAATCACTAAAATGACAGGGTTCAAGAGTTGCTGATTGCTTTTCATGCACATAAATTGAAAGTATTGCATCTGTAAGTGACTTTCTGTAGTAGCTCGAGCCCCTTAGAACTTACTGCATTTTCTTTATATCAGAGTGCAAGCCCTCTGCAGTGGTTTCCAGTTTTTTTAGTCCTATGTCAAAAAAGTTGCAAAGTTCTCTTGTTTTGTTAATTCTGAGACATACATTTTTGTGAGAGGATTTGAACGACTATTTTGAGGACTTGTCCTTTTTTTTTTTTTTTTTTTTACTTTTGTATTACAATAAATGAGTGTAATGAATATTGCCATTTGTCACAGGTCAAATGGTCTTGACTTGATATCGTTAGTATTCAGTAAACATTGCTTTAAACCCACTAATTCATTGTTAAATTTCACAAATTCCATGTCCAAACAATTTTCACAAAAAGTATCATCTGATAGGCACACAAATTGTTGGCAACTAAATAGTATTTATACAATTGTCTAGCCTAATTTGTATGGGCCTGGGGTCATTTGGAAAACAGGTCTATGCAATTTCAAATATTGTTGGTCATCTTTGAGTTAAGGGCGGTAAGAGTGAAGGTGGGACTGACAGTCTGAGGGCTTGGTGACTGACTTCCCATTCACTCGTGTTTTATATACATATAAATAAATATATATAGTTGAACTGTCCTGTATATAACAGTAATGTAGCAATAAATGTGCCATTTTGATGACAGATTATACTTTTTCCAGTGTGTGGCATTTGAACATTGTATAGCCTACATAAAAATAAAAGAAAAAAATAAAACAAATTGTATCAAATGTGTTGTAGTTGGTTACATTCTGTTATGTTTGCCTGAAATGTCCTACACTTGTAAACAAAGGAAATGAATGGTGGGGACTTGCATGAGGCAGCCCTAAATATTGCCTGTCTGTAAAGTGCTTTTAACACAGGCAGTAGAACGGGCAGACTGGGGTCCTACTCTGCCATTAAAAACAACAGGCGCTGGCAACAGAAATAAAAGCACAGAAGGTCAGAATGGTCCAGAGTATTCTTAACAAAATCATTGGGAATAAATATATTTCCATCGTGAGGACGTGGTAAGTGGTGTCCTGGGAGCATCGTTCTGGTTTTGTCAGGATACTTGTGTGTCCTTCTGGCTGACCCGTGCGGAGCGGGCACAGGGGGCGTGGGGTTTATATCTAGTACTGTAACCTGCTTGGACAGCTTGACTAATGAAACCTCCCATTAAAACGTTGGCTGTCTCTACATTCAATGATTTTTGACAGGTGATTCTTCCAGCCAGTTTGTTTAGTTACCAACACTGATGCAATGGTGTCTCCAGGTATTATTAAAGCTAAAGCTAATCATGAACATTTTAGGGGGGGACTTGGATTTTTCTGTTAATTTCTTCATTTTTTATTTTTTTTTTATTTGTTAATGATTGTGAATTTTCGTTTTATGTATATTTTGTATGTGCCTACATTTTCATGCCTAATTTGCTCCTCAGGGTCCCAAACATGGTGGCCTGGGGAACAGTGGGCGGCGTGGCCCTTGTCCACTTCACAGACTGGCGGTTAATCTTGGACTATGTGCCATACGTTAATGGGAAGTTTAAAAGGGATGAGTGATGAATTATAATTTCAAGTGGTAAGCATAAATTGGCCACATGATCAATATGGTAAAAACAGAACACAGTGTAGACATGTAGCCTGGTCTGCAGCATGCATCTATTCTAGACCTATTCTCTAGACCTAGTCTTACTCAAATAGTTTACAATACATACAAAATACATCGGTCCTATTTCACAAAGCAAGTTCAACTAACCCTGAGTTTAAAGCCTTAGTCAGAGTTTACCTTTTCTGAAAGCAGGTTTGGAGCTGAGTTAGACCACTCAGAGTTTGTTCACTTTGGGTTTAGCTGAGGAGAAAAGCCATAATCAATGGATCACAGAAAAAAAGATTCCCCATGGCAACGGTCACGTGACTGTGGACAGGTTAAATTCAGGTTTAATATTAAAATGGGTGGTTAAGTAATACTTTAATGATTAATTGGTGTGATGCAATAAATCACAAATTTGTTTTTAACTTTTGTAATTTATTAAATACTATTTTAAACAAAAAAAAACAAATTTTACACACTATCATTTTGCACATGTAGCACATAAAGGTCTGATATATATTTGAGCATTTGGTGTAGTAACACATACTTTTATATGTGATATTAAATACATGAGATGAAGGCAACTGTTAACTTAATTGTTTTGCTTAACAGCTGATAAATGTGACTAGAGTAATTTAACAAGCTATATGTAGTGATCTGTGCTCTAAATTACTAATTGAAACAAAATGTAAAAAGGTGTAAAATAAATTATCCACATGATTAAATCTTGATCTTACTTTTCCTACCTCTATGAATGGGGACTTGAACTGTCCAATCAGAGCTCTCCTTCAGCAGCAGGTTAAATTCAGGGTGAGAGGAATAAAACCTGCTCTTGCCCAGGTTAGGTTCACAGAGTGAGTTAATGTGGTGATTGACTCAGGGCTTAGGTTCACTCTCCGAGAAGCTGAAAACTCTGAGGTGACCTCTTTTAAAGGTTAACAAAGTCTGAGTTTGGACTAAACTTGCTTCTTGAAACAGGGCCATCATCTTGTTGTCCACTGTTTTCTTATTTTCCAGTACCTATTTTTCAAGTACAGTTAAAATGTGCAAAATTAAGCTGCGTATAAGCCCTAAGCCTTATACCCTTTTGTTTTTGCAGGACCACATCTGAAGATGGGAACATGACTGTTTTGTCAGTGCAAGCTCAGTGTCAAATCCATAGATCTACCATTGGTCTCCCCAGACTCTTTGTAACACAAACTGTAATCTGTTGTATTTATGTGAATCTAAAATTATTTAAAGTATATGTCAGTAAGGCCCATGTTCAACATTAATCTTCCATAATTGTGTAAAATGTATTATAAATAAAAAATATATTTTTTGTTTAGCCGGTCTATTGGTCTGGTTATTATGTGGTAATTATGGTAGCTATGCACCTGTAGCCTGTTGTAAAGCACAAATTAGACCAAGCTGCAAATGCTAATAGCTCTGTTAATGGTTATTATTGATGAGGGTATGGTGCAGCTTTTGTTGGTGCACCTCAACCTATGTCTGTTTTTACAGACTGTATTCTCCTTCTGTGGAGGCTGCGCTGATAATGCCTTTGATTTGTTCTGTGGAAGGGGGAGGGGACTCTGAAAGAGGAGAGGGGAGAAGGGATTTAACAGCGAGAGGGAAAGGAAAGCTACACTGTCTTCAAGATGGATAAAAACGAGTAAGTACATCTCTCCACACGTCCTTACGCCGTTATTTGCAAAATCATTTAGGTTAATGCATTTAATTCGCAACGAACCATTTGCAAAGACTGAGCATTGCAGCAGGCTGGCAGTGTTTATCATCAGCGGGTCGTTCACTCGGTGCGCTTACAGTGGAAATGTCATGCCGCTGTTCTGTGTCTAGATGTAGATAATTTATAACATTATTATTTTAGAGGCCGACCATAACGCTGCATTTTCTGGACTGCGTCGGGACGGTGTCGTTTGTACACATAAGAACAGAGCAGACATAGTAGTTATTAAACGTCTTATTTAAAAGTACATTTCAATGACCACATGAAATGCTTGAGAAGCTGATAGAATGGTATGTTCGTCTGATCGTGAAGATCTACTTTCTTCATTCATAAAAGCCGGCTGCAGTGCAGGCTGAATGACAACGGCAGGCATTGTGTTTCGAGAGAAGCCAAGCTTTAAAACTCATCTGAATAGCAGCCTTCCGTACACGGTGCACAATGAAAATGTGTCATGGATTTGCTGTTTTTACTCAGTAATAACACATTGTCGGGGACTATTCATGGTCTATATGTGGAAGTGGTTTTATTTATGTGCAACATGACCGTCCTTTGCGTCTTTTTGAAAGACAGATTAAGGGGCTTCCGGTTTGCATGTCAAAATAAAAATAGGCTATAGCCCATTCATTGTGTAGACTATTACTGCAGGCGAATATTCGGAAAAATTACCTACTAAACACAATAGACTGAACAAATCACAACAACTTTGTCTTTCTTACTACCAAGGTAGGCCATATTTTTGGTAGACAACATCACTCAGGCCTTTTTGCACCTGTTGAATAATCACAAGAAAATATTGTATGAGTAGCATACTTATAAGAGACAGCTGAGGGTAGCTAGTTCAAGATAAAGTGTGGTTGCATTTTAGGTCTTCAAAATGGGGTGAGTAAGAATGCTATGAGATGAAAAGTAAAGCACTTCCCGTGTGATCCCATCCCCTCCACGCTGCCTTGACGCCGTACATGTCCTATGTTTTTCCTTGCGGATGTAGCCCTCATGCCCCACAAGACAGGCAGGTAGTGATGAGGCTGAGGTCCGCGGCGGAGCGATCTGCGCCACGACAAAGAGCCGATGTTAGCCGCAGCTTGATCCCACTCAGGGCGCGCGCCGTATTATGCTGCAAACAAAAGCGTAAAAGGCGAGAGGGCTCACCGTCCACTTTTCACTAACTCGGCCTACTTCTTGGTAGTTTATTTTAGTTGAGTAAAGATTTCGTGCGTGGGCCAATGGAGAAGAAAAGGTGGGATTGTACTGCTCTTCCCAAGGGCTGGAAAATGGAAGAAGTGACCAGAAAGTCCGGTTTGTCAGCTGGGAAAAGCGACGTGTATTATTTTAGGTACTGCACGCACAGGGGTTTGTAAAACTTACACAGGACGACAAAAGTTGGACAGTACTGGCATAGTGACGCGTAAAGTTTGGGATGAGGGTGGGGATTGGTTGCAGCAGGCCCCCGCTGTGGTTGGCGCTCGTGTCAAATGAATAAACATTAGTGTCATTTCAGTTAATCCTATTCATTTTCTATTGAAGTGACCCAACCACGATTTTTTATTAGCAGAGGAGAAGAGCAAGATGAGGAGCAGAGGCAGGAGAGGGGGGAGGCGGGTCGGTTGTATAGTTTGTGGTAGGACAATTGCACATTTATACTGTGTTAACCATGGTGTGTGATGTACAATGCATTTGCATGGATTTCTAGCACGTATCCATCCACAGCTGATGGTCATTGCTTTCAAGATGCCTTTATGGTTACTCCCTCAAATGGAGTTTAATTTTATTTTTGCAGCATTATCATGTTTACATTGTTTTAAATGGTGTGTTATAGTGTGCTATTCTGCTCACACCTTAGGACTATCTGCATTCAGTGGATAGGACTACATTGTGCCAGTGTGCAAAGCATAGTTCTACACATTGCTCATTAGCTGCATCCCTCTCACTATAAAAGTTTTTGAATTCATTGAACATTTGGCTTCTGCCATTTTTGTGAACTCATTTACAGCATGTAGTGGTGCTTGTCTTTGTGTTCAGTTTGTGATCTGTTTTAGCTTTTGTGTTTTGGCTAAAGGTTACCTAAGTACCTTTTAATAATGCTGTTTTATGTCTGTATTTTTGCTAGTCCATCTGGGAAGAAGTTTCGGAGCAAACCTCAATTGGCTCGTTACCTTGGAAACCAGATGGACCTGAGCTCCTTTGATTTCCGCACAGGAAAGATGCTGATGAGCAAACTCAACAAGAACCGGCAGAGGATGAGGTACGACAACAACAGCCAGAACAAGGTGAGAGTCCAATACTGCAGATTTCACTGCCACTGTTAAAAGACAAGATCTCTAACTCTTCCTTCCTGTTGGTGCGATAAGGGCAAACCAGATTTGAACACATCCCTCCCAGTCAGGCAGACAGCTTCTATCTTTAAACAGCCTGTTACAAAAGTCACCAATCACCCCAACAACAAAGTGAAGACAGATCCTCAAAAAGCTGTTGACCAGCCGCGACAGGTGAGAAAGAAACACAGAACGATGATGGTGTCATCTCTTCTCAATGAAACCCACCTCACGTTAAATAATACATTATATCTGAATGTACATTAATTTTGCAGTTATTTTGGGAGAAGAAACTTAGTGGGCTCAATGCTTTCGACATTGCAGAGGAACTTGTAAAAACAATGGAACTCCCAAAAGGTTTACAAGGTATAGTATTTTTATTATATTGTATTTGAAAGGATTAAAGACATTTCTATTCAAGTACTGATCTATATAAACATGATCTCCTCAGGTGTTGGTCCAGGCTGTACAGACAAAACTCTTTTATCAGCGATTGCAAGTGCTCTTCACACGAGTGCGGCTCCCATCACTGGTCAGCTGTCTGCAGCAGTGGAGAAAAACCCTGGCGTGTGGCTCAACACAGCACAGCCACTGTGTAAAGCATTCATCGTCACAGATGAAGACATCAGGTTAGGCAGAAAACTCCTAAACATCCAGTGTCTCATCTGGTATACATGGACATGAGAATATGCATTCCTTTTAATTGGCAATTAGTTAAAATGTAAAAAATAGCATGTTGCATTAAATTATAAATCACAAATACATATTTTATAATGGAGGGGTTTACAGCCAGTGTGTTGTCATTTAAAACAAGTGGTTCAAAGCACATTCTGAGGAGGTCATTTGACTCACCTTTTGCATTAAATTGCGATAAAGTCACTATTGATTGTCATCAAAAAATGTATATTGAAAGTCATTTTAATTTTTTAAAATGCTTTCATATTTTGTCATATTGCCCAGTGCTGAGTTTTCTCAGAAGTGTATTCCGTAGATGTTGGTTGAAAGGCAGAGTTTAACGGTTTCCTGTTGTTGGTGAGCGTAGGAAGCAGGAGGAGCTGGTGTACAGTGTGAGGAAAAGGCTGGAGGAGGCGCTTATGGCCGACATGCTGGCCCACGTCGAGGAGGCCGCCAATGAAGGAGAGACTCTGAAGGAGGAGGGCAATGGCAGTGAGGACAGTGAGAATGTATAGCACAGGTTGGTCCAATGAATCGATAGAAAATGAAAACGTCCTTCAAATGTATTGCCAAAATGATTTAACTATTACCATTGTGTCTTCTAGGATTTGAAGTTCAAAAGTTTTGGTTCCTGATTATTTTGTCACAAACAAGTACTGAAGTCTCTCTCTTCATCATTGTCTGAACTGCATCATGGATGAATACTTTTTTGGACAACAGATAATTTAAATGACTGGGGTTTTGAGGTCAACCGATTTGGATCATAAGATGGTTTTTAATCCAATTTATTTGAAATATGATATTTAACCTCTGTGAATATAATCAGTGTTTGCAAAAAGGTTTGTATGTTGGCGACAATCACCCAAATTGTTTTTTCTGGCGATAGAATATGTGGTGATTTTGTGTTATTGACACATTTCTATGTTACATTTTTTTATCATGCACTCCAATATTTTTGAGCCAGGCAGACTTTTTCAAACTAGATTTAGCAGTACGAGCTAATCTGAAAGAACTGTTGAAGTATATGCTACAACCACAACTTGTTTTTGACCTCAGTTATTTTGTGAGTCATTTTCAGTATTGACCAAAGAGGAGACATTTTGTTTTGTAAGTACAAAAACGATGGAAGTTAACCTGAACGTAGACTGACTATAATGCTAAGGGACTTGATACCTCCTCTTTCTGTTCATTGTAATTACAGGTGCTTTATTGGTGCTGTTTCACACTGCATTTTTGTACCAGGATTTCACAGCTTCACCCCATGTTATTTCAACTTTTTAATGTTACTACACACAGACTGCCTCCTCTACCCACGCACAAAACTGGTCATGAGTAATTTTGTATTTTTATCCCTGTTGATTATTATTATTTCTATTGGATCCACTGAAATCCTGTCATATTGTGTATCAACAGGCTGTATGCAGAAATTGATTGTATTATTAAAATTAGTCCAAATGTCACCAACTATGTCATCTTATATTTTTTTTATTGATAAAACCTTGACATCTTAAGTATATTTGTAAAGCAAGTGTCTCTATCCAATCCGTGTATCCTCCTCTGGATTAACAGTTAACTTAATAGTGCTCCTGCCTTGTTGAGACAGTGAACAAAGTACAAGCAATGTGACTTAACAGACGCCGGCTTGGGACTGGATGAATGAAGGACAACTGCTCCTCCAGATCAGTTTTTTTTTTTTTTTTACCACAACACAGCTCCTAAATATTTGTAATGGGACCACTGGAACTATACTGCAAGGTACAACAAATGATATACAATACAATATTTCTATGTTTTTCATGGACTTCATAAAGAAAGGATTCTAATTTCAATGCTATGGCTAACTACTTTTAAGGTTATTGCATATGTTCCTATTATGATCAAATTAATGAGTGATGAGTACATTTAATTCAAATTAAAGTTGTAATCTGTAGGCTGAATGACTTCACTATGTTCTCTAATGTCTCAATTATAAGAATGTGGCGTTAATCTTTAACACTGTCTGGGAGCATTTATGCTGATGTAAAAGAAATATGCTGTGGGTGGGATCCCGAACAATATACCAGCCATTAAAATGTAACATTACACAATAATTAACAACTATATAACATGGAAAGATATGTTGCAAAATGTATGTTTAGTTATTTTAGTGCAAAACTAGATATGATTTGATATGTATAATTAAAATGAATAGCCCCTAAGAGGAGGACACATCCAGATAAAAGTTCTAAATGTGTTACTTATAATGAAATGAATGTTGTCATAAGCAAAAGCAACAAGAGACTGGTTTTATGTAAAATAAAAGATTGTAATGATGTGCGTTTCCTCCAAGGCCTGTTCAGGCAAATGGGAATAAAGGCAGTTTTTTTTTAGAGGTAGTGGATTTATTTATTTTTAATATTAATGCTATTTTTATCTGGGCCTAATTATTATCAAAAATAATTATCATGGATATTCACAAACTTTTCACTTGTTCATAGTGTTGTGCTTGTTTACTACAGGGAGCAACTGTGTGGGTTCCTGATGAAGATGCAGTGTGGGTTTCAGCTCAACTCCTCCGTGACTACAACCCTGAAGAAAGACTACTTTGTCTACAACTCGGCAATGGACTGGTATTAGACATTTTCTAAGTGGAAATAAAAGATCAATAACTAACAATCACAGTCTTTCCTTTGTTAGGAGCTACATTACACAGTGGCATCCCTGTCTGACCTGCCACCTCTGGGGAACCCGGATATTTTGGAGGGAGAGAATGACCTCACAGCTCTGAGCTTCCTCCATGAACCTGCCGTCCTACACAACCTACGAGTCCGCTTTCTGGACTTCAACAGTATCTACACTTACTGTGGTAAGACATGGAAGAGACCAAAACTACTTAACTACTTAGACTTAAAACTACTTCCCAGAGTTTTATATTGTATTGTAGTGGAGGGTATATTTGCACTGAACTACAAGGGTCCCCAAACCTTGATCTTCTGGAGATCCACTTCCACTTATACACTACAAGGAGGATTAGGCGGGGCTTTAATCATAAAAAATCTATCTACATTTACAAATACACTTAGCCTATTCAATGCATGGTGGTCAGATGGGCACAAGTTAAAACAACTGATCATTTTATATCTTCACTGATCATTAACTGCAGTAACCATATCTATATCAAGTTTCCCTATTATTCAGTTCACGATGATTCAGTCCTCTTAGCTGTGCTGGCCCACCACCCTTGCCTCCAATGTCAATGTACACTGTTGTATTAACACTGTGTGAATGGTGGGTTCCTTAATTTAAAGGACAGTGACTAATTAAAGTAGAATAGAGCTATTTACATTACATTCCACCAGATGTCATCAAAAACACTTAACATTTTAATATCTCTGCAGGTATTGTTCTTGTTGCCATCAATCCTTATGACCAGCTCCCTCTGTATGGGGAGGAGGTGATTGATGCATACAGTGGTCAGGATATGGCAGACATGGAGCCTCATATCTTCTCTGTGGCAGAAGAAGCATATCGCACTATGACCAGGTAAAGACATAGGCTTTACTCACAAATTAAGTAAACATTTATGCCACCTGGTAATGCATCTTGGAACATAACAACAACATTTGGGTTCAAAGATATGAAATAATAAATATTTAATGTTTTCAGAGAGGAGAAAAATCAGTCAATTATCATCAGTGGAGAGTCTGGCTCAGGCAAAACAGTTTCTGCTAAATTCACCATGCGTTACTTTGCTGTGGTGGGAGGAGCAGCGCAGCAGACCAGTGTGGAGGAGAGGGTCCTGGCCTCAAATCCCATCATGGAGGTCAGGGATATTGTGCAACATTTTACCATATTTACACTATTATCACCAGTAAGTGTAGCTCAATGTAGGCCTGTTTGTTTTGTAGGCTATTGGCAATGCTAAAACCATCAGAAATGACAACAGCAGCAGGTTTGGGAAGTACATTGAGATTGGTTTTGGAAGAAAAGGGGACATCATTGGAGCTAACATGAGGACATATCTGTTAGAGAAGTCAAGGGTGGTTTTTCAGGTAAGTCCTGTTATTATTATTATTATTATTATTATTATTATTATTATTATTATTATTATTATTATTATTGAAACTCATATATTGTACATTTGTGTGCATACCAGGCCTCCTCAGAGAGAAACTACCATATCTTTTACCAACTTTGTTCTGCCCGAAATTACCCTGAGCTGAGAGAACTCAAACTGCGTAAATATGAAACCTTCTTAAAATTTTGATTTCTTAGTTTAATTTAATTTCCACTGACACTCCCTCTCTCTTTGTCATGTAGTTGCACCTGAAGATTTCTGCTACACTCGTCAGGGGGGAGACATGCATATTCCTGGCACTAATGATTTGGCTGAATTAAAACGCACATCCGATGCCCTTACTATTTTAGGTAAAGGATACTTTACACTAAAGATTCAACTCTTATTGTTATGTTATTATTGAACCTTTGTAGTATGTCATAGGCCTATCAGTTTGATTTGTTGACTTGCAGGTGTGCAGGCTGACCAGCAGATGGAGCTGTTTAGAATCCTTGCAGCAATTCTTCATTTGGGCAACGTGAACATCCAGGCCAGTGGGAGGAATTCAGACAGAAGTTATATTGATGTAAGAAACGTTTTCTTCATGATTCAGCTATAACACGTTGAATCATTTTTTCATGCAAAGAATTCTAGGATTTGGGTGTCTACTGTCTTGTAATATGTGGCCCCATATTGCATTACCAATATCATATGATGTTATAGCAGTTATTATCTTAGAGCTTAAATTTCCAGAGTCTGTCCCTCCATTTCCCACCTCATTGAACACACTGGATTTTTGTTTTTTGTTTTTTTTTTTTAACAATTTGAGGTAGTCACCCTAGGTCCACTTCTAGTCCTATTGTTTTAGCTCCAACTTTTTAGGTCATTTTACACTGTAGCAATTTGTATGACCAATAACTGAACATTTTTATTATCTTGTTTCCAGGCAGATGACAGCTCTCTGGCCATCTTCTCTAAGCTCTTGGGAGTAGAGGGCCCTCAGATGGCTCACTGGCTATGTAACCGCAGACTGACAGTAGGAGGAGAGACGCTAGTGAAGCCTGTGTCTGGGCAGCAGGCTGTGGAGGCCCAGAACGCACTGTCCAAACACATCTATGGACAGATGTTCACATGGACCGTCCACCGACTGAACTCAGCCCTAAGGAGTCAGAGAGGACAGCCCAAGAGCTTCATAGGAGTGCTGGACATATATGGGTCTGCAACAGCCGTCCATGTTGAGAAGATGTTTTCATTGTTTTTTGGGATTCATTTGTTAATGTTGTTTTTGCTCTGTTGCAGTTTTGAGACCTTTACAAAGAACAGTTTTGAGCAGTTTTGTATCAATTATGCAAATGAAAAACTACAGCAGCAATTCAATAGGGTAAAATCCACTATTGTTTTTTTTTATTAGACAAATAATCGTTGCATTTTGACCAAACTCAGTTGAACGGTCTGTGCGGCGTAAAAGATCTCCTCCCACAAGACAGATCAGACAGTTACTAACTTGATGATTTGATAGACCTGCAATAGATGGGCTCAATGCATTTTCCACAAAACACAAAACCCTACGACACATATGTCAAACTCAAGGCCCGGGGGCCAAATGCGGCCCTCCACATCATTTCATGTGGCCCTCGACAGGGTAAACTCAAAGGTATGATGGTATTAAAATGTAATTTTATCAGGAGATACGCAGTTATACAGCCACATTTTTACATCTAGGCTAATGCATATGCAATATTTGTAACTTGAACAAGTAATAATTACAGAAACAGTTAATTAACAAGTTAAAAAAGTAGTTAGATTTATTTTATATCCGGCCCTTTGAAGGCAGCTATTTTGCTAATGTGGCCCCCGGTGAAAATTTGTTTGGCACCCCTGCCCTACGATATCAACCGCAGCAGTGACTTTGGGCTGGCAGAGGCCCAACGGTTAGAGCAGTCAACACAAACCTAAAGGTTGACGGTTGAATGCCCGCTTGAATCAGTGTGTACAGTTGTTGTATCGTTGAGCAAAACACTTCAACCAGCTTGCCTCTTATCAGTGTGCAGTGTTTGCCAATATGATGTAGTGCCATTGTTTTCTTTTGGCTTAATTTTAGAGTAGATATTATCCAGATAACGACTAATGATTGACTGTCAACTAGTCAACTATTGCATGTTATTACTTTGTGTTTCCTACCAGAAGAACCTGAATTTACTACACCTTAACTGTTTATCTTTATTTATTTTCAGCACGTATTCCACTTGGAGCAAGAGGAGTACATCCGTGAAGAGTTGGACTGGCGTCGAATTGAGTTCAGTGACAATCAGTTGTGCATCAACCTGATCGAGGGGCAGCTGGGGCTTTTAGACCTGCTGGACGAGGAGTGCAGGGTCTCTACAACTCTCTTGTACACTGAAAAAAAGAAGTTAAAATAATGTTAAAATGCCTTAAATTGAGAATATTACAATCGTGTTTTTGTTTTTTTTATCTTCAAGTTTAGATGTATTTTTAGTTTGTTGCTATATCTTAAGTTTTGACTTGTTTCATTATTGTTTATTTCTTTCTCTTTTGTCTTAAAAACGTTATTTAAACCCGACCTACAATCTAAACTAGTTGAAATGTCCCAAAATGGATATCTTAAAGTGATATTGACAAATGCATACATGAACATTGGTGTCATTCATTCAGTATGTTCATTATCAGATGCCTAAAGGGTCCGATGAGAGCTGGGTAAGGAAACTCTATGACCGGCACTTGAGCAGCACACCTCATCCTCACTTCCAGAAACCCCGTATGTCCAATAGTGCTTTCATTGTTCTACACTTTGCCGACAATGTAAGAGAAGTAACAACATCACACAGTTTGTCTCTAAATCTCATCTGAACTGTGATATCTTTGTCTGTTTAAAGGTTCAGTATGAGTGCCAAGGCTTTCTAGACAAAAACCGAGATACAGTCTTTGAAGAGCTGGTTAACATTTTGAAAGCAAGTCAGGTAAGCGAAATAAACCTAGTCCACCAAACTTGATTTGAGTGAGTGACAACATCCAAAGGGCTATTGAGACATCTTTCAAAATGCAGCTATATCAAATTTGCGTTTGTACCCTCATATTATTCTTTCTTGTGTCAGTCAGAGCTGGTGGCTGAGCTGTTCCAGCAGCAAAGCACTTCTCCCTCAGTCGCCCAAGAAAGTATTCACTCTGGAAGAAGAGCTCACAAACTCACTGTGGGATTTCAGGTAGCTGCAAAACTGTTCTCTCCTCTGTAATTCTATCAAGCTTCATGAGTTATCAGATTGTGTCTGGTTTAGTTTCGTCAGTCTTTACAGTTGTTGATGGACACTTTGAACAACACAACACCTCACTATGTCCGCTGTATAAAACCCAATGACTTCAAAGAGCCTTTTACGTGAGCCTACTGCAATAGCTTTACTACATGTTACTCAAAAGTGTGTACATTTGACCTTACATTGAACTTGTTTGTGTCAGGTTTGATCCAAAGAGGACAGTCCAGCAGCTGAGAGCTTGTGGTGTACTAGAAACCATTCGCATTAGTGCTGCAGGTTATCCATCCAGGTAAAAAAACAAAACAAAAAAAACGTATTTAATCACTCAAATTTTCATCCACTTTACAAATTTTTAATGACCTTCTTGGAGATGCAAAAAAAAAAAAAAAAATGCTGTGTTTATACTCTTTTGATACTGACTAAAACGTTTAGAGAATTTTTAATAAACAAATAAAAATAAGGGAATTGAATGATAAATTATACATAAGATCATTCAATTATGAAAGACCCCAGTATATGAACATCCTTGTAATCTCTCCTCTTCCAGATGGACATATGAGGAGTTCTATACTCGCTACAGAGTTCTGCTGCGTGGCGCTCATGGCCAGGAGCAGGCTCAGGTCTCGTGTCAAAAGGCTTTACCCAAGCTCATACCCGACCCGGAACAGTACCGCTTTGGGAAAACCAAGGTGTTTTTCCGAGCGGGACAGGTGGCTCTGCTGGAGCGTCTGCGGGCGGAGAGGCTGAGGGTTGCCACGGTGATTATCCAGAGCTGGGTTCGGAGGTGGCTGGCTCAGACCTGCTTCCACAGGACCCTATGGGCTATCATGACCATTCAAAGATACATCAGAGGAGCACTGGCAAGAAGGTATGGGCACTCTTCAAATCAATTGTGTTAGAGGCCTCTTTAAAACCACATGTTTTAGGGGCATTATGTTTACCCACTTGTATGGCTATAGTGTAAAGAAATGGCATATGGATTTTGCACATAAGAGGTGTTTGTATACTTAAAATTTTAACTAAAAGGTTATCTTCTGTGTCCCCAGGCTTACAATGACCATGCGTTACACAAAAGCTGTTCTCATCATTCAAAAGACGTACCGCATGCTTGTGGTCAGACAGTTATTCCAAATGATTCGACAAGCCACTATCACCATACAGGCTTTCACCAGAGGCACACTGGCACGACGGCAATATAGACAGGTTTGACTTCTTGACTTCTTCTTCTTCTTCACAAACGTTATTTTACACTTTTATTCAAAATTGTGTTGTTTAGCTTTTGGCAGAGCGAGCTGCTGTGCTGGTGCAGTCTAAAGTGCGTGGCTGGTTAGCAAGGCGTGCCTACAGACGTGTGCGGGCTGCTGTGGTCTTTATGCAGTGTTGTGTGCGTCGACGTGCTGCCAGGAGAGAGCTGCTCGCACTCAAAAAAGAGGCAAAATCCGTGGAGAGGTACAGAGAGCTCAACAAGGGCATGGAAGTAAAACTGATGCAACTGCAGCTACGACTGGACAAAGAGGTAAACATAGGATATGGAGTTTTCATATGTAAAAATTGGTGGAAAGGTTTTATTATTTTTTATGTGTTAGGTTAAACAGGCCACATTATTGGGAGAAACCTTAAATGCAGAACGAGATGCCAGGAAAGAGGAGTTAGAAACCCTCCGAGCGACTTTACAGAAACTACAAAGCCAAAAACCTGAGCCTCAGCCCAGTCCAGAGATCATCAAGGAGGTAGAGGAACAAAGACAAGCCAATGAGAAGGCTGTACAGGAAATAGAAAGATTGACACAGGTGCATTTCTCTTATCTACAAAATACCATATTGTAAAATGTGCACTGGTTAAACTACTGTACTGTTTAAATGACTCTATTAGGAGTTAGAATTGCTGAAAAACGAAAGAGAACATTTTATGAAAGAAAAAGAGAACCTGTCAGCTCATCTCCTTACTCAACAACAAGCTGGTGAAGGCAAGTATTCAGTATGTTTTTAAAATATTTCCACTTTGCACGTCTTAACCACATGTCTGTGTGTCCGCAGAGAGCATACATGAGGCGGTGTTGAAAGCGACAACTGCTATTAAAAGTGATTTGGATGAAGAGAGGAGGAAGTACCAGGGTCTTTTAAGGGACTTCTCCAGACTAGAGCAAAGATATGACAACCTCAGAGAGATGAGTCTGCTTACAGAGGTCTGACATAACATGTATTTAAAACATTTTACGGCTTATTTATGACAGTATTAAGACTATAATAAGTGCATATCTCCTCAGCGCACCAAGGGTCACAGGAGGACAGACTCCACTCAGAGCCTGAGTTTTGAGCCTCTCTCTCCCTCTTTCACTCCTCTATCCTCTCTTTCGACCACCCCACTCTCTGCATCCCCCTTCCCATCAGGGCTGCCCTCTCCTGAGCCAGTGCGCAGGATAAGCGTCACATCACCCACCTTTGAGAGGAGATCACCATGGAGCTCAGAATCCAATCCAATGGTACTATGAGCTAAATATAGAGTAAAGAGACTATATAATATTGTCCAGGGTAGGTAATATTAAATTGGCAATAGAATTACAATGTGTATGGCCTGTGTTAGGATCTGCTGATGGAGAGCCTGGCTGTGGCCAAAGACCCCACAGTGAAGATGAAAAGCGATGACTTGGCTCATGCTTATGATGCTGTCCGTGTGGCCAACAAGTCAGTATGCAAACAATGTGATATATTATTATAATACCACCAATACAAACACATCCAAATGTGTTTGTTTTTTAGATTTCTGGAGAATCAGTTACATAGTCAGCACATTCAGTGGCAGAATGAAATGGAGGCTTTGAGATCTCAGCTCAGAAAAGTATCATCTTCTTCTGGTACAATACCTCAGGTACACATTGTAACCTATAATATCCATGTTTTTACTAAAATGTATGTAGTGTAACAATATGGTTTGGTAGGATTTTCAGGACTTGCTTGAAGCTAAAGAGCAGGAATGTGTGAGACTGAGGCGAGAGCTGAGAGACCTTAAAAACACCAGCACACTCAGGAGACTCCTCACTCAAGGTCTGTTAAATGACATGTCGTATTGTGCTATTGGCAGCTTATATTATGGAAACATTTGATCATTAAATGTTATCTTTTTTCAGTTCTGTCTGTGTCTTCGACAGCTCAGGAGAGCTCATGTGTAACTGAATCACCAAAGTCTGCCCCAGTTGCAGGTTTACTTGAATGTAGGAAAAAAGATGAAGGGAAACTTCTAAAGAATCTTGTCACTGGTCAGTGCTGACTTTGTTTTTGTTTAAATGTGAGACATGTGAGACACTGTAACTTCCCCTGATGTGTATCCAGAGTTGCATGGGGACTTGGCCCTGACTTTACCTCCAGGTCTCTCTGCCAGTGTGCTCTTTTTGTGCCTGCGTCAGATCGACCAAACTGGAGACCAGCCACGAACTCGATCCTTCTGCACTGCCATTGTCTCTGCTATTAAAGCTGCTTTAAAAGTAATTGCACTTTGTATCATGTTTGGAAAATGTGTTGCTTTAAATGTTAGGCACTGTATATTATAGTATAGTAAGTACTTCATTCAATTCTGTTGAATTATGTGTTGTCCATAGAAGCACAGCAATGACCTGGACATGACAGCACTTTGGCTAAAAAATGGCTGCTTGCTGCATGACCTTTTGGCCCAGCACTCTTCAAAGCAGGTGAGGAGAGCTTTAAATATTACTAAATAATGTGAAAATTACTCAGTATTTATAAAGACTGTTATACTTTCAGACGTGTGAGTCAGATGAAGTGGTGTCCTTTGTGGTAGACCTGAGTGACCAGATTCGTGCCTTGAGTGACCTTTGTATTCAGGCCTATCAGCAGCTTCTGTCCATCACTGAGGCTCGGCTCCAGAGCGTCATTGGTATGAATGCACTGGTCACATTGCTGCTAGTTCTTTATATTGACCTTTTTTCCTCTATGCACTAGTGCCAGCACTGTTGGAGAGTGAGAGCCTGGCAGGCTCAGCTGGAAAGCTGCCATTATCCAGGAAGGGTGCAAGCTCAGACTCTCGTGTGGTGGGGGGAGAAGCCCCCAGCATGGACTCATTACTGAGAGAATTAAGGGCACTATACACGGCCATGTCCCGCCAGGCTCTGCCTCCTGAGCTCATGGAGCAGGCCTTCCATCAGCTCACCTACCTCAT
Source organism: Periophthalmus magnuspinnatus (assembly GCF_009829125.3). Taxonomy (NCBI): domain Eukaryota; kingdom Metazoa; phylum Chordata; class Actinopteri; order Gobiiformes; family Gobiidae; genus Periophthalmus; species Periophthalmus magnuspinnatus. The sequence continues at coordinate 9,595,129 of NC_047129.1, read as the reverse complement.
GTGTGCCTCAGCCTTCAACAGCTTGCTGCTCCGCAAGGACATGTGCAGCTGGAGCCGCGGCATGCAGATACGGTAAAAATCATCTCATAGAATTAAAAAAAAAATCTAGATAAACTAGAAAAGTAGCAAACGTAGTAGTCCTGCATGAGCAATGATTAATCTAAGTATTTATATGATATTAGTTTTATAATCTTATTAGCTGTGCACTATAAACTAAATATAACTGAAAGATTATACATATATGAGGATATATGTTTAACTGTAATTGATTTTATAATGTGTGCTTCATCACTCAAAGTTACAACGTAAGTCTGCTGGAGGAATGGCTGCGTAGTCGAGAACTGTCAGCAGGGGGCGCTGTGGCCACATTGGAACCCTTAATCCAGGCAGTGCAGCTGCTGCAGATGGGGAAGAAAACTGAAGGCGATGCAAAGTCCATGGTTCAGACATGCACAGCTCTTTCTAGTCAGCAGGTGGTGCACTTTTTCCCCCTCTATTAATACAACAATAGTATGTGCATTATAATAACTTGTGCCTGTTTTAACCTTTCAGATTGTGAAGATTCTGACCCTCTACACACCCCACAGTGATCTTGACGAAAGAGTCACTTTGAACTTTATACGCACTGTCCAGGTATTGGTTGTTATTTTGTTAAAATATTTGATAACATTTGGTGATATAACCATCCCTGCTTCTTTTTAGGGGCTTCTCAAAAACCGCTCTGACAGCCAGGCTCCACAGATCCTTATGGATGTAAGACAAGTCTTTCCTGTGACATTTCCATGTTTGCCTTCACCAAACCTCCATGCGGATCAGCTGAAGATCCCAGACAATCTTAAGATCTCCTTCCTACGCAGGGCCTAAGAGTGTATGAATTTGTGCCTGATTGGCCCAAACTATATTCTAACTTACTTTGACTGATTTTGATATAATTAAACACAGACATACATTTAGACTTAATTTCATATTTTATTGGAAGCAGAATCACATTGCAACTGCAATTCAAGTCCATCCCCAATAAGAACATCCAGAATAAAAAACAAAACAAAATTAGAAACATCTCAAGTATAAAAAAATTCTCATGCGAGTACTTTGTACCACTACACTTCATCCGTAATACATATTTATATATTCACAAACATCAGAGAAATAGAAAACAATAATGACATTTGTTTTTTTCAAAGAAATTTGACAACTATTGGCATTTAACATCAAATAATTATGCGTGCTGGCACAATACATGTTTGACTTTTGTTTTATTGTTCCTATCATGCACCATTTGTGGAAGTACAGGTGGCAGTGCAGAGAAAGGACAGAACATGCTTGTTTGTCTGTCAGCTTGAATCAGTGTACTGATCTTTGTGCTTCTATGTCTATGATCGTGCAACCTCGCCCACATGCCAGCACATTAGCCATATCCTCTTACGTCCTCATACATTTCATTGTCAACAGCAATAAATAAAGATTTTTCGTGGCATTTTCGGCTCTAAATAATGTGTTGTAAAACTCCTCTGAAGAAAAGATGAGATCCACATTTCCATTTTCTTTTGAGAAGGTAGTATCATCCATAATATCTACAATTATACAACTCTGTTCAACCATATGCTTTGAAATACCGTTCACATAAGCTACATATCCAAGTGGGTACCCATATGAAGCAAAATGTAAGTCTACAAAAGAGCAGCAAACTTCACATGACGAGGTTTATCATTTTTTAGATATTTACAACATCAATAACGTTCTTTCTCAGTATGACTACAACTGCAATATTTGGCCTGTAACAATAGAGACAGCGTCAACAAGATATCAGACAAAACACTTGTGCTGATATATTAAATGCACAATGTAAACATTTTAAGACCATCTCAAAATCTACAATATTTCAAAATTAGATGCATAGAAATCAGTTACATCTTGTTCAAAAGGGGGTAGAAATTATTCAGTTCTAAGTGCTTCTCAGTGGCAACGTAAAAACACCCTGACATTTCCCATTTAAAACACAAAATTTTACTTCAAGATCAAACCTTACAGTGCACAGATGAATAATTGAGTCAAACTTTAAAGAACAGGGCATCCATAAAACACTATTCATGTTCTGTGACAACATTGGATGCAATGACATGCAATTCCTGTATTTCCATAAAAAGTAACAACATATAACATTGTTTTGTTGGAAATGTGTTATTATTGGTGCAACAAAGACCCTGTGCTTAACTACTCTGACTAGAAGATTTCATATGTTAGTTGTCCAAACCTGATGCAGTCTGGAGATGCAGCCCTTTATAGGTAATCTGGGACTAAAATTGTACCCACTGATCATTTCAGTCTAGAAATGAATTCATCACCTGTTTAAGTGTTTAAGTGTAGTTAGGCAGTCGAGGGCAGTTTGTGGAATGTCTGTTCACATGTAAAATGTAACTACCATCATGGGGAAACACTCCCTGGATGTGTCCTTCCCTTAAATGGCTTTCAGTGAATACATTTGTAGGTAACAGGCAGCACAGGTGACCACATGAGGTGGACATGTCACACACAGATTCTGATGATCCACGCTCTAAACAGGCACTATGGAAGAGAGTACACACAAGGGCCTACGAGACAGAAGGCATTGGGGTATTAGGCAGTGTGCTCTGTTACACATAGAGACAGACTACATGAAATTTCTCATGTACCAAACGTAAATCCATTTTTTTTTTACATAGGACTTAAAATCTGTCTTAAATATAATTTCTCTATAATAGATATTTGATTATAATATAAATAATTTAATAAATACAAATATAATCTGGAAGAAAGAGCATTAATAATTCCACACATCAAAATGATGAATGAAAATGAGAGACTTTTGGAATGTCAGACTTTTGGAATGTCTGAGGCCTTGCAGCCATTGTCGGTCATTTGGACAGTTTGACCTGTTGTGCTTCTTGCAGATCTTGGCATCATTAATTATCTTTTGGCACTTATGGTCCCTTCTGAGCAGCTGCAAGGCAGAAATGTGACAAAAGAATTCTAAATGGGGTGGGGAAACTAAGTATGGGTCATATGAGACATAGAAAGGCTACTATTTCTCACCCTGATCGCCATATGAAAATGATTGTAATGACACACTATGAAATATCAAATACACTCTAACGTAATGCTATGCCCTGTTCACTTTGATAAATGTGTTTTCTCTGTGCTTGTACAAGGGCAGTGGTTAGCAACAGCTCATGTGAGCTCTAGAGGGCAGTATGTAGCAGTGTAATAGCTCTTAGCTGCGGCCCTCCTCTGCAGAGCGTTGGTCCGACTTGAGCTTGACAAACTCTTTGGCCACATCATCGTTGTTGCGCTGGGAGAGGATGCGCAGTACGGTCAGACCTGTCTCATCCATGTTGATACGTTTACCTAGTGGCAGCCAGCAGGCCACGCTGCCCTTAGAGGCTACGTCTTTGAGCTGCAGAACGGCCATTCCCACTGTGCGGTCCTCACGGGCAAAGCAGTAGTCCTTCACACACACCTGCAGCTCGTAGCACTCAGGGCCCACTTCATTACTCAGAGTGCTGCAGGAGAGACATATATGTTACTGTGGGATTAGCATTACACATGTGAATCACTTTTGTCAATACTTACAATGTGAAGGTCTCATTATATTTAGGAGCCCAGCTGTTGTTCTTTGACTTGGTGGCATACTTCCTCTTCTTGTCACTGAGGTGTGGCCCGATAATATAGACCTCCACAAATGGCCTGAATATTCCCTGTGTCTGCCACCTCAGGTCATTGGCAGCAACGACTGTCACAGAGGAAATGAGAAGAAAGACAGAGGGATGGAGTGGGTGAGAACAGAGAGAAAGTCATGTGTGAAAATGAGCAGCAAAAAACAAGGACAGAAGCCACACATTATCTCTGTGTCTGCAGAACACAACATTCAGTGCTTAAATACTATGGGAATAATTGAGGGCTGCATAAGACATTTTCCCATAAAGCCTAATTGTTTAAAACTATTCCACAACAATAGCACTTATTAAGTTATTTCTTACCTTTGACTGTAACCTTGTGTTCTCCAGTGCTGGGATGTGTGAAAATCTCCACATGTATGGACACCTCTCCAACTGCGTCATCCACACCTGAGCCTGGTGGAAATAGAAAAACATTTCACTAAGCATGTATTCTCCTTGGACCTTAGCACTCCTTGAATCCTGCATGCCATTTGGAGATTGGTAAAATCCCCCTCATTATGATACAGAGCATCGGCAGAGATCGGATTTCAATTATCACTGTGTATCAGCAGGACCCAATATAAGGAAGTGAAGGATGTAAAATGGCAGGCAAAGCAGCTATGAGTAGGTACATGGTCTTACTATTAAAGTGGAAAACAGTGGAAAATAGTTGTGTACTTAATGTACTTGTTAAGATGGTAACTGTTCCCACTCATAGCTGGTTAATGTCTGCCAGGATGCAGGGGTTAGTTCAAGTCTGAGTGATTCCCCCAAGAACTAAGTCATGCTTTAAGGGATTTCAAAAGTGGGAATGGTGTTGATAAAATGCTTTATCAAGTCAGAAAAGCTCCACTTACAGATTTTCTGTAAGACGGAAATAAAGTTTTATGATATAGCCAAGAGTTTGCTCAACAAGAGGTTGGGATTTCCGTTTGCCTGGAATATTGAGACAGATGGACATGTATTTCAAATGTTTTAATTAGTGTTGTCACTCTGTCAACTGTATCTTTGTGGTAAGGACCAGCAGCCTGTCGACATGCGAGTCTTCAGTACTGGCCACCCACTAAACAAGGTGTCTGTTCCTGGCACGGCGCTCTCCGGGCAGCAGTGTGAGATCCATGGTCTCTGTGCCAACCCGACCAAAGAGAGCAGCAGTGTCCATCTGGCCTCATCTAGTCTATGGAGGACATCCACCAGACATGAAAAACAAACTTTGCTGATCAGGAAGCAGCAATATGTAACCAAGGTAAGTATTCTGCCATCTGATGTGCAGAATAATAAAAAAAAATACTGGCAGATATTTCTTGGAATTTTCCTTCAATCTCAAGATGTGTACTTATCTCCAATGAAAACTCAGCAACAATTTACTGTGCAATAAGAATGTCATGCAACTAAATTTAGCATAGCAGTGCCTAAAATGTTGCAGCCTATTTATACTTCATTAATGAAGTATACAAATGTGTGAGAGTTGGTCATGTTGTTTGACATTAACATCAAGTGACAAATCTGATCACCTGACCTAACAGCATGTTTCTGATTGGCTGCCCTAGGTCAGTCGTGCAGTCTGCTGCTGTAAGGGGGGGGCTCTAGTGCACATGGAAGCTTTCAGTGTCTTTCTACACAGCATATCAAACAAATACAAGGGACTCCCAAAGACTAACTGTGAAACTGTGAAAATATATCATACTAGAAAATCCAAATATTTCTTTAATCCTGAGTAAAGGTTGTCACATTGTCTTTGCTCAGTCTCACGTTCATGCTCGTCGGGCCCTGGGGCTTGAGTGACATCATGCTGGATTAGGATTCCTTTACACTTTAATGCATTTCTCTTCTGTGCTCTGATGTCCACACTTCATGCTTTGGTCTGCCCATACATACCCTCTGAGTGTATGTATTGTGTGCAGTACCATTCACACAGACATCAGTGTGTACGTTTCATGCATCAATGCATAAAGTCAGTGTCTTTATTGTAATATGCATTTGAATAAGGAGTGAAAGAGGGAATGTTTAATAATCTGTCTTTTGACATGGGTCAGGCAGGGCATCAGGATGTGCATGGTGGGGTGGAGGGTGAAGGGAGCTGGGCTTTGGTCTGAGGGTTTCTCTTCAATGTCTCAGGCTCTTTGTCCCGAGTGTCACATACCCTTGTCTGGGTAAATATCCTCACTACTGGTGAACCTCACCCCCTTCCCGCCGAACACTGGCCCACAGAGAGAAGACACACGAACATACAGGAAAATTACACAGAAGAAACACACACACTCATTCATATTCCGTGACATATAGTGTTGTATGTATGTGTTCAGTCCTAAACATAATTTTTGATGTTCAATGTGTAATGTCAAGTGTTTTAAGTGTTTCAGACTTTTTTATTGACTTACAGACACAAAATGGAATAATCATCCTTTGTAAACTGTTGTTATGTATTTAATTGTGACAAAGGAAACAAACTAGAACTGAGAAGATAACAGTAAAAATGTGTGTGGTTGGGAATGAGTTTGAGTGTATTACCTTGTGCGTTTTGTGATTGGACAAAGGTCTTTATGAGTTTGTCTGTAGCCTGAGTGTAGAGGGACAGAGCATAGTGAAGGGACAGTAGATCAGGACTCTTCTCCAGGAATGTCTTCTTCAAACCCACACCACCAGCATGGAAGTATTGCTACACACACAAATAAAACAGAAATAAATGACCGACTTTACAGAATTATTCTTTCATTTAATGACTTAAAGAAGACATAGGGTATTTAGTAAATTATAACATCATTACATAATGTAATGGCTTAATTAAAGAAACAGGTCCATTGAAAACTACTACTTTTCTGACCAAGCCTCAAATTCAGGGCATCGAATTACACAAATGTGCATCAATTTAAATTCAACTGAGCAATCAAATGATTATCTATAAAAGTACAGTTTACATAATATATCCCCTTTAAAATCCTAACAGTCTATATTATGTAGTTATTCCTGACCTTAATGGTGTCTAGAGCCAGCTCAATGACAGCACACTGCTTTGGGGTGAGAGCCTTGGCCTCCTCCCGAACCATGTGTTCCTAAAATCAAACAATGCAATTCAAAATCAGTCAGTTTTATATTTTCAGCAGTAACTTTATCTATAAAAAACATGTTAATTGCATAACAAACCTTCAACTTGGACAGCTGCCCGAGCTCTTTGGCAGCATTGAAGATGAGCTGTGTTCCCTGAAATGTGAAATAGCCACAGATAAAGGAAGAGACAGACAGGCAGAGGCAGACAGGAGAAATACACCGTTATTAGCATGAAAATGACTGAACTGGAGTTTTTATTGTCACACAGAGGACAGTGACATCTCTGACACGCACGTTTACATAACCTTACTCTAAACAGTTTTACTGTTGTCAAGGTACTTTCTCCTTCAAGCCCTGTTATCAAATGTACGTGTTGTTCACCACATTACACTGCTGAACACATCCACACACACAGAGACGTCTCGGTATAAAGAAAAGGGAAAAGCGCTTCAGTTCATTGTGAAGGTAGGACAGGTAGACAGAACTGTGCAGACACAGATGCATGCCCACAAGGTTCAACCTAAACACACAACATGTAACTGGATGGGGCTTGCTACATAATCTCGGAGGCTATACAGAAGATATTGATATATTGTAATAAAAATGTATTAAAGAATCTATGTGAGTGACTGCTACTATTGTAGTTGGCAGCTTGTATATTTGTGGTATCCGGCAGTATCAAGGAAGATATAAGCAGTGAAAAAAAAAAAGAAATATTCCTCTGGTTTGTCTGACAGGAGAGCTGAGGGAGAGAGACAAGACGTGGACATAAAGGAGAGACGAGACACACTGATCTGAAGGTTTAGTCCTTACATCACTGTGAGACGCGCTCTTCAGTCTCCCCTGGAAAGAGAGCATGGGGTTATTATGATAAACAGTGGTCAGTCCATGTCTGATTTCCCCTCAACATAACATGTACATGTATGTAGAGCATGTACAGCAGAATAAACCAGAGGTCCATTTTGCTTTGCGATAACCTGCGCAGTATACCAGACACAGCAAGGGGGAGACCATAACATTTGAGTTGCCATCTGGGTACAGCAACAAACTGTTTCCCTTATAGAGATGAAATCTATCAGATACCATTTGTGTCACATAATACTTGGCATTAGCTAGCTCCTTATTCATATGAATAGCTGGTTTCAGTGAAGTCAGTCCTTTTACTTCAGCTGTTTATAGTAACAAATGAATGATTTAGAATTAAAGTAAATAAATAAAAACTTAACATATATTTTGTATTAGACAAGTCATTATGGTTCACAACAAAACATCAAGTCAAACCACAACAGACCGACAGCCTGCATAGAGACATACAGTACAGTGTAGAGTGTGGTACAGTATACTGAGGAGACTGCGCTGTTGAAATAGATCAGATGCAAGCAACAAACCCACAGGAAGGAGTAAGAGGCAGGACACAAGTCAAACAGAGAGAAGAGGGGAGAGAGGGAGCAAAGGCCTATGTCAAACCACTAAAAGATTCACCCCACCAAAGTCCAGGTAAAAGGACACACTGCAACGCAATAAAGAGCATGACCACTTCTTTTCTGAAGAAGTGATGGGAAAAAGGAGACAGCAGAGGTAGGCATTGATTGGTGGAGAATATTGAGGGGCGGGACCTATTAAAACCAGTCAAGAATGCACCATGCTTCTGTCTCTATACAAGAGAGACAGGACTGGATTGAGACAAGAAGGTAGAAAGATAATTAGGAAATAAAACATTGAGGGTGAAGAGGTGTGAAGTGGGGTAGTAGTCATAAATAAATAGAGGGAGACTTGCAGCCACATAGAGCAGAGACAGACGGACACACACGCAGGAGTGATGTACTTACAATCATCTGTGGAGGGAGAGCGGTGGGAGCAGGATGTCATAATAATCACAACAACAACCAGAGAGAAGGGTCAGTTAAAATGTAAAGAGCCCCACATCAATCAAAAAATACATGTTTGGGCCCAAGTCAGAGGCGACATCACACCAAATCACTCTTTTCTAGCTATGGTACACACAAATTAGTGTTATACAACCAATAGGTAGATTACAATACATCTAGACTCCCTTCTCAATCCAGTGCAGTGATATGAGGCTCTTTCAATATTAAATAATAATCAAAAATAAAAACACGGAAACCCAAAAGAAAGAAAATTAAGAGGCTGCTTTCCATGTATGATTTCTTTTTGCAGTGATCCAAGGAAATTGCTGCAGTTTTGTCAATGTAAAAAGATCTGTCCAAGTGACTGTTGGGTGACATACTGAAGAGCAGCCATGTGTTGAATGATATGGTGCACTCCTATTGTCTATATTTGGAGTTTTTATTGCTTTGCTCAGTGAAAGCTCTTGAGGGGTTGCTGAATATGATGTGTGCGGGGGTGGAGATATGAACACGAAGCATGAGAGATGATGTAAAGCAGTTTAATCCACTGTCAGCTGCCATTTGTTTATTGAGATGACAACTTGAAACAAAAGAAATGTCTGCCTTCAAAATCCTCAGTTGCATCTTTCAATTCCTCCTCCAGTTCTCTTGATGCAGCTCCTGGAGTTTGAGTGTGTTTATGAATTTGTTTTATTAAAGACCAAGAATCCAATGCAATATCAAGTGAATTAAAATTATATCTGATGTAATCACATAATAACTAATGAATGGTGCTGAGGGTCTCACCGTTTGGTCTGTCAGTGGAGGCAGAACAATGGTCTTCTCCATGGTGTTCATGACCAGCTTCCACAGCTCCTTCAGCACACGCTTTAGCACAGTCTTCTCACAAATCTTTGCAAACAATGTCAGGCTGCCAGGATAGGAAGAGTGAGTGCAAGATTGGGGAGGGAAAGAAGATGTAGAATAAACAAATCAAATTGAGTTAATATAACAAAAACAAACTTTTTGTGTATTCAGTTGGAAAGTTTTCTAAGCTAAAACAGAAACTTTGAGTAAATTTGCTCACTTGCTGTCCAGGAACTCCATGATGGGCTGGAGAACATTGTCCGCATCTTGGGCCACACTGCTGGCGTTACCCACATTTGAGGTTCCCTTTACCTGAGCCAGGATGTCTCCCATCTGCTTCACATTCTCCTCAATGTGGGGCTGGAAACTATAAAAGATAAACAAAATGGAGCATTTCATTTAAATGTTTAAAAAAATCTAAAACTGATGTATTTACGGTAATGACACAACCTAACATGCAGCCCTGTACCCTGGAACCTTAGGTAATTGTCTATTTGAGCAACAGTACCCCAAGCCCCTGTCAACAAGTCACAGCTTTTCTCTAGCAACAAATATAGTAGTCATTAATTGCAGTTTGGAAACATTTTGTTTCAATCTCCTATTCTAGTGGTTACAATTGGGACTTTTGGTCCTCATGTTGCTCCATTTGATGCCGTCTATAAGAATATATCCTAATAAACAATAATATCATATAAATCTATATTTTCTGCTACAGTGGAACTGGTGTGATAATAAAATGAAAGGTATATGTGTACAATTACCTGACAGCAAAGACTCTGCTGAGGTCATCCATTACATTGTTGAGTTTGACCTGCAAGTCTTTCAAGATGTCACTAGCCTCAACACACAGCTGGCCGAAAATAAAAAGACATAATATTAATACACTTTTAAAATTATTAAGAGAATTTAAATACATTGAAAACTGACATCTTTTCCACCCATTGCTTCGAACATCTTCTCTAGCTGGACTCGCAGTTGTTGGATGTTGTTGATCAAGATGCACGGCTATGGATTAAAAGCATACTCTTAATCCAAAATCAGTTTATCAAACAGGAAGGTTGACCAAGACAAAAATACTAAAACAGTATCACAGTAAATAAAATTTGGATCACTCACCACTTTCTCCATTGTGACATAGTTTGGAAACAACCTGGAGATGACATCAGCGTAGGACAGAAGAACATTGCTGATAGTCTATAAAAGATTAAGAAGCACATAAAAATGACCATTAACAATATTTCTAAAATTTTAACAAATTTCATTGGTTTTAAGTACCTTGGCAAATCTCTTCATGTAGTGTCCAACTATTTGTGGATCAGGACACTCTAGTTTCCGAATAATCTCAAAGCTCTGATTGAGCTGAGAAAACACATCCACCACTGAACAGGAGAAGAGGGCGTGTTCGGAGGTCACCTGGAACTATAGGTACATATAACATATTATCTAAGTTAGTAAAATATAATAACGCTGGATATATTTCAACATTTTTGCTTCTGCTTTCTCTGTTTGGACAAATTATTCTAGAGCTTTGTGTATTTTTAAAAACAGCATTATTAGTTTCTTGTTTCTTTAAAATAACGGAGTTGATTATCCATATCAGACAAAAATATGTTGAGTCTGATTTACATGAATACCTAAAGTAAGCATAAATATTAGTTATATTGTTATGGAGTAATCAGAATAGTTATACAGTTTTTTTATTTGACTTTTTTAAAGTTTGCTGATGTGTCTATGGCATAGGTTATGAGCATCCACTAACCACTATCTGAAAAATATATGTATCCTCTGAGGACGGCTCCATAACTCAGCTGGTATTGTTAGCTATTTTAATCCGGACCTTTGATTTCTTTCTGCCACATGCACAGAGCCTTCAGACCCACAGAAATGGCAGAGCCTGCAGCTAGTTAGACAGCTCTGCGGTGACAGGTGAGAGCACTGCTGTCTGTCTTGTAATTGGCTGCAGGTTTGAGACAGTCTCAAATTGGCTTGAGGTGTGCAGGTGTTACCCCGGGGAGCCTGGGTAATGAGGTGAGGACAGATTTCATGCTGCTAAAACTTTAGAGTAAACGCATATGCTGCTGTCAAAAAGTTATCACACTCCAGTCTAAATCACCTCAATGAGGCAGTTCTTTACGCTGATAGGGCGTCTTCAAATACAAAAAAGAACTGAATAACAGGCCATGACTATTTTTAACTTGGATTCAACTTAATACCTGATAATAATGCACTGATATTTCTATATAGGCAATGTTCTCACCTCCTCAAAAATGTAACAAAGCAACAAAAACTGATGATCACTAAGTATTTTATCTATTCACTGTATCTTTTTGTATGTATAGACAGTACATATTACGAGCTGTTTGTGAAATAGAATTGACTAAGTTCCTAATGCTTCAACTTCAGACATCTTGATCACACAAGAACTTAATATCTTAATAGTTACATCAATTGGTCATAACATATCTTTTTCAGAGCAGACAGGACTGTGCAAACACATGGATCGTGTGGGAGGCAGACGATACATTTGTTTGGCTCATAAAATGAAATCCATCAGAAATATGATGTGTTATACTATATTTGCCAGAGTTACTTTCTGAGCTCAGTATCTAAGGAGGTGGAGATAAGGTACAACTGTTTATGTTTTACCCCATCCTTTTTGTCCCTCTCCAGAGCACCATGTAGAAAGTCACGTGACACCTCCTCATTTTCATCCAGCCACTGAATGACGAATGGTTCAAACCACCTATGACACATGGATCAGCATTGACTGTCATGCCACAACATTTAAAAATAGATTCAGAAAAGATTTTTACTTACGCAGGATATTCAGGCACTCTGCTTTTGAAAAAGGGAAGGTCTTTGCAGTATTCATTGTACAACCACTTGACTTTGAAATGTAGGTTCATGTAGTCTGCACTCTTGCACAAGCGATTTTTCTCATGTTCTATAAAACAGACACTTCATTGAGATACACCTTTTATCAGTATTAACGGTCCTTGTCAAACCTGCTCAAATTCTTATGTGACCATGTCCCTGTTTCTATAACAACTTTGTGGACAGCGCAGTGTACAGTGTATCTCATCTATTCCACAATAAAGAGAAGAGATATGTGTTTTTATACCTACCCTCCATTGCATACTTCATATCCTGAGCAAACAGGTTCCACATGACTTCAGCACTGATTTTACCTACATTAAGTTCTTGTGGAAATCTGGATATGAAACACAAATAAATTAGACATCAGATCTCAATCACAGTAAAATGTAAAAGATAAAAATAGGGATCTTACTGGTTAAGACAGGGAGTATAAGAGTTCTTGTCTTCTTCAATAATGGACACAATTAGAGTGATCAGTTTTGACCAGAAATCCAGATTCTTGATGCTGGGTCCCTGCTCTTCTGGGGGAACTGCACCCTGTTTAGCCTGAAAAATTGCATTTAATTAGATCCAAATGTACTGGTACCCTGTATATTCACTACATGAGAACTTCTTCATTAGAGACATTTTCTACTGCAATTTATTTTGTTTCTCACAGTAAAACAGGGGATGAAAAGTGAAAAATTATCTTGCAAAGACTGACAAAATATGGCAATGTCCCTGAGGATGAAATCTTTAATTCAAAGTGAGAGTGCTTATTTGAAATCCTCGAGGGAGTCTGAACGGCACTTGTGCTTTAATGAGGACATGAAGCACTTTGAGAAATCCCTGGTGAAATCCACATCATGCAGAAGCATCAAAGAGCAGCCAGCACGGACTGTGACGGAGACTGTGGACATGTGTGTGCTGTGGAACTGCTACAGCTTATAGAACAAACTGTAATCCAGACGATATTATACCAAACAGATTACTTAAAAAAGAGTGAACAACTTGCAAAATTCAAGATCCAAAATCAGATAACATGTCAAGCACTACAAAAGTAAAACTTAAAGATATTGATAAAGAGACAAAAAGATGATAAAACACTAAACTGTATTGTTAATGAGCAGCATAATAAATAATAATAAAATAAAAACTGATCGTGTATTGCATTGTATTGTGAATCAGGCTGGGTTCTCACTGTGTGTAATGTAGACTACATAACCTTATTTACTAAACATCAGCCTGTCCAGGGACTACAGGTGGAAATTAGCATTTATGCTATAACCTGGCACCAAACATCTCTCCTTTTTTTTTTTAAGGTCAATGTAATGTTGTGCACTGTCCCTGTTTCAAATAAAAGCATACCATACCATACCATACCATACCATGTACTTTTACTGCACTGTTAACTTACTGGGTCGGTTTGATACTCGCGGCTGTACAGCTCATGGCAGTTGTTGAAAATGTACTCATAGGTGGAGTTGAGACAGGCCTTCACGCAGTCTTTCACCACCTGACTGGCTCTGGGTGGGGATTGGAGCTCTTGAACCTGAAATGACATCTAAGTAAGAAAGCACCAAGCAAAGAGGGATCCCTACATTTGGAAACAGATGAACTGTACCTTCATCCTGAAAAATGTGATACTGGTGAGGAGGTCCACTGTAGACTTGAGATCTTGGAGCCTCTCAGGACTGCTGGCTGGGAAATTATTCTGTTTTCATAGATACAAAATCAAAGTATGGTATCCCATCCACCTCTGTTTGTGTATGTATGTGTATGTATGTGTGCGCGTGTGTTTTATGCTGGAAATGGAAGCTATCATGGCCACACAATTTTGCATCAAAGCTCTCCACTTATTTGTGTGTGGGAGGACTGTGTCTCCAACACTAAATGTGTCTGTGCATTTTAAAGAGAGGATGTCTGCATAATTAAAACAATTCCCTGCTCAATTACAATAAAATACATAAAAATAAGTGAGTGTTCAGAAGTAAAATAAGGGAAAAAAGAGGAAAATAGCAAATAATGATAAAAGCTTTCTCACTCTGTACATGGACAAGTCAATTCTCAGTGAGTTGTGCAGTTGATCCAAGAGCTTCACAAATCTTTCTTTCTGTAAAAGTCCCAACAATCCCCCACATGAATGACTGTATTCATAATCCATTCATAAATTATATAGTAACATGCCAAATGTTAACTTACCCCAAAATTAGAGGCAGCAAATCGGTCAGAGGCTGACACATTGTTGGTGGCCTGTGTGGTGTGAGCGTAGTAGGCATTGATATTAGCCAGTAGAGTACTCATTACTGCAGGTACACCAGGGCACATGTACTTGGATGACAGGCAGGCAAAGTGACTATCAAAAAGCAAAAGATATTAAACATATTAAATTATAAGAAAGCTGTGATTGTAAAGCAATAAGGAAGGTGCACAAAACACACGTCATGGCCTGATAAATGGACTCCACTCCGTAACGCATGGCGAATTCATCCACTATCTCTTGGGGAGTCTCCTCAAAATAGACCTTCCACGCATCATCACCTTTAGCATCAGGGATTTTCACCACACCATTATTCTGGATATCCGTTACATAGTGGAAGAGGTTCTATAGAAGAGAAAATGAGCAAGTCGTTTCAGGGGAGATGCACAAAGGATTATAACTCAGAGGCAATCCATTTAAAATCATTTAAAGTTTATGTGCAGATTACTTTCTCATAGACTCACAAAGCAATAAAGCTCACTCAGAAGGACTGTATTAGGTGCTGCTTGGGTTCACAAGCCATTATGCATTATGCAGCTATAAACATTTAATACCGGCTGAGTGGTTTATAGCCGCATCTGTGCAACAATAACAGAGGTCTTTTATTGTTTAAGGGCCACTTCTGGTGAGTAATTGGTTAAGTGAAGAGTTCAAGCCTGTGGAGACCCACAGTGAGTCAGAGCAAAGTGAGTCGAAGGAATAAGACTTTAAATGCTTTATAGTATTTCTTTAAGGTTTAGAGGATTTACATGTATATTGCATATGTAAAGTGCAGTTTTGTCACAATACTAACATTTTTACTTACTTTTGGCTCAAAGGAAAAAGGTCGATACTCAATACTGATGATGATAATAAAAAGAGACAATGTAATGTACTTTTCAACACAAGAACGATAGGAATTTCTTTACTTCTCCAAATAAGTATCAAGTTTTGACACAAGTTTTAGTATTAATAAGTATATTGGTATAATTTTCCTTTTTTAGAGAGTAGAGATGTTGTAATACTAATATTAATACTAATAATTAGTGTATACTTATGAGTTTATATTATTAATAAAAACTTACCTCATGCAAGCAGGTATACTGAACATGATATGGTGCCACAGTCTCCTCTCCTTTGATTTCAACACTAATGTGCATGCGGATAGCCCCAGACACAGCTGATTTGTCAGTACGCTTATCTACATACAGCAAAAATATGATAACGATTATTACAATTGAAGTATAGTCATTCAATAATAAAAGTAAAATATCAAGTCTATCGATCAATTTACCAAGATTGTACCACACATCCATCTCTCCACTCAGAGTGCGAACTTCAATGATAGTTTGACCAAGGAAATCATCTGATTCTCTCTTAAATTTCTGCTTCACACGAGACTTTATATCGTCATCCTCATCCCAAACTCTCACTTTTATGCGGTCAGAGGAGTTGTGACACTCACTACAACACAAAATAACTAGTTGTAATATTGTAATGGTTGAAATCTTAGATAAAAAGTTATTACTAGGACTTACAAATTGAATGTTTCCTCCCAAACAGGGTTGAGATTGCCATAGATAGTCTTGGTCCTCTTCTTTGTCTTTCCCACTTGGACGGTGACATAAGGATCACTGGAGCCTGTTTTGTCCTTTGCTTGTAAACCCTGGGCACATAAAACTAAAGAAAGAAAAAAAGAGAAAATCTATTTTTATATCTTCAAATATTTGTCACAAGTAAAAATTACTTTCTTGAGTGCAATGATCTTTTATTCTGGTTCTGGTATTTTTACATATAGGCAAAAATATATACACTACTGACACATACGCATTTTAATATAACTCTATCTTACCTGTGATACTGATTTTAGCCGACCACTTGGATGTGCCATCAAGTACGCTCTGTTTTATCTGCTTCATTTGAGTGACATGGAGAGATTTAGCCACAGCGAAGACTTCTTGAATCAGCTCAAAGATTTCAGGTTTGTTTCTCTCCCTGATCTTCATGCGGTCTTTAAGGACCATTATAATGTTCTGGGTGCGATCTTCTGCACCATGTTTGGAGCTCTTCTCCGCCGCTCCTTTTTTCAAGAAGGACACAACAGAATAAGAGTTAGTCCTATCCAGCTTCATGTTCTTTGTATATCCAATTACAATGGATCTAAACAACAATGTGTATACAACATTAAGCACAAGTCTGTAACATTTTATAATACGCTATTTTATTAATAATAATTCAGGCATAGTAACTCTTTAATTAAGGAGTTAGGGTTAGGAGTTACGGTCGGAGTATTAATTAAGTTGTTATTAAGCTCGAATCATTCTTAAAAAAAAAAAAAAAAAGCTTATTATGAATACAATTTTTTCTGCCCTTTGTCACCGGTTCTGTTCATTATATTTATGGACAGAATTTCTAGGCGCAGCAAGGGGCCAGAGGGGGTCTGGTTCGGGAACCACAGGATTTCATCTCTGCTGTTTGCAGATGTTGTCCTGATGGCTTCATCGAGCCAGGACCTGCAGCAGGCACTGGGGCGGTTTGCAGCCGAGTGTGAAGTGGCTGGGATGAGAATCAGCTCCTCTAAATCCGAGGCCATGGTTCTCGACCGGAAAAAGGTGGTTTGCCCTCTCCGGGTGGGTGGTGAGTCTCTGCCTCAAGTGGAGGAGTTCAAGTATCTCGGGGTCTTGTTCACGAGTGAGGGAAGGATGGAGCGTGAGATTGACAGGCGGATCGGTGCAGCGTCTGCAGTGATGCGGTCGCGGCGCACCCTTAGAGATAGGGTGAGGAGCTCAGTCACACGGGAGGAGCTCGGAGTAGAGCCGCTGCTCCTACACGTTGAGAGGAGCCAGCTGAGGTGGCTCGGGCATCTGCTCAGGATGCCTCCTGGACGCCTCCCTAGGGAGGTGTTCTGAGCATGTCCCACCGGGAGGAGGCCCCGGGGAAGACCCAGGGCACACTGGAGGGACTATGTCTCTCGGCTGGTCTGGGAACGCCTTGGGATCCCACCGGAGGAGCTGGAGGACATGTCTGGGGTGAGGGAAGTTTGGGAGTCCCTGCTTAGACTGCTGCCCCCGTGACCCGGCCGCTTAATAAGCGGAAGAAAATGGATGGATGGATGGAATTTTTTCTTTATGTTTCTTATGGCTAATTAAGGTGTATTTAAGTCCACTGCAGTTAAAATGCAGTGAAACTTAACTTTTAAGAGTAGTGTCATTTAAGAAAAGGTACAGTATATTCTTACTTTGAAGACAATCAGCATTGAGCAGGTCTTGGCACTTCTCATGGCATTTGACGCCACACTCAGTACAGCGCATGCCCTGGCGAGCGATGCCCCACAGCAGTCCCTCACACTCATAGCAGTACGTGGGAGTGGTGGCGGTCCACACTTCAAAATTGTGTGGAGTGGTGCAAGAAATGGGATATATCAGAGCCTGGAGTGTCTTTTTATAGACATGACTCTTCTGCGAGCACATGAGGAAAGCTTGTTAGTGAAACTTGATTTACAAAATTGAAGCTTTGGGAAATGAGGCAAACTCACCAGTTCTTCATTGTGCAAGGTGCTGGAGGTCAGAGCTGAGGTGATGCCTGCCTTTCTGGAGTTCTGAACCAAAGACTGTCAAAGGGAAAGATGTAGTTGAGTTGTAGTTTATTTCATATTCTTATAGTCATTCTAGGTCTTAACTGGAATGAGTTTATCTCTGGTAAAATGTAAAACTTTGCTCACCATAGCCTGGAGAAGATTACCGAAGGGGATGGAAACAGAGAAAATAAATTGGATTTTATTTACGGCACTGAAACGTGATAAACTAGAACCTAACTTTTTTGTTGTTGATATTGCCCCAGTTCCCAGGAAATGTACATTTGAGTAACTTAAATGATATTATGGAAGAACTTACCAAGTCTCTAACTAGAGGCATAGCTTTTCTCTTTCTGAGGTCTGGCATACTGTCAATACTATACAAAGCACCACCCATTCTGTAAAATATGAACATTGAATATGTTTCATTTTAATGACAATGTTGGCTTTGGAGCACCATCAATTTTACTGTAAGGGTAAATCATTCATGCAGACTTACCCTGCTGATAAAAGAAGAGACGCAATGCCCACGGATTCTCCTCGAGCCTACAAAAAAACAAAGGCATGAGGACAGACAGAAAAGCCAAGAATGTTATTTGCCCACCACCTGCAACAATTACAACAATGCCTTTTTAGTTTGGAGGCCATTTTGAGAACTAATGAGAAATCTTTTATGGTAAGACCTGATAGTAACAGCAAGGAACAGTGAGAAATAGTCCAAAAATAATTAAATAAAAATACACAGACAACAAATAAAAAGTGGAATTGAATCTTAGTGTGAGAGATCAAAGCTGTGATTATTGCCACTGACACTTTCTCATAGAGACAAGTCTACTGATGTCCAAGTAATTCATAAGAATTACAGTTATTGAAAGACAGCATCTCCCACTGACTTAAATAATGAAATAACAAATAGACAATAGGAAACATTATATATATAATGACATATGCAGATTAGGCTAAATATGGCCACAAATACAGTCATATTGTCTACATGGAGACAAAATTTTAGTCACCAATATATGTCTTACTGTTTCAAAAAAGGAAAAGCAATTATACTGTATGCCCATAGTGCCTGCCACACCCACCTGAGAGTCTGCTCCAGCCATGAGTAATCAGAAAGGACAACATGCAAATCGCTACGAGGATGGCAAATAACTGAAAAAAAATTACGAAATGGCAAAACAATACAAGGGATAAGCATAAACATTTACATTTACAATCACAAAAAGGAAAAACAAAGTGCACAAAACATCACACATCAGGACTGAGTTTTTCATGCAGGTTTTGAGGTTTTTTTTAATAAAATATGGGCTGAACAAAAGCATCTCAGTCCTCACTAGCATATCTATTCTCAATGGAAAGACTTTCATGCAACAAAGAAATAATACAGACATAGTGTACCTCCTGAAGCTGGAGCCGTACTCTGCTGTACAATCTGAGCCAGTTAGCCTTGGCTCTAGCATGACCCGGCTCCATCATTTCTCTTCTTGGGAAGCTATGGAAGATAGACAAAGTGTTAACACTGAAAGTGTTTGATACTGCATTGTCAACAAAAATCTTCCATTTGAATACTTTTCAACATAAACTATAGGGAATAATATAGATTTATGAAGTAATAACATATCTTTGTCTGTATTGCTTTATGTGGAGTTCAATGCAATGTTTTATATTGAAAGGTATAAGTGTGTGTTGATTTTGTTATTTTGCAACAAAAAAAAACCTAGAATGCCATGCTATTCATATGTAACATGTAATGTGCAGGTAAACTGTTAATATAAAATTCAAATACTGACCTTGGCACAGGGCGTTCCTCTGGCTTCTCCTCTGTCATCGGTGGAGTACTCTCTGGTTCCGGGGGCTTTTCAGGAGGATGGGGCTCATCTGGGGGCCCCTCCAATTTAGACTCAGTCTCCTCATGTTTCTCTACAGCTGGGACCTCTAGGGTAACTGCAGTAGTTGTTGTAGTTGTGCTGGTACTTAAATCTGACTGGGCTGTAGTAAACATAGGCTTGGAAGTATCTGTAGTGAACGAAGGCAGTGTATCCTCTTTTGTTACTTGCAGCAGACCCATGCTTGTACTTTGGGGTTGGAGTTGGTCTTGTGAGGGTCGCCGCTGATGTAGAGATGCCTGTTTTTCTAGTGGTGGCCTTGTGGAAGACAAACCATCTGAGGGGGGCATCAAAGTTTGGGCGGTGCTTGTGGGTGTTGGCGTATATGGTACTTCTTGGTCTTCAGTAAAAGTAGTGTCCAGCGGATACATCTCCTCATCTTCCTCATATGCTATCTCCTCCTCATAGTTGTAGTCCCCTTCCTCTCCATACATATCTCCGTCTTCATCATAAAGTGCTCCTCCTTCCCCTCCATCTTTGATATAGCCTCCCTCATCACTATAGACACCCTGTGCATCCTCTCCTTCCCAGCCTGGGGAATCCTCTTTGCCGTAGCTGACAGAGGAGTGGCAGGAGTGGTAAGAATCATTCTCATCGTAAAACTCAGATCCCCGTAAGCTCTCTCCGTCCTCTGGGACAAACTCCTCGCTGAGCTGGGAGCTGCCTCGGCTCAGCTCGCCGGAGGATGCGTATCGACTGTCTGTTGGGCTGAAAGAAGACAGATTGTGCATTTAAATAAGGATTAAGGATTTTTCAAGATAGGTGCAATAGAGTTATGAAATTCTACATTTAGTCCAAGTAAAGAGGGAGAATAATCACAGGCAAAATTATTTAAAACATCCAATCAGATTAGTATCATCCAGGCAGAGGATTGGATTTGGGAAGAATGGTTAATAATAATACTGTATATATTATACATATATATATATATATTAAAAAAACCTGAATAAAATAGAAGAACATATAGTAACACTTAAAAGCCACAGAGACATACAAGAGCACAATTACACTGCAAGATTTATCAACACACTTCACATCACTTTAAATAACCAGTCTGGCAGAGCAAATAGCCACAAACCCAACAAAAAAGTACCATAATATATCAATTTATATAATGGAAAAGTCAATGGCCCTGTTTTTTCACCCAGCTCAAAACATCTGTCCTCAACAGGCAAATGAAGATAAAAATTAAGATAATCTGTCTAGGGTCCTCTGCAAGATTCCCATTAGAGGGCTGAAAGTAGAAATTAACTGTGCATAATTACCAAGCGTCCCTGAAAAGCCAGGGTTCACAGAATGATGCACTAATAAGTGGCTGTCAGGACAACAGAGCTACACATAAGACATTTTCACACACACTTAAATAAACTCTGTTGCATAATAAATGACAAACAGGCATAAGTCAACAAAATGCAAATACGCACGTTTTAATATTTTCTACACTGTGAAAAGTAAAAGTATGCAGATTCAATTGAAATATTTAATACAATACAGAGATAAAGAGGGTATGAGCGCATGCAAGCAACAGCGAGCGAGGAGGACGGGACAAGTCCACCACTGACGTCACAGCGGGACGGAGTCACAGGCCGGAGCAGGAGAAGAGTTTGGAAAAGAGGAGGTACAGTGCAAAGACCCACCTATCGGACAGCGAATGCCTACTGTCTAGAGAATACTGACGACTGGTGCGCCGGCTTGACCCTGAGCCTGAGTCCATATCGCTGCGCCCGTTGGTGGCTGAGTCTAAACTATCAAAGTGCCTGGTGGCAGCAGCAGAGCAGGTGGGAGGAAGGAAGAGGCAGGAGAGGCGCGTCAGTACAGCTCAGAGCGGGCAGATTTGGTCAGAGTGACACATAATGAGCCAAGCCAATTTTGACCTTGCCAAAATGAGAATAAGGGTCTAATCAAAGTCAGTCAATTGTACTAACTAGATTTTAAAGACGTTATACTTATATAAGTTACATATGGATTAAAAAAAAAAAATGTTTCTTGAAAAGAGTAGCTAAAACTGTTCTCTTTTAGGTTTTTATTTTGCATTCTTCTCTTGTAATGTTCATTTTATAGTGATTATTTGTGACTATTGGTGTTTTTATTTGTTGTATTTTAATTTCTTTCTTATTCTGTAACGCACTTTGAATTACTTTGTGTATGAATTGTCCTATAGCAATAAACATCATAACAGCTGTTGTAGTGATAAATAAGGATAGCAATAACCAATAATAAGTGGTAGCCAAAGCAGCTATAGTAGTGGAGATTTTTTTTAACATATGGGTAAGCTATATGTGCAATACTATACACTATATTAAATTCCAGCTATTGCTTCTGCTTGGGTGTAATTATTTGAATTCTCTAAGCTTTTTAGGTACTTCGTACATATTTGCAGTTGTTTGTTTTGTTTATAATTTTAAGATTAATACCAAAAGGGGGCATGGATGTCCACATACGACATAATGGCTATTCATGCACTCTTACACTACTCTTACACAATAACCACAGTGGCCCCATTCACACACAGCCTGTATACAAGAGGCAAGGTTGTATACACTGAGGTCTGGGTTAATCTCTAGGGGAGGAGAGCACAATGGAACATGTTAAAAAAACACATCAAGACAAAACAATGCCACTGGGGCTTGGCTGTACCATAAAATAAGCTTATGAATAAATAATCTCTAAATACATTTGTTTATTCCTGCATGAGATTTTTTGTATTTTGATAATGTCACATGCATATAAAAAACAACTTGTGTCCCATTCGTACCTCATTGCTCTATGGTCGTAGTCTAGGTCGTGCATGTCGTCGCTGTAGGAGTGTCTGTAGTGCTGGTGCCTCATGGGATACTGGTGCATGGAAGCATTGGGCTGTGATGTGGTGTAGTATGGAGGGGGGATGCTGTTACTGGTCTCACTGCGGTAGTCACTGTCCCGGTCATCAACTGCACTGTCAGGGTCATCGTCTGTTGAAATAATTAAAAAAGATAATGAAAATTAACATTGTGTTCTCATGGCTTGTTAGGATAGTAGCTTGCATTTTCAAATCAAAAGTGCATGGTCAAAACTTACTTTGCTGATCACCCCAGAGACTCCAATTGCCTGCAAGGAAATAAAAGATTAAAACTCTAAATTGGGTTTGGGGATTTGAGACTTTGAGATGAAATCAAAAACTTAATTAACAAATATATTGGGATCAATGGTGTGAAGA
Organism: Periophthalmus magnuspinnatus; assembly: GCF_009829125.3. Classification (NCBI taxonomy): domain Eukaryota; kingdom Metazoa; phylum Chordata; class Actinopteri; order Gobiiformes; family Gobiidae; genus Periophthalmus; species Periophthalmus magnuspinnatus. The sequence goes on along the minus strand of NC_047129.1, from coordinate 9,571,915 downwards.
GGTATTATTTGAAGTTAATTTAAAATGTGAGCAGGATCAATAACACACAAAAGAATTATTAGTCTACATCATATCCAGCGAAACAACATGCGCATTTCAGCAGACCCGTGCTGCTTAAAGTGGGACTAAACACCTAAATTCTGGCCACAGCCACAGTCCAAACAATCGGAGGTGTGTGATGTCACAGGCCTCTTAAAATGAAGTGACAGAGTTTAACCATAGGTTAGCACTTCCTCTTTTTTGACATTTTTCCACCATAAACCTGAAAATTCACCTAGTTTGCACTACAGTAACAAAAAGGCACAGTAGAGAATGCAACTATGCCTCGTACACAGTTAAGTTGATTTAGTGTTTCGTCCCACTTTAAATAAAAGTTATATTACACTACCTCGTCCTCCCCCCAAAAAAACAATAATAACAGACAGACTGGTCAGAGTGTGTCTGACAACTCAGCATATGTCAGATCACATTCATCACACATCTAACACTTATAAGTCATTCTGGTGCTCAGACAGGCCTGTTCAAGTGATTCATCAAATCAACTCTCCTCTCTCCTGTCTCTGCTTCATCTATCAGCCCAATTTCTTCCTCCTGTCTGGCTCTGTTTTTGGTTTCAGTAATAAGAAGCAGTGTGAGACGAAAGAGAAAGGGACAGACAGGATTAAACACACAAGGATGTACTTACAGCACTGAGTGGATGGAGCATGGAGGGGCCGCTCCTGTTCCTCCTGATACTGAAAAACAGTCAAGGGTAACTACACTGCACTAACAACACGGAAATATAAAATGGTGTCTGTCAATAAATGAATGTGGTAATGCTTGTAGTTATGTTGTATTTTTACTTTTGCATGAGCACATAATATGAACATGTTCAATAAAACAAAAAACAAAAAAAAACAAGACAAAATCCTTACATCTTGGTCCCTCATTGCATTTAGCTGCTCAAGTTTCTTTGCCCAGTAGCGAGCCTCCTCTTCTGGAATGTCTACAGCAACATAATATATAGGTTATTGTAAAGATTATTAATAATAACAATGTATAAAAATGTTGAAAACAGAATTTCAAACCTAGTGGCAGCTCAAATCGTGTGTCCAGCAGCAGTCTGTGAAACGTTGGGTCTTTTGTTCCACAGATTTCATTTTCAGACATGATCACGTTAGAATCCAAAGTCAGCCATTGACCTGGACCCTCCTGGAAAAGATATTATTCACAGGTTTGGTCAGAGCGTTTAGTAGTTCTACATTATAATACTGTCACATTTGATTTGTTACATGCTTGTGCACACGTCTGACATTTTCTAATTCACTGTACAATTTTTTCATAACATGCAAATAATGTTTTTTTCTTTAAATGTGATACTGTGAGAAACAATCAAATTTGACCAGTCAACATGTTTAATGGGAATGAATGGACAAACAGCCAGTGTACCTCATTGGACTGCCGTATGCTGCTCAGAGGGATCCATAAAGTGCCCACCATGGTGTCCCAGATTAAACCCTTATTCCACACCTCCACTGTGAGGCCCAGATCCAGGCGGTTTATTTCACTGCAGTTAAAGAAAAGCATAAGTGGGTTAGAGAGCGCAGAGACAAGGAAAACTCAATTTGATAAAGAGCACTCTACAGAAGAGTGCAACGTCTTCAGAGAAGTCCAGTACGTCATCTTTTGAATATGGCCATGGAGTATTTTTAATATAGCCCTGTTTTCCAACAAGACAAAAGCAACTGAATCCAACAAATGGAGAGAGGGGGGCTAAAAGCAAAAGAACATACTGGATTTTGATTGATCTACTGTTTTTAAAAGATCGTCATTACTTTTACTTCAAATAATGGATATACATTATACACTGTACTGGACAATTTTATATTAAAGTATGTCTTAAAGGCGTACGCCAGAATGGAATGAGCTGATTTGAAATACAGCAGTTCACGGTCTATATTTTATTTCCCTATCGTTATGTCAAATCCTAAAAAAGACTTACAACATGAAGTCCTGCTCCCAGCTCGGCTGACTGCCGCGCACCGCGATAGTTGTGCTTTTGACATTCTGCACCTTCAGTGTCACGTATGTATTAAATTTCTCTGTAAAGTGTGAAACACAAAAAGAGACAGATCTTTTTTTACTTCATGTCTCAAAAGAACCAATAAAAGACAGTTCACAACTAACCTTGTGGTCCATCAAGCTTTCCTTTTTTTACTGAAAGAATAAGTAAAAAACAGTGTGTCACAAACAGAATCTTAAATAAACAAAAACAACTTCTGTCAGTTATGTGTTTTGTGACAATTAGTAAGCTACAAAATTAGTGACTTTCTAAATGAGTCAAACAGAGAAACAAATACACTCCCAAAATAGAACATATAAAACTTTAGCAAAAATGCTAATCAGCTAGATAACATGCTGCCAATTATGGATGCACCAATCAAGCCTTTTCTGTTCCAATACAAATTCTGATACAATACCAATATCCAGTCAACCAATACTGGTGGAGAGACTGAAAATAGCATTTATTTCCTTTAAACAAAGTTAACATTTGACAAAACTGATCCAAATGTGTTATGTCACATTTTACGTATTACTTAAGTTATAAGTCATTATAAGTAGTTATGTAAGTAACTACAGTACACCTTTGTATGAACAAAAGTTCAAAGTGAGACTTTCTGGGTCAACTATGACCAGTAAAATAAATTGGCTGAATCGATATTTGGAAGCCGATATCTGATCCAGCATGCTTTTCCGGATCAGTGCTGATATTCTATACCTATACTGGATTGGTGCATCCCTACTACTAATTATTGTTAGGGCCAGTGTCAAGGTGAAATTAAAACAAAAAATACTCATTGAAGCTGACAAGTGTGTTAGTCCCACAGAAGGTGAAATTTCCTAAAAGAACTGGAGCTACAGGCCAGTTAGTTGATCAACATTTGCACAAGTAATTCCTATTGTTTAAATGGACAGATGCATGACACAGCTGCCATGACTCTCTCTCATACATATTCTGCCTCTGTTGCCCACTCGAAGTGAGGCATGCCCCTCTGCATCCCTCACAGCTACCAGCCTCCCCCTGATGCCATGTGGCAAGCAAGCACGTGTGCTCCCCTTCTATCTCTCCTGCTCGTGCTCTATTAATCTCTCCATGCAGCCGGATGCAAGCAGAGCAAGTGAGCTGCATCCCCAACACTAAAAATAACCACTTGAGTGTGACAGCGAGGGGGGTGCCAGAAAGAGATGGTGGGCACTTCCAGCTCACAGGCTTATAGGAGCGGACCCACACGGTGCAACACAAAGGGCTGAAAATTAATATTAACTTCAAGGATAGCTTATGTTAGTCGTGTACAGGGAATTGACATTTACATTCCCCGTACCAGGAATCACTGTACATCAAGATATGCTTGCACACAACAAATGTCATTGATTTCAAAGGCTTGTCAGTTTTTCATGCACAATTTGTATACAACTATAAAATAGTGTTCTTTTGTTTATGATGTCTTTTTGTCATCTTGATCCAAGATGGTCATTCTAATTTGACCTCTGACCTCTTCAGCAGATTTATCTAAACATGCTTATAATGCCACTGGCATTATTTGCTGACTGGTCAGTATGTCAAATTTGTTGTTGTTAGTATATCACACACCATCACATTGGAATACAACAATAGAAAATGCAAAAACTGTAAATATTATTGCACTAGAGGGAAGACCAGAAATAGACAAGTAAAATGCTTGTTCAGCTTTTATGCCATACCATATCACATCAAGAACTTCTAACATCAGTAGTAGTATGAAAACACACCTCTTAGAGAGAATAGTTCTCCACAATCCCACTTCATAGGACAGTAGAATATGAGGGAGGATTGGCATGTGAATAAAACATTAACGAACAAATAAGATGATATTGTAGCCTACATTCTGGTAGGCTGGCGTGGTCAAATTAACCATCATAGACTATTGTTAAATCAGTGTCAATTATGCTATTTAATTGTCACAAATGGCCTACAAATGACAAAAACCTACAATAGTGAAGTCGGGTTGTTACTCTTCCTTATTGCAAAGATTTCCAATGAAGTCCACAAAAAACCTCAGGATTAAGAACTTATTATCAATAGAGTAAATAGTAGTATAAATATCCATATGCATACAGCGATTTACTTACCTCCAACACAGAGCAATGACATCTCTTAAGGGGCCTTTAGTTGGTGGTTCCAGCTTCTTGTCCAGCTCTTGGTAGCAGGCAATTTTCAACCAAAGATTGAATGGGTGGGTTTGAGATGGACCAGCCTCCTTACGGTAAATCAACAAAAATAGCGAAATGTAGGCTATAGTCGCTGGGTTTAAGCACGTTCGCTAGTGTTATAGCCACCAGGTGTATTTCTGAGACGTGTCCTTCGGGTTTGAGTCTATTTCTCGGGTCCTTCTCTCAGTTCTTGCTCCAGCCAGCGCACAGCCATCTTGTTCAGCCTCAGCAGCGCTTCTCTGCTGATGTGAGTGACGCGCTGCGTGGACCTCGGGTGACGTCAGGTTGGTCGTGTGTGGAGGGGGGTAGGGCAGGTTTACCTACATCTATTAACACCATTGCAAAATATGGAAATGTGCCTTTATCGCCTGATTAGCTTATTCAAGGGGCTGGGAGAGTGTGTTGGTTAATATGGCAGTATGTTTATGACCATTATTAAACATTTTTAAATGATCATGTAACATTACTGGAATGCATAGATTATCTACCTTACTGATTAAACCGGAATAATCCTTCAATATCACAGCAATATACTTCTAGCAAAGATGCTTAAAATCAAGCCCCATGGATAACGTCAGGCATGTGTGGACCCACAGCGTCCTCTACTGGTGTATACAGGTATAAATAATGTTAAACACTCAGTTTTCTTTTACATTACAAACATATTCAGGAAATAACATTTCAGATTAAGCTTTGTGCTAAATAATGGTGTAATAATAAATAAAAGTAAACAACACATTATTTTCTAAAATCTTTTTAATAAACAATGCAATACAAAATTAAACCCTGCTCACATTATTACTGCAGTTTCACATTATTACTTCCAGCATTCTCACAAAACCATAAACTGTAAATCAGCCATAATTTATACAGACATTTTCAAGGCAAATACGATCTCAATGGAATTACTGTATTAAAAAAATGGTGCATGGATTTATACAACTACTTCAAAATTAAAAATGTATACCAAAGGCTGTCTCCTGTCAAATGTCAACCTAATCAGGTTGCTCTTCTGCATTCAGAAAACTGAAGTAGATTATAATTTGCACCAGTTTACCAAAACTAGACAGTAGATGTTATAGCAATTTCATTAACTGTCTAATATCCAGTACAAGAGCCTGGCAAGATGTGATAAAAGAGGAAACAATAATTGTATCCTAGTTGCAGTTAGGAACTGATACCAATATATAGTAGTCTGGACCAAAATGAAGTAATCTGTTTTATACATATTATAAAAATGTAAATATTTAGAAGGTTATGTTGCTAATGCCTAAATTATCTTAGCATAACCCTAACAGAAATACTTAACTAGGTTTCCATCATATTTTAGTACATGGTAAAAAATAAGTATACTATAATAAGTTGCTATCTTATCTGTCTAAACACAAACTGACAGTACAGCATATCATCAACTTTTTTCATTCCAAAATAACAAAGGGCTATAAACAGGCCGTTTCCTCTGGTATGTTCATAGTAGGTAATGTGACAGTCAGCTTGTCCACGTCAACTTTATGGCACAGAATTTGTAACAAAGCAAATTATTTTGATCCTTGAAAGACTCCTTTTTATAATTTCTCACTGTCAGGAAATTCAAGATTGCATTAAGATTAGATTGGAGAATTTTACAGTACAAATACATTTTGGCAGTTGTTTTGTGTCGTATTATACTCAGATTATCTGATTATTTACCTGTCAAAATGTGATAAAACCTCACAAAGTTGTCGTAGCAAGGCACGGTGTCTATCTGGGTTTCCCTCCAGGACTCCACTGAGACGACTCAAATATGAATCCAAGTTACCAAGAGATGCAGTTTCACCTGAACCTGTTATACAAAAGACATAAGATTGGAGATCACATCAATCATATCCCTTTGTAATAATAAGAAGGTGGCTCCCACCTGGTAAGGGGACTGTTGATAGACTGTTGACCAGTGTTTGTTTAATGGCCTGCAGGTGTTTCTGTAGAGCTTGAGTTCTTTGCTCATCCTGGCCCAGCTCTGCCTCCAGCCGCTCCTTGGCATTGTACATGTCCTTAATGTGTCTCTGCAGCACTGCATTCTGCTCTTCAAACTCTATATTTGCCTTTCGGAGACGGCGCAGTTCAGCCTCTCGAGCTGAAGTTATTATTTAAGAAACAAAAAGAATGAATGAAATTATAATATAAACAATTTCAAGCAGAAATATTTCACCTCATAGCAAAATAAAATACAAAAAAATAAAATATAATTCACTTTGGAAACAACTAACAGCCATATCACCATGAGATAGATAATTACATAGTTAGGCTAATTATTATCTATGTTCAGCAAAATGGCATAAAATATGCAAAATATGTCATTCTCCATGGAGATAAAGATGATAGACCAGTAAACATTTTATTGTCTAGAAATATACCATTCCAGGCAATAACATTTTCATGAGACGCATATAATGGGTAATGGACCCTCCACCCGAAAACTTGCATAGTGAACCCTTTGCCTTCAGGTTCAGTCATATTACCTTTATTCTGATCAAGAAACTCCTCGGTGAAAATAGGAACATCAAATCTGCTGGGGAGTTCAGGGGCCTATAAGAAATTGAAATCTTTCTTTATAAATCAACCTCATTAAAAGTACAATGTAAAAATAGCAAACTTGATATTTTAAGCACCTTTGATAAAGAGAGTCCAGAATTGACAGTTACAGAGGCTGATGGGGCGTCTTCTTCTCCCATTTAGCACCCACCCAAAAAAAAGAAAAAAAAAAGACTTTGTTAGTTCAAGCACAAGTATAGGCTTTGAACAAAACTTAGATATTGTCAAATCCTCATATATGAATAATAAGTACAAGTCTACCTTTTTTTACTCTCTTGTCTTGTATTTTGGCATTTGTGAGATGGAAGGCCTCTGTCTGCTGATACTCTTTCAGCTCCTGAGCATACTGCATTTTCTCACGTTCAGCTTCATCTAGGTAGCGCTGCCAAATACAAGAAAAGTATTAATGTTCTATCCTTTTTTCAGCATTACAATATAGTATTATTAGTATTATATAGTATTTTAATCCATAACTTAATTACCAGATTTACCTGTTTATCATGGGGGGGTAATCTTGTCCACTCAGCTCCAAGTCTCTTGGTAATTTCTGGGAATGGTAAATCAGGGTACTGGGCCCGCATAAGTTCTCGCCGTTCATTTAAGAATCTTACATATCCAGTGACAGGAGCTTTAGGGCCATTTGGTAGTACCTTCTTTCTTTTTTTCCCCTTTGGCCAGCCTCTTTTCTTTGGCTATGAAATAAAAGTATTAACAGTTTAAAAATAGGCCTTGATTGGTCTACAAATTGAGCTATAATGTATCTAGGTTTGTGGACAATTTTGTGATTAACAACAATCTATGACAAGGGTTAAAGGTCCTATACTATGCAAAATGAACTTTTGTGAGCTTTTAGCTATGTTAGAGCATTGTTATCCCTTAAAAAAAAACGTACCTAGAGTTGTGTTTTGTTTCTTTCACATAAATTTGAGTAATCCTGCATTATTACTGTCTACATTTCCAAAGCTCATAATGCTCTGTTCCACCTTGTGATGTCATGAAACAATAGTTTTCAAGTTAACAGCTCCTTTTACCTTTTGTTCAGAACAACTGAAATTATCCAAACGATACTAGTGAAGGTTTATGGAGTTTAAAAACACAGTGGAGCACTTCCTGTATTAACACATTACATCACAAGGTCGAACAGAGTGTTTTCTTTCTGAGAGAAGAACTCAGCCTAAATATGCAGTTTTTGTGTGTTAAACATGTGTGAATGAAAGAAAACACAGGTCTGTTTTGATGAGGAGACAATATTATAACATAGATCAGAAAACACCGTAACGTGGGCCTTTTAAAAGAAATTCTAAGATTGTTGATGTTTCTGACATCAAACTACAGGTAATGCTTATTAAAATCCGCAGACTACCTCTCAAAGAAACACAGGCCTGAGCTTACCTCTTCTGCCGGCTGATCGGGTGAGTGTGAGGACTTGTGCTGCTGCGCATCACCATGTTCCTGTTTAATTCCTCCCATAATGATATGCCCGTGCCAATGCGTAATGGTTCTCTGTTACAACACAGTGCAGACACCAACCGTGTTATCGAAACTACAAAGTCATAGTATTTACCTTTTTGACAATCTTTTCACGCTAAATGTATCGTTAGCAGCGCTTCCGTGCGCTTCCTACGTACAGAGAATCAACCGAAATCATTCCACAACAAAATCACAAATCATCAACCGTTTGTCGACGGGAAAACATCTACACCACGAACACCAAATATGATCTTTAATTTTACATCTTAAGCAACAGTGAATAAAACTCACCCAAGGCTTTGATCAAACAGGAAGAGTTTTGTCTGTGGACGCTCTGATTGGCTGAAAAGGAGCGTTTCTGATTGGTTGAAAATCAAGGCCTCAGTGAAAGGGCTCGTGCTCTGCTCAAGGAGCGAAAGGTATCCGACCCTCTGGGATGTAATTTACATTTTAAATCCTTCCATGGGCTGTTGTAGTTAACATCTTTTCACGTAAGTTGACGTTACTGATGCATTGCAGAGATTGTTAAACCACAAGGCTATGGTAGTGCCACAAATACGATGCAGTGCATTCCACTAGCTCCGACTTCGTACTGAAAAAGTCGAACCATAGCCCTCCTAAACCTTCCACACAAATCTCTAAAGCAAGCAAAAGACTGAGTACCACCAGATCTAAACCTTAATAGTACAATTTTAGGTCACACGTACAACACTAATGTGATCCTAACAATACCTATAGAAGTACTGCTAATGCACTCGATAAAAACACTACAATTTAGTCCACACTTATTAGAAACTTGTGTCCCATACACTAAGCAACATACGTACCAAAGGCCTAATCATTTACTTTTACTGGACAATAAGCTCCTCGATATAAACAGCTTATATTCCATTCAGACATTTGCGTAAAGCTTTAGATTAGTACACCTCCCCCCAGAAAACAAAAACAAGGAACATTTAAGACATGTAGTTTTGATGTTTTTATTATTTATGAGGTTTACAATTTTTATTAAGTTTTATCCCTGTCAATTGTTTTGGCAAACATTTCACTTTTCTGTGCAGTCCCACAATTTTAAGTAAAATCTAGAGGCGTGGAATGAGTTAAGCCAGGTTTCTAGAGTTTGTCCAAGTAGTTGTCCAAGGGAGGGATGCCCTCCTTGATCCCCTTGCGCTTTCGTGTTTCAGTGACAACCTGCCCAGGCTTGGATGCGGTGTCAAAGGGATTTCCATCAAGGATCTTCCAGTGGTCAAATACACACTGAGGGAAGGCCTGTCCACCGGTATTTGAACGCAGATCAGCTGTGAAACCTGGGGAAGAGTAAAAGTGCTGGTAAATTTAGCTGTAAATGGAGACCTTTAAATTAATTTTAAGCCTTACCGAATGATTCATTGACAGGAAGGTATGCCTTGACTACATGCATTGGTGTTCCAGTAATATTGCCCTCCTCAAACACAATCCCTCTTCTCCTTGTCAAGACACTGTAGCTTCCTCCAATTGCATCACTGGGACACTAACATTGAGAATTTTTGTTAGTATAAACAAACAGTTACGAGTTAGCACAAATTTTAAATGATCATACCGAGATCTCAACCAGATAGACTGGCTCCATAATTCTGGGGTTAGCCGTAAGTTGACAGGCATAAAGTACTCTGCGGGCAGTTGGGATGATCTGTCCACCACCTCGATGGATTGCATCTGTATGCAGGGTCACGTCGTGGATATCAAAACGAATGCCGCGCATGTTCTCCTCACAAAGCACACCCTAAAAGATTGAAATTATTTTAGTACCTTTTGATCAGTGCAACAAAATGTACTAGACAAATTTGTTTACCTCTTTGGATGCCCACTGGAATCCAGCCACAACACTGTCCTTTATCTCATTAAGGTACTGAACTCCCTTGGTAACATCCACCAAAATGTTTGGTCCAGTTCCATCAGGGCCAAAACACCAAATCTTACGGGCCTCACCGACATCCCACTCATATTTGTCAGCAAGGTAACGAGCACGGATCTTTAGCTCCTGTCGAGAAGAAACTTCACCCTTGTCAATGTCTTCAGGAAGGCCTTCCTCAAGAGGACGTGCCTTCATGAACAAACGGTTGTGCTTGTTTGGAGATTTGGACAGACATGTTTGAGTGGATTCTGATTGGACCGTCTCTCTGTAGGACACCACAGGGTTCGATTTCTGGAAAGATAAATGGCAACTTAATATACACTTAAAAATAAAAATAACACAGTATTTAAGTGCTCAAGTTCTTTACTTTAAGTGGAATGCCAGCATGATCCTCTTCCAAATCCTTTAAACAAATCTCCAAATGCAGCTCTCCTGCCCCAGCAACAATGTGCTCTCCAGATTCTTCAATGATGCACTGCACCATAGGATCGGACTTGGACAGGCGCTTCAACCCTTCAACCAGCTTGGGCAGGTCAGAAGGATTTTTAGCCTCAACTGCAACTCTCACAACAGGGCTGACACTGAACTTCATCACTTTCAAGTTGTGTGCATGCTCAAAGGTTGAGATTGTTCCTGTTTTCACAAGGAACTGGTCCACTCCAACCAGACCGACAATGTTCCCACATGGTACATCTTCAATGGGCTCAGTGTAACGTCCCATCATCAAAATGGTCCTGAAAGTAACATTAGGAGTTTTAATATAGCTAGTCAAAAATTGTAAATGGATGCAAATTCAACTGTACCAACCTTTGAATTGGCTTAAGATAGAGATCCTCCTTCTTTCCAGGGACATAATTTGGTCCCATGATGCGAACTTTCTGGCCAGTTGACACAATTCCAGAGAACACACGCCCAAAGGCAAAAAAGCGACCCTTGTCAGAAGTTGGAACCATCTTTGAGATGTACATCATCAATGGAGCCTTGGGGTCACAGTTTTTAATACCTGAGGGAAAACAACTTGTAAAATGAGAAGGACTTTAAATATACCCTGCACAATTTTTTAATCCTTACCCATGGCTGCCTCATCATCATTGGGTCCTTCATAGAGAAGCTCACAACGGTACTTCTGTGCAGTGACAGGAGACGGCAGGTGGATGGTTATCATCTGAAGCAAAGCCTCACCAGCAGGCAGCCAACGGCGCATAACAGCCTTCAGCAGAGGTTTGCCCTCCTTGTCCTTGTCCTCAGAATCCAACTTTATGTTCAGTTTATCAATCATTTTGGCAATTTCCTCCTTCTTGAAATTCATGATGGCATCAAACATCTAGAATGAATTTACACAATGTTACCAACAATGTATAGATCATGGCAACAAAGCCAATAATTTTCATGCCATTATCAGACAAAGATGTATCACCACTATTTAAATCAGGTCAAAGTGAAGAATATTTTGTTCATCAACTGCAGGCAATTTATTCTAGAGACTGATCACTCATTAGCACATGTGTATATTGCTCAACAAGAAAAACTCACCTTGTAGATGGGATCCAGAACAAAAAAGACAAAGGAGCGCACAAATTTGCCATCAGGATTAGTCTTGCTAAACTTGCCAGTAGATGGATCGCACCACCTGTAAAGTAGTATTATTATAGTATTAATCCAACTACACAAGACAGCTGAGAATGTGAGGTCATATTGTACTGCTGAAATGATCATTTAACAGAAAGTTATATATTTGCATTCACTGTAAACAAGCAACACTTTCAAGAAGCCAAGTGAATATGCATGCCTCATTCAGTGCAAGGCCAAAGTCAGGATAAGCAGAATACCATCTACAAAGCAAGCTTACTTACAGATGGTAAACTGCTTATGACAGGTGATTACACTTTATCATGGGAACTTTGATTTTTTTTAAAGACCAAAGGAAAGCTCACCTGTCACCCCACATCTTTTTCATCAGGTCCTCTACTTTTTTGGCCTTCTCTTCTGATGTTGGTTCAGCCTCACCTGGCTTAACAAATTTCTTTGCATATGTCTCAGCAAACTGCTTTAGAGTAAATGCCCAGCCATGGAGCCCAGAGCCAAAGCCAACAGTACCCTTAATAGGGTCAATCTAAGACAAGACACAATTGTCAGTATCAGACAGACTCAAAGCCGACACCACAAACATGCGTAATACACAAGGCAAGTATGCAAGCTTACCTCAATGTCTCCCATTGGTCCCCCTTGTAGCTCCCCGTATGTGGCAATGATAACGTTTACATTTTCAATGATACGCTGGAATGTTTGGAAAAGGTCCTCTGCCTCAAGCTGCAGCTCCAACAAGGCACGGTCCATTTTGTTCATCATGAGGACAGGCTTAATGCGTTCAGCAATGGCCTGACGGAGCACCGTCTCAGTTTGCACACAGACACCTGGCATTAAAAAAAAAAAAGTTATAACTTGCACAACATGACTATTTGCTTCAATGAACAGGAAACTATGAAGTGGTTACCTGACACACAGTCTACAACCACTAGGGCCCCATCAGTTACACGCAGGGCAGCAGTCACTTCCGAAGAAAAGTCCACGTGTCCAGGGGAATCAATCAAGTTGATCAAGAAACCTGAGCCATCCTTGCCCTGTTTGATGAAGGCCAAATCATCATTGGACAACTCGTAGTACATGGAGATTGCACTAAAGAGATAAAACCCACAAATAAATAAAAGACAGCAAAAAAGAATTAACATTTTAATACTGCAAAAAGTTTACACACGTTGACTTGATTGTAATGCACCGCTCTTGCTCATCTTTACGTGTGTCAGTAAAGCGAGTTTCTCCAGCACGAGCTGAGGCGATAATACCAGCCTTAGACACAAGCGAGTCAGTCAATGTAGATTTTCCATGATCAACGTGCGCAATCACAGACATATTACGGATGTTGGCCTTCTTGTCCATGATGGCACGGATCTGGTCTATGGTGAAGTTCACCTGTGGAAAAAGAAAGTCTCAAATGAAAACAATCCAATGTCAAGTAATCACAATATTGCCATTTAGAACCATGATCAGTATCAGCTTTATTATGTGCAACTACAGCAATTATGGAGTTCATCTTCCGGTTTAGAAGTGGATTTCTGCCGCCTTCATAGGTGTATCATAAGGCTAAGTAGTGTGACGACATGATCCCTATTGCGGCATCATTAATGGCAGGGCAACAAGGAAGCTGAGGTCTTGTTCAGGCTCAACTTGGATTGATACCAATTAAACACCAGATTTGAACGAGTTTTAATTAAATCCTAGAGCATTCGCAGAAGTCTTCATGATAACCGGCTTCAAAATGTTATGGAATACAAAAGGGATCAAGTCACCATAGGACCAGGCCACGTGTACAGTGGTATAAAGCTAGCGGCTAACATGTTAGATAACGCCGCTACTAGGCCGCAAGAAATGCCGGTACATACAACAACAGCAAAAATGCATACATACATTCATTTAATACAACGTCTGTGGAGCTACAGACAAGATAATAGAGGACACCTTGTTATATGTGCGGTTAAAAAAGAAAAAACATCACATTTGGAGATGACATTTGATTTTTCGTTGACTGGTTGAGAAGCTAAAGCCGCCTGCGCCCTAAACGGCCAACACCCGCAAGAAGAATCACTGATGCAACAGCTGTAACACAGTGCAGTGTATAGCACTTTAGACGCAACTTTAAAACTACAACAAACAGCTAGAGCCTCAACAAGAAAACGCTTTAAAAAGGCAAGACTAAAACACCCAAAGGACAAAATGGTTGCCATTTAGCTAATGTGATCACCACTGGATATTAGCCTGCCTCGCACTTCCCATATAAAACTCTCATCAGTACCCTGTATTTGCTACATGGTAGTAATTAGAATCTCGGTAGTATATGACATTATATAATACAAAATGGGCTTACCATTTTTGCGGATGGTTATGGATTCGCTTGGTAAAAAACAGAGCAAGTTTTACACTGCCCACCTCACAGCGGCGAAGGCAGGGAAGAGACAGTTGACGTCAGACAACAAGACTTTATACCGCGTGCGCAAGAAACGTCCCACGTCACGCTGCCGTCGAGCGCCAAGACGAGAAATGACCCGGCAGGCCGGCAGATGGCGTTGCAAATCAATAATTGGTCACGGAAAACTAACCGCTCGTCGCCCGATTTAACAAAATTCTTCTCAACCAGAGACACTGTTAATCGAAGACATTTGAGAGAAGATGTCTTCCACATTTCGGAGACATGCATAAAAAGCTGTGATTGAGTCGTCCAAAAAAACAAAAAAAAAAAAAACGACGGTTCTTTGCTGTGTTTCTGGTCCAACACCGCATTTAAACGGAAGTAGGAGGCAGTGGATTACAAGTTTTATAAATAGGCCTGTTTTATTTTGTTTTTGTAAAACATGCTGTTGAAAGCACTTAAAGTTTATTTGTGGATGCAGATGATGTCTGTGCTCTTCTCTTACACTGCTATGGGGTAGGCCTATTTATTAAGACATAACATATTTAGTTCACCATATTGCATTTTATTGTTTTGAAAATGTTTTAACCATCAACAACACACATAAAACTCGCAACCAACAACATATTAACATGTTTAATGAGTTTAAATTTAGGTCTGATGCTTTGAGTCCCCCCTCCGCTTGACACTCCCCTCCAGAGCTCTATCACAACACAATCAGCATGCATTCACTAATTAAACTACTGCACATTGCATCGGGTTTATGAAGTTATAGTGTATTGTTTTGTATCCTGTTTTATATATATGGAAAGTTACTGTGCAGGGGCATGGTTTTGTAGGGTTTTAGGCTAAGCATTGGACAGAATCATACTGTTAACCATAAGGAGGATTTGCTAGATCGCTCTATAACTCAAGCATGCATGAGTGACATCTAAGGCATGTTTTTGTTGAAGGAACAAGTTTATAACAAGGTAGAAAAAACTTTAACTGGATTTTGCAATAGTTTGGTTTGGACATATACATTTTGGATCAGTTTTGTCTAATTTTATTTTTGTATAAATGAAATAAATGTTGTTATTAGTCTCTGCACTGGTAACAGTTGATATCTAATATCAGCAGATACTTAAAGCTAATATGGAAATCATCTATAAAGAGTTTACATTGTGTTGAAATAATTTGTCATGCACTAGACACTCTAGCTTTTCCTTCAGTTTTGCCAACCAAAGTGTTTTAAATTAACTAGTTCTGTTCTTCATAAAAAAAATAAAAATAAAAAAAAAAGTTCTGTTCTTCATGGTTATAAGACATTCATTCAGGTACAATGCCTTTCATATAGTTTTAAGCCCAACCCAAATGAAGAAGGAAGGTGAAACTTCACACATCCTCTAATGGTGTATGTTTCAAGAGAAATTTGAAATATCCAAACTCCATTAATATGGAGTGATTTCTTTGATCAATGCGTTTGTCAGTTCAGTGGCCCATGCAAAGAGGAAACAAAAGTAAATATTTTTAGCCTAATTACTATGTACAAACATGTACTCATCCATTAGTCTTTTCAAAAGACTATCTGATGCTCTGAGGACAAACTGAGTATGACACATGAGCTTAGCTACATTTTTAATATATTTATAATATCGGTAAGCCAATATCTGTGAAAACCGTTGATATGGATGTTAGAACTGATTTATTACTCATTCCTAATTTCCTATCACTCATCCATCCCTAGAAAGAACCCAAACAATGAAAATGAACACTTTAAGAAAAGATTGTAAATGTTCTGTGATGTCAGCATTGTGAGAGTTTTTGGGCTCATATTTCATACTTACATCTGTCTTGTCCAATAATGCCTAGCCTCCCTATTTACATATTGTTTAACATCCTCAATATATTTGCCTTATTTATTGGAGGAATTATACATCCTGTATACATCTTCAGTTTTAAAGCAGATTTGTGCAGAATGGGTACAAGGTGTTCACTTTCCTTCGCCCCAGGGTTAAATTTTCCTCATCTGAAATATATGAACATCATGCCATTGCGTATGACTGTTACTTGCTTAATGCTTAATAGATAAAATGTACATAATTTTGGTCTATCACATACATATATTTTTCATATCACCTTTATTTAGTTTGATGTGTGATATAGCTAAATGTATGGATCGCTCTGCTTCTGTATCAAGTGTTCGATCCAACATGACGGCAGGTGACAGTTAAACGTTCACTCAGATGAATTAACCATGGTGTGTTTTCTGTGCCACGTTATATTGCTGGCAAACACAAGTTCATTTTCTGAATAAGAGCAAATAAGGACGTGCTTTGATGTACAAGAAAATCATCATCAAGTACTGTAATGGAATATAATTTGCTAGTATTTGTGAGAGTGACGAGATTTTATGGGTAATGTCAACAAAATGGCAAATGATTTATTCTAAATGGACAGGGATTATGCAGGCTTAGAGTGTCAGTCAGTCAATTTTATTTTCAAACATGAGCATATATATAAAAAGGAACTGTCAGTTCATAGTTTTCAGTTGTGTCTGTCATCTGACCTATTATGTTCACAATATAGAAATACAACTGAATGATGTTTTGCCAGTTGGTTTGATGTGTACTGCTATCCAGAAATTGCGAAGTATTTAGTTACTAAGTCTCATACAGGACAGCTGAGAAAACAATTTCACAAAAAGAAGGAGAAGAAGAAGAAACCACAACAAATCTGACAGTGGCCTCTTAAAACAACTGTCAAACTTCCAAGCTAATATCAACAGTAGCTCTAGCTCAAGCACATACTACTTTTTGTATCACCACTACCTCTATCTATCTGGCGCCAAGAACATTGACGGACGGTTCCTGTAGAAGACTTTGATGGCTGAGATATCTGGATCACATGCAGACAGACAGATGATGTTTGATTCACACCAATAATGACCCACACTGAAGGGTTTTGTCCTCAGGGGGAATCCAACTTGCAAATGTTTTTTTATTTAGGAAGGCTTGTATAAGACCTGCATAGGGTCTTTAGAAGGCCTGTCAAGATGAGGGGTAGAACATAAATACTGAGTAAGAAGTATTGAAAATTACTGGAAAGTGACTGGAATGTTGTTACTGCTGGAACATTAACATCTTCACATTGTAGAAAGACACATTTCTGGTATCCTTTTGGAAGTCTTCTTAATAAATTAGAGCAAAAAATACTGCAGTTCTGAACATTGCTTTAAATTAGCACTATGCAGTTGATTGAATTTCGATCTAAACCCAGTCCTCTGCTAGTAAAAGCATGTGGTTGTACATATTTACTTCTTTTTCAATATTACAATAAGAAAACAGGTTAGCAGCAGAATTATTACTGTTTTCAATTTTCTGTTCTTGGCCATTGTTGATTGATTTCTGCAAGCTCTTAAAATGGAAATGTATTTTGTCATTGGAGCAGGGTAATGTTTGTGTGCACTATTTGTATGCACTATTTATATAAAAACATTGAAATAAAGGCCTGTGTGTTGAGACTACATTGACATTCCTCCCCTGCTGCTCAGTGTTTGTGATAATATAGGCTTATAGCTGATGACAGCATCTGTCCTGATTTTGGCCCTGACCACATAAAACACTTTCTTTTTCTTTTCTGGCTGTGACACCAGCTCCATTACATAGACAGAGGAAGAAAGATAAAACATGAAACAGTGCATGGTATTTGAGCTAATCTTTTCTTCCTTTAGGCAGGATGTGATCACCATCAACACAGAAAGGTCAGCCAAACAGCTAACAAAGCCAGGTCCAACTGCTATACTAGGAATTAATGCTTAATAGCAGTTTTATCCAAGGAACATAAAATTCAATATTATTTCAACATAAGAATATACACTAGGAAATGTTAGTTTCTTAGTTGATTTATTTCTCCCGTCATGGGGCATAGTGAAATAAGAAACAAAAACAATACACTGCAGTATTCTACTGTTTAAATCCCTCTATTTTGACAATTCCCCCTCAACAACAAGAACAAGTGGTGTTTCTTAGGAGTGAGTTGTTTCCCTGTGTTGTGTATTATGCTCAGTATGAGGTCTCCTCATGAAAAAACAAACAAACTCAATTTGATTCCTACTGGTAAAAGTGGGGTTCTTTCATTCATTTAAAATGTGCTGTTTTTTATTTCTTAACAAAAACATTATGATGACTCTCAGAAAGGTTAGTCTTTTTTTCTGATTTTCTGGCGCAAAGTCTTTATTTGACTGAACACCTGCAGCGTGACATGGGGAGAGAGAGCGTCGAGACGTTCGGCAAACAAAGAGGCTGGGAAGCAACTTTTTGACAATGGTAACGACCACACGTGCCTTATAACACCTTAAATCACTACATCACTCAAGAGTTGACTTCAATGCGTCTATATGATTTTCTGTCATGATGCCCTCAGAGATTTCAGCATATAAAAAATAGTTTGAGGTGTGATATTTAACCGCAATGCCATATCCCCTGTGTAGAAACAACAGGGTGTAGCTCTATGAGGCTTCCGTCACTCTGAGAGCTTTTGATGTAAATTACATGGCATTAGCATTCACTGTTTCTGCTCTTAAATATTTCCATTTATAGATTCAAAAAGCCTGGGGATGCACTGTGCCTTTGTACTGCTAATGAGGGACAATTAAACACTATAGAGATCCAGTCATTAAGCACGGAAAGGTCGGAGCCAAGGGTGCCACACTACCTTCCATGACCACTTGATTTCCTGAGGAGATACTGTATTGGTAAAATAAAACAGAAAACAAACTTCATTTATGCTGCTATATGTTCATCATTATGGTATGGTAAATAGCCATGTGGAATGAAAAATGACAGGGGGAGCTGTGGTACTATAAGTGACCCCTTTGGATGTGAGGAATGTGAGATAGTTAAGAGTATACCACTTGAAGAGGAAAAAAAATGTAGCTTCTCTCACACTCAACTGATTTACCCACACTGAAGTAACAAAATACAATTTTTACCTAATTACAGAGCTTGTAAAACAACATAACGCAGACTATCTGGTTAATTGGCTCTGTGCCCAACAGTAAACAGCTAGTTCCAATCAGATCAGACAATCAACTCAACCATTTATGGCATAATTTAATGTCTATGGAGGTTTTTGCCAAGTTGCATTAAAATCAATTGACCCTGACAGATCAGCCAGTGAGCAGGAAGCTGAGGGTGGATGTCACTGACAACATGTTAAACACTTTACAGATTCAGGGATAATAATAAATATTTAAATAACACCAATTTCTTAAATAATCATCCTCACATAACACATTTCATTTTGTTGTTATTTTAAATTTATCGTTTTAATAGAAGTTAGCATTAGCATTGACACATGAGGACGTACGTAAAAGTAGAAGTGTCCTTTGGTTACGTTTTCCTCACATTTGTAAAGTGTTTAACACACTGTCAGTGACATCCACCCACAGCTCCCTACCTACTGCCGGATCTGGCAGTATTTATTAATTTTAGCGTGACTCTGCAAAAAACCTCATAGGGATTACGTTATGCCAGAAATGGTTGGGCCAATTACTTGATTAGCTACAATTAGTGCTTGCCCAAAGCCAGGGTAAATAGAAGATATGAATATAGACGATTGGCTGTTTACAATGAAGGGGAGGTTGCAAGGGCAGTTCATTCAATCCTTCTCTGAATGTAGACTCATCTGAACATGTTTAAACAAGCATTTATTTATTTATTTATAACATGTGACTTGTGGCTCTAGCAATATTTAGACCATTATATCTGTCCTCTTAGTTTAGTTATTGTGTACTCAAAAGGAAGTCCTCAAACAAAATGTCATGCTAAATTTTACAGTTTGAAAATAATTTTTGAGTGCATGTCGCCTTCTGCAACAATAACAATAATAATAATAACAGTAATAATAATATATATATATATATTTTTAAAACTAGGTTTCCGGGGAAAGAATACAGGGCAACAGTAATAAAGGACAATTGCTTCTGGGTCTGAAAGGAGTTGGAATGACTATTATTCGGGAAAATACATAAATGCTAAATGGCAGTCTGCATTATGATTTTCCATGCGGCATGTTGAGTTTTATGTCCGGTCATATAGCTGCTGGCGATGGGACCTGTTGTTGCCAGAATGAGACTAACCTTTAACCAGTTTACGAATTGCCTGGAAGCATTTAATACACCTGTGAAATTGCTTTATCGCAGTCACACAGGTGTGGGCAATCAATACTTATATCGTTAAGACGACTGTATTTTGCTACTGTACATTTTATGTGACTTGAGGTCTGAAATGCAAACCATATAGAGTTAGTTGAATAAATGACAGAGATTGAGTAGAAATGTTTTGTTGCTTTCTATTACGTCTGTGTGGTTTGACCACATCTCTCACTGACTATATCGATTAAATCTGAGCCATTCATGGTCACAGCACATTTGCAAAGTCTAGGGCCAAAACTCAAAGTGCAGTTTTCATAGAGCACAGTGTGCTGCTTCTCCATATGAACATCCAGGAACAGGAGGAGCAGATTTTTCATTATTATTTCCATTATTAGTTATGAAACCAACAATTCACTGATACGCAACTGCATATTGCTACAAGTGGCACCTGTGTGTAATTGTGAACTTAGTTCCAGATGAGGTAAAGTGAAACTGACTATCACTCAGGTGTAAATTAATTGACATTACTGTGTTGATATAGCTTGATATCAAAAGCTATATGTTTTTAAATGATTGGTTTTACTGCATTGATGACAAATGACTGCAATAACTGCATATTATTAAAACAAACATATTTTGAAACAAATATGTTGTGATGTTGGAATGTAAAGAGTTAATTTTTCTTTACATATACAGTCTTCTCTAAGGACAAACTGGTAAACCTAATGGATTTATGGCTAAATGATGCTGAGCTGCATTGATGAGATAGAGAATATAGATCCAGCACAGTCTGTTCATTCAGCTCCTTTGTCCATAAATTTCTATTTGCTTGTGATATGTTGATATTGATTTAAGTGTCTCTGCACATACATACACCCGGCAAATTAACCTCATTGATACAATGGACATTACATCTATGCTGCAGTGATTTTAACATAACAGGTTGTTTTTCTTTAAATGAAAGGTGCCCTATATAACTTTTCTGATGGGGGATCCATTATCTGCTTGTTTAATTAATTAATTATTTTTATCTAGAAAAACATGCTGTAAGCGGACTTGCCTCTCCACAGATTTGGCATGTAACGTGGCATTACCTGCTTGTCTGGAAAAGTTACATTGTGCACCTTTAAAGATGGCACTAGTTTATTTACTTTAATACATTTACAGTGCATCAATATCTTTTTTAAATCAACAAAAATATTTTCTGCTAATGACAGCCAGTAAAGATAAATACATGTAAATATTAATATAATATGTACACAATTTAACACATTGCTACATCAGTATATTTTGTTGCTCATACCAAAGCGCAGACGTGTTAGAGCAGGGGTGTCAAACTCAAATTCACAGAGGGACAAAATTGAAAACTGTGACTAAGTCGCAGGCCAAACTAAATATTTATTGAAAAATTTCATCAACATCTGCATGTTTTTCAGAAGGGGTGAATTAAATTTGAGTGATGCGACAGGTAGCAGACGCTACAGAAGTGGTGGGGGCCAGCGCCAACACATTTGCAAAGCATTCTGAAATTTGTAGTATTAGAGGTGCATGTGCTATACTGACGCGGCGACCAGAGTGCCAGCTCTAATACATATTTGATATGATCTCACGGGCCAAATATAATTATATCGAAGGCCAAATTTGTCCCGCAGGCCTGAGTTTGACATGTTTGTGTTAGAGGGAGGAAGAAATTGGAACTCAAATATTGAATAACTTGACATTATACAGCTCATATTCAGATCTACTTTTAACCTTCCTCAAGGCTGGCTTTTGTCACTTATTCTTGAAACCGCTTTTGCCTTTTTAAATATGAGCATGCGTCTAAAAACTGTTCATTTTAACGCTGCTCTGCACCTTAACACTTCACATCTCACTAATTATATATTCCAATAAATGTATGATAAATTGACTGCAGTCGCTGATACATGCCCATGTCCATGCCAATGCCTTTTTCCTTTGATCATGTTGTATTCTTATATGCTGTATTCTTGCTATCAACATGATGCAGACTGATGGGTTTCAATATTCTGGTGCAGTTGCTAACTCTGCTCTGTTTTCTCTAATTTGTTGTCAATTCTAATTTCATATGTACAGATAGATCATTTTCATATCATGCTAAAAAGTTCTACTTCAAAGAGAATAGAGCATCCTCTTACACACAGGAATAGGTAATGTTTTATAATTGTTCTCTTTTTGCAAGACTTTAAAAATATTATTATAGATCAAGCATAACACCGCGCTCTTTGGTGCTGGCCTTATCATTTTTAAACACAACAACACATGGTGAAGCTGTATTTTTTTTTTTTTTTTTTATTTCCTTACCTCCTCCAAGTCAGTTTCATTAAAAAGGGTCTGGGCTGATGCTGTTAACACTGTATACAGTTATTAGAGAGCTTCTACAGAATAAACAGAATATGTTGAATGGTGTGAGCTTTGGAGTAGGTAGCAAAAGTAGGGCAAATCTCAATGGGTAGTCCATTACCATTGTAAAAATCTCACTTCAGTCACAGATTACATAGATATACACATGTATATAATTTGTTATGCATGAGTAATGTCAGACATCCATTTGGACTAGCACAAGAACAGGCGGTGCCTCAGCCACCTTGGCCTTGCGTGGCAACAGATGAGTCAGTCTTCTAATGGATGGAGTGGCGTGAAGAAGAAGTTCCTTAAGTCCTGCACGAAACTCACGGCGGATCAGGCAATATAACACCGGGTTGAGGCAGCTGTTAGTATGAGCTAGACACACTGTCAGAGGAAAAGCATAGGCTTGGGCATTGTAAAAAGCCTTGCTAAAGGGCACAAGGTCAAACTTTATGAGCACTCCCCACAAAGTCAATGCCTGATTGGGCAACCAGCATAGAAAAAATGACAGCACCACAATGATGATGGATTTAGTGACTTTGGAGCGGCGGTTTTGCCTGCCTTGTTCCACTTCAGGTCCTGCTGTCCCTGTGATGCGCCGGCTGAGGATGAAGCGCAGCAGGAGCAGGTAGCAGACGGTGATTATGATCAGTGGGATGAGAAACCCCACCAGAACTTTCTGCAGCTGGTATAGACCCAAAAGCAGCTGTGGATCCCAATTGCCTGACTCTGGGAAGCGCACCAGGCACAGCTCCTCATCTGACACCTGCACACTGGTAGAGTAGATGGCATGTGGCAGAGTGGCCAATAAGGAAATAGCCCAGATGCCCAGACTGGTCCACTTGGCTCTGGTTGCTGCTGCCCGCCGGCTGTGCATCTTCAGTGCTGATGATATGGAATAATAGCGTGCCATGCTCATTGCTGTGAGAAAAAATACACTAGCGTACATGTTCATTGTGGTGACTGTGCTGATTATTTTACACATGACACGACCAAAAGGCCAGCGAAAGTCCAGGGCTGTGTCCACTGCCCAAAAGGGTAAAGTCAGGACAAACTGGAGGTCTGTTATGGCCAGTCCCATCACAAAACAGTTAATGGATGATTGCTTCTGCCGGTATCG
Source organism: Periophthalmus magnuspinnatus (assembly GCF_009829125.3). Taxonomy (NCBI): domain Eukaryota; kingdom Metazoa; phylum Chordata; class Actinopteri; order Gobiiformes; family Gobiidae; genus Periophthalmus; species Periophthalmus magnuspinnatus. The sequence continues at coordinate 9,548,163 of NC_047129.1, read as the reverse complement.
TGAATGCAGCAAGTAAAGAGCGAGAGAGTTCCCCACCAGCCCCAGAGCACACACTATGGAGTACACACATGCTATCATAACACGTACTACCAGGCTTGAGCTGTCTCCCTGGAACTCCATGGTGGACTCCTTGGTGAGCAGCTGCAGCCAGCAGTGCAGTGACAGGTTGTTAGTAGAGCAGTTCTCGGTCCGGTCTTCTTGCACAAGTTCCGACTGACAGAGCTCCGGAGCTAAGGTTTGGATACCACTACTGTTCAGCTGCAGGTCCATTGTGTTCAGCATTACATGAGCACACTCAAGTTAAAAAACACTAAAATGAGCCCAGATCCCATATCCCTCAGTGCCTTTTTCTCCGTCTTCTCTTCCTCTCCCATTCCTTGCTCTGCTACTCTGTGCACTCACTCCTGTGTGTCTGTTTATATCACTGACCCCCTCCCACCACCGCAGCGCACATACCCCCTCGACTCCCCCTCCCACCTCTACCAGCACCATATGCGCAGGCAAGGGAGTTTTTTCACCTTAGCTTGCCACATGATTGGACTGGAGCAAATGCAGTCTGTGATAACCGCAGCCACATCAAAGTCTCACAGCATGTCCGTCAAGAGTAAAGCTTAATGTATCTTGGCACAATGTGCACCACCCACACAATTATATTTCTGCAGAGACACTTTTCTCAGCTTCAAGACATACAGTTGAACTTTTGAAGGGCCAGGTTTGCGATGTTTTATATTCCCACATTCAGAGAATCAGACAACGGACATCTCTTAGAATGCACAGATACTCATAAACATTGAAGGTATATAGCCTTTTCATTGTGTCAATCACTGTGTGCCTTCAAGCTGCAATATTTTCCCCATGCAAATCAAACGGTTAAAGTAGGTCAGGGTCATGTTTTATAAAGAAGTGCTCTATTATTGAATTCTTTTCATGAACTTGCCTTCACATTTCTAACGAAACCTCAGCAAATTATAAAAACTTTATCAACAATCATTTTCAAATGTACTTTTGGCCATCTGAGATGAAAAATAACTCACTTATTGTTGGAAAATCTGACATAGGTCAAAACTGTGGATCGTGGGTCTTTAAGTGAGATGGGAAAGATAAAAAAAAATCTTACGACCAAAGATGCATTGCACATTGTATCTTTAGTCATAATTTCAGGCATTTCAGGTTTTGAATCTTGGTCAGAGATAAATAAATGCACAACAAACGGTGCAACAAACATAAAGCTGTGTTTAAGTTGTATTTTACAGTATATTATAATGCAACTCCAGGAGGAAGAAAAGGAGAAAAAAATATTCAAGTTTAGCTATATAGGACTTTTAAAACAACTTCAGCTGACCAAAGTGCTTTACATGTATGTCAATAAAAAACAAATACACAGAAACAGAAGAAAAGACCAATCAAAGACCAAGATATCCTGTCTAGCTAGTATTAAATGACAAGAAGAAGACTTGGGTTTTCAGTTTAGGCTTAAATTGCCTTAAAGACTGAGAGGATCTGACATGCAGAGGAAAGCTGTTCTATAGTCTGGGCGCTGCCACAGAAAAGGCTCTGTCACCTCTGGTCTTGAGCCTGGCTTTGGGCACAGCCAGCAGGAGCTGGTCAGCTGATGTTCAGCTGATGTCAGTGCTCTGGGTGGGTGCAGTAACTCCCTCAAATAAAGTGGACAGACATTAAACACAATCAATAACATTTTGAATTGCACTCGGTATGAAATAGGAGCCCGTACAGTTGCACAGCACAGGCGTGATGTGCTCTTGTCTCTTATTTTTTGTCAGCAGACGGGCTGCAGTGTTCTGGACATTCTGTAAGAGCTGCAGGGAGCCCTGGTCCAGCCCCACATACAAAGAAATACAATAATTCAGACACGACATAACAAATGCATTGATTGCTTTTTCAAAATCTGCTTGTGGAAGTTAGGGCTTTACTTTAGCACGAAGTCTTAGCTAAAAGAAATTGGACTTCATGACAGAGCTCCAGTTGGAACATAACGCCCACAATGACCCTAAGTTTCCTCACTGTAAGGCGACAGTAAGAGGACAGAGAACCAATCACACTGTCGTGTCCAAGCAGTGGATTAGTTTGGCCAAACACCACAATCTCAGTTTTATTTTGATTTAAGTTCAGGAAATTAGTGGTCAGCCAAGTCTGCACATCTCTGAGACAGTCCTGCAGAACCTTGATTGCGGTCTAGTTGTCATTGGTGGTCACTGGCAGATATATTTGAATGTCATCTACAAAACAATGAAATGTGACACAGGGAGCCCTTTCTAAGAACATCACCCAGGGTGCTAATTTTGAACCCTGGGGCACACAGTACTCTAAGGGACACACAGAGGAGTACTGTCCTAGGTTCACAGAAAAACTCCTTTCTGCCGGATCAAAACCAACAGAGTTCCCTTAATGCCAACATGGGTCTCCAGATGGGACAGAAGGATGCTGTGATCCACCGTGTCGAAGGCAGCTGATAAGTCTAAAAGCAAAAGAACCTAGAGTCAACAGTTAAAAGCAGGTAATTAAAAGCTAAGAGCTGTTTTGGTGCAGTAGTAGAGGGATTTAAAACCAAATTGGAATTCTTCACCAATTTTGTTAAAATTAAGCTAAGTTGCTGGAGTGAAGACATTTTGCTGACCATCCAAGCCGCTTCTTCAGTTCTGGTCAGATTGCTGGTGGACACTGCCTTTTATCTATCTGAAGGGAGAAGCTAACTACATTGAAAGTAACACACCTATTGTTTACAGTTTGTTGACTAAGTTTAATGAACTAGCCAACAAACTGTACTCCAACAACTTTTTGTCATGCTATCCAGCTGACAGATTAGAATATTTCTTTTACTATGACTCATACCTGGATGACTGAGGGATTACATAGACATCTTAGACAAAAAGGATTACTTTGAGATGGGTCTAAAGTTAGAGAGAATATTTTGGTCAAGATTAGGCTTTTTGATGAGGTTGGACCACAGCATGTTTCAGGGCAGTAGGAAAACAACCAGCCATCACAGACAAGTGAAAAACAGACAAACAATAATAATAGAATAATATCTAGTGGACACAAGGAAGGCTTTACCTGTTGAAGATTTTTTTGTTCATATCTGAGAGAGATATTGACTCAAAACACTCAAAGACTGAATTACAGACTCTCAGAGCTACAAGGTCCACAACAGAGATCAGTGGCCTAATAGCAGAGACTTTATCCCTAAAGAATCATAACAGTGTAGATGAGGGCACACAACATTTATGTTAAATAGTTTTACAAGAGATGATCTTGTGAGATTTTTCAACAAAAAAAGGATAAACTTTGCTGAGTTATACCTCTTGAGAAGCTATAGTTCCAAGAGGCATAGCTGAACTGAACTGAACTGAATCAATTTATTTATTAACAAAAGATGAAATTTAAATCTGTCAACTGGAAAAATCATTGTAGGAGTGAAGACATTTCATCCAAGCCACTTCTTCAGTTCTGGTCAGACTGCTAGTGGACACCTCCTGCGGGCCGTGCATTTCACCCTTTGGCCTTCAGTAATGTCCCACTTACACATTACAACATCACCTCAATACAGGCTGGTCAAGCAACACTTAATTTCAGGAGCATTTAAAACCAATAAGCAGCATTGCATTCACAATTAAGAGTAGAAAACTAAGTTCACATACTGTCAAAAATAAAAAATAAAAATGTGATTTAAAAATGCCAAAGGAAATGCCACCAAAATTACGCTATGTGAGCTTAAACAAGTCTGTCCAATTCAATCCAATTTCATTTAAGACGCCAACCAGACAATAAAAAAAAAAAAACTATTCTTTGAAAATAATGTAAACAGATCATTAACTTTTTTTTTGACAAAAGACTATACAACAGCAAATGACTGAAAATGTGGCACAGCTCAGATTGAACGAACTTTAGTGCAGTTTTAACTGAGGTGGCTTCAATGCGCCATGTAATATTGTAAACAAATTTTTTCATTGTGGAGCCCCGTCTCCCTATGGGCCTGTTTGCTGAGCTGCAGGTTCACTCGAGTGTCTCCAAACGTTTTTAAACGTGTAGCTCCAAACACCAAATCGATCAGTTGCAAACAACAGGCATTCCCAACAGTACAATTTGCAGCGTTTCTCAGAAGCTGTGAGCCACGGGTACTGTTGATGCTCGTCTGGAAATGACAGACAAATTCTTTTCCTTGCTGGGACAGATTAGCTAGAACAGGGGTTGGTCGACCTCTTCTCTTAATATCCAGCTTTTCGTGAAAGGCCCGTCTTGAAAATGGTGTGGAAAGTATCTTCTCCTCCTTCAGCCATTATGGGTTAAAAATATAGCATTAGCTGGTGGATCTCCAGGTTTAGTTTGACATTCTGCAAACTGCCGCCCTAGAGTGCTCATCCTTTCACAGGACACGTACATGTCCAGTTCAGCGTAAGACCCTATAGCTGACTCTGGTATGCAGAATCGAGATCTGATTGGCTATTGAAACTGACTGTGTCTGTGTGTACTTACAGTGGACGGGGCCTGCTCTGTTTAGGCCCCAGGCAAATGAAATTTGCCTGACAACACAAACTAGCTGAAATATAATTGGATAAAAACTCTACCACAATAAAGAATATTTTTGTTTACATATTTATGAAAATAAGATAAAATACATTCACTTTTCTGAGTATGTTTAGGTCAGCAGAGAAGGCCTTGCTGGTCCTGACGGCCCACCACTGCTTATATCTATCTGAAGGGAGGGGCTAACTACACTGAAATTGTAAACAGCAATTGTCTTTAGTTTCAGCCTTAACGACCCTATTCAACCTATAATGCCCCCCATTTTTCTCTTTGTTCCTGTTGGCTTTGGTTCTGAGGATGGACTTATAGATTGTTGCGAGATTATATCTGTCTAACAAAAATAGCTTCTTTAACTCCCCTCTCAAACCAATTTATTTATTATATATTATATCAAAATGTTGTCCCACCCTTAATATGTAAATCTTCACTTTAGGGCCTACTTTTTTTGTAGATCACACAGTTGGCCTGAGGCGCTGTTTGGATCACCTTGAGAATGACAATTTAAGCAGAAACAAACCCAAGCCCAAGTTATGTTTGCTGTAGCACTAAACCTCATTTCTACTGGTTTACTTTGGAGCGGATTGGTACGGGCTGCATGTGTCTCCACTGTCTAAGGTGAACTGTACTGCCCTGTCTGAGAGGTCTGAGGCAGACCCTGGAGAGTACTAGATCCCAGAGGGAGCCAGCCAAGCCCCAGGGTCTAAACATGGCCACTCACTGAAGTCAACAGGCTGTGCTCAATGGTGCAGGTCACGTGTTTACCTTTTAGCTGCTGGGTACAACAGGTCCTGTCTGAGCTACCCCCCATGAGACTTTGCTTGAGGAGAGCGAGCGGAGTGGCCTTGAAGGAGGCAAGGTAACAAAAAATAAATCATAAATTATAATGTTTATGCTTTAAGGGCGCTTCTGAACCATGTTTTAAATCTGTGGCTCATTCATGACAGTTCGGCTCGCTTCACTCACACACTAATTCATGTCATATCACATGACCGCTCTCACCACTCAGTGCTTGAGCTTAGCTAGAGCAGACATAGAACTGAAGCTCACGATTACAAAGCTTACAAAAAATATAATATTTCCAGTACGTAATACATCTAACATGAGCAAAACCCACTGCATTACATAAAGAGAGGTTAAGACGCAGCCTAAACGTGCAGAGAAGTGATATAAATCCAGAAAAAGCTGATGATAAACCAGAAGTAGTTTTGTGTTTATGCTAGATTTAGCCACATCTCACAGCACCACAAACTAAATGTCTTTTGTCAATTGCTTATGATTAAAACTATAATTCAAATAAGATTTTGATTTTAATAATTCAGAAAACTTTTGTTACTTTTTGGGTGACATCAGTGTCTCATGGAGCCGAGCCCTGCCCAACTCGGAAACATAACTTGGCTGGAGGAAGCCACACTAAACAGACCTGCTCCAAGGCGACTCCAAGTGAACCGTGCCAGTGGAAATGAGGCTGTAGAGGAGCCATTCATCTGTCAAATACACTACTGACCCAGGGTTTTCAGTTAATTTTAGATAAGCATCAAATTATCAACGAGAGACAATACGGGTTTAGAGCAAAAAGAACAACTTCAATGGCAATCATTGATGCAACAGAGGAAATCACAAATGCATTGGACCAAAAACAATATGCTATTGGTATCTTTATAGACCTGAAAAAAGCTTTCGATACCATCAATCATGACATTTTACTTAAAAAGCTTGAATGATATGGGATCAGAGGACTAGCCGGCAACTGGTTACGAACGTATCTCACAAAGAGAGAACAATTTGTACAAATGGGAGTGCACACTTCTGATATGCTTGGTATTGCTTGTGGAGTTCCCCAGGGCTCCGTTTTGGGGCCGAAACTGTTTAATATATACATAAATGATATCTTTAATGTATCCCCATCATTAAAACTTATTTTATTTGCGGATGACACTAACATATTTTACAGTAGTCCAAATTACAATGAACTCATTTGTACTGTAAACAAGGAACTTGATAAAATAAAAAAGTGGATGGATTGCAACAAATTATCGCTTAATTTAAAGAAGACAAAAGTTATGCTTTTTGGAAATTCAAAAATTAATACAGAGCTACCAGTTCTGATTGATGATGTTCAAATTGAAAGTGTAAATGAGATCAAGTTTTTGGGTGTTATAATAGACAATAAATTATCATGGAAAGCCCATATTAGACAAATAAAAAACAAAATCTCAAAAAGCCTCGCAATAATAAATAAAGTAAAAAAGTACCTTGATCAAAATGCCCTACGTACTTTATACTGTTCCTTAGTACTCCCATACCTCACTTATTGTGTTGAAGTGTGGGGGAATACTTACCAATCTACACTTAATCCACTAGTCGTATTACAGAAACGTGCTTTGCGAATCATCCATAAAGTCGGATACTTAGAGCACACACATGCTTTATTTATATATTCAAAGCTCCTAAAAATTCCTGATCTTGTAAAATATGTTACATTAACCATACTATTTAAAACTTCCATAAATGTGCTACCGAGTAAGCTGCAAGTTTTGTTTACAGCCAAAGAGAGAACATACAATCTTAGAGAGTATGAGAAATTCAAATTGCCTAAAGTTAGAACTACTCGAAAAAGTTTCTGTGTATCGGTATGTGGTGTTAAACTTTGGAACAGTCTGGATATACACATCAAGCAATGCCATAGTGTCAGTACGTTCAAGCATCGATATAAAAATGTGTAAATGTATGATCTGGTTGCAGTATCTAGAGGAAGAGTCTTAATATAATTTCAGTAATCTTGCGATGCTGGCTTTGTATCTACCATTTCTTTACCATTGTTGGTATTTGTTGTCCATTACCATTGTTGGTATTTGTTGTCCACTACCATTGTTGGTATTTGTTGTCCATTACCATTGTTGTATTTTGCTGTCCATTACTATTGTCGTATTTATTGTCCATTACTATTGCTGTTTTGCTGTTCATTACCATTGTTGGTATTTACTGTCCGTTACCATTGTTGGTATTAATAACTTTCCTTACCATTGTTGGCACCTTATCCGATATGATGTAACACTTAAGTTGCATGAGACTAACTCATAGTCCCCAATGTAATCATGTAATACAATCATGAAAAGGAAGTAAAGTATGCTAAAGTTAAGAAATAATAACAGAGGGGGTGGGATTAAATAAGTTTTCTTCTTCCCACTCCTTTTTGGGCAATCGGAGATACTCTTTTTTTGTGTGTGTTTTGCTTGTCTGTTTTTGTTTATTTTTCTTTGTCTCTTGTATCATGTGTTGATTGATATCGATTGTGGCTGCCTAGGCTATGCAAATAGAAAAGATGTCCATTTGCCCAAGACAAAAAATAAATAAAAAATGGCATTACAAGGTTCCAAATGCATGTTTATATATCTCAAAAAACAATGAAACTCATGCAGCTTCTGCCCTTTGACTTTCTATCAATACGCCTCCAAACTTCTCCCTCTCATACTATGCCTTTGACAGTTTTTGACACTGTGGTAGAAATGTGTGTGCTTTCACAGAGTGATCTTATCTTCTTGTCTTGTATCAGTAAGTGGAGAATCCCTCTTGGCTAGATTGCCATGTCACGGTCAACTAAACCTTTGTCTTTGTTTGTTTTGAGTGAGGTGTCAAGTCAAGTACACATCGGTTCATTTTTATCCCCAGTATTACACAGAATAAGACAATGTGTACAGGAAGTGGAGAATAAAGGAAAGTTATTGTTAGCTGGTTCTGTATGAGTTTGTGCTACATAAACTTGCTGAAAAATTTGTCTTGCAATCATCTCTACCCATTGATAGAGTTTAGAGATTCAATTTTAAGTGTGTCCTAGTTTGCCTCATTTATATTTTAAAGTCTACTATGGTAAAATGTTCAGTCTTGTAGGGGCTTCTGATTGGCAGTAAAATGGTATTGTAGCTCAAAAACATTTGTCCAGATTATGACCTTTGAAACATTTGATACAATTTCTACTATTGAACTTCATCATAAAACAATCTGTAGAGAGAGTAGTGACTGTATCTAAAGTTAATTTGGGTTTGTCACTCTCAGAGTCAGCTGTCTACTGCCTGTCACAATGGGCTGCTCTCCTTAAACCTTGACAGAGCTCTGATCACAGACTTGAGTAATTGGAATGACTTTTGGAGACATTTGGACTCACTCTACCTACAAATGTAAATTAGCTCTTTACACCAAACCACTGTGATCCCTGAAATCAACTCACTGCAGTTGTCCCTCAAGCAACCACAGAGCTTTTCTGTTCATTGAAAATACAGATCTTATATTGCTTGTATCTCTTTCACAAACAAGAAGAATCATAATTGCATTAATACAACTCTGATTTGTAGTGACCTCTGAATGTTTCTGATAATATCTAATCTAATTTTTGTCTCTGGGGAATAATATTAAGCTAAGGGGTCCACCATAATCCCCTCTGCTAATGGGAAACATCCAACTTGAGTTTTTGATATTGTCTGTAACCAAGACATCATGATTCAAACCGTACACAATATTAAATGTAGAATTTACAATGTTTTTTTGGGCAATGGAATGAAGCTGGACTTTCGGGGGAAGAACATCTACTATGAGATGATATACAAGTTCATCCAGAGGGCTATACAATATATACAATTTTATTTGAATATGTAACCCCCATGACTGCAATCTTTCAAGCAAAAATATATAATTGATATAGCATACAAAATGTATCACCAAAAATACATAGTAGATGCTTGCTATATGCTTTCACTAGGTCTAATCTAATTTTAAGACATTTTATCTATCTGGAGCCCTATTTGCATAAATCTATTTCAGCTAGATTATTCATGTGTTAATCATATCATTCTTGAAAATTAATGATATGCATAGATATTCGGTCCATGTCACAAAGAAACTGGGCAAAGCATGACTCTATAAAGGCCACATACAGTCCTTATCCCTTCATGCTATATTTAGGTATGCATGAGGTAATGACTCATTTGTAAACATACTCTTGCTCACCAACTATTGATATGGCTGTATTTATACTGGCGCTAAGCTAACCTCAACTATAAGAGCGATTCATTTGATATGCCAGTGTAATTTCCTGTGCCAAAGGCTGCTTGGGTAGAGGTCTCCAGTCTATACTTAGATTTACAATGTTTAACACATTTACATAAAAATGACAGTGCAGATGCTATTTTCACATATATTATCTCTGTTGTGAGAGTTAGATATTTTCTAGTAGCCTCAAAGCAAAGCAATTGGGAGAATACAAATGGAAGTAGTAAGTATCTCCATCAGCGCACTTTTGGAAGATGCAAGGTATTGACTATACTCCAGTGAAGGAAGATTAAATCTGTGAAAAACTAATTTGTTAATGCAAAAGTTTAAAACAGGCCTGCCCTTCCATTAACTCAATCTGGGTCTGAGCTATACCTTGAAAATAACAGGACATTTGCAGATTAAAAACAGCAGAGGAAGTACATGAGGGTTCACCCTGTTTGACACCTTGGAGCTTTTAGTCATCTTATCGTACCTATACTCTACAGGGACTAGATCCAAGTCAAGTCAGAGGCATTGATTAGATGATTTAGAAACTTTTACCCTGATTAAAAGCACATGTGTGACAGTCCACTGGAGATCAGACACTATTTTTAGATGCTGAACTTTTTTTAATAGGGTTTGGGATCCATTTCACACCCTTCAAACAGGCCATACGGCGTACTTCAGATATGGAAACACTTCGGGACCATACCAATCCTCTCTAAAGTGCAACAATTAAAACATGTCCTATATGGCAGTCCAGGTTCAGCTGTGATTGTAGTTTAAACATTAAGAGCACATATCCTACCTTTAAGTATAGTATTTTAAAAGCTTGAGTACTACCAGTGTTGAATATCTATCCATTTTGTCCGCTTTATCCAGTGCTGGGCCGTGGAATCAGCAGTCTGAATAGGGATGCTCCAGCTTTTCTGTGGGGATCCCGAGGCGTTCTTGGGCCAGAGACAGTCCCTTCAGTGTTTGTTCTGGGTTTTCCCGGAGCCTGCCCGAACTGGACAAACAAATACAAATTATCCATCTTCTTCCGCTTATCTGGGACCAGGTTGTGGGGGCAACAATCTAAGCAGGGACTCCAAGACTTCCCTCCCTTCCTCCAGCTCCTCCGGGGGAACCCAAGATGTTCCCAGGTCAGTCGAGACATAGTCCCTCCAGCGTGTCATGAGTCTTCCCTGGGGTCTCTTTCCAGCGGAACATGTCTGGAATCTCTTGACTCCTTTTATCCATGATCTTATTTGGCCACTACCCAATGCTAAAGACTAAAGGTGAGGGCAGGAACAACGTTTGACCGCTGATTGACCGACAGGAGCAACGGTTGAGCTCCTTCTTTACCACAGTAGGCCTATACAGTGACCACATCACTGCAGATGCTGAAACGATTCACATGTCAATCTCACACTCCATTCTTCCCTCACAGGTGAGGTTGACAGGCAGATACTTGAACTCCTCCACTTGAGGCAGGAACTCTCCACCCACCTGGAGAGCAAGCCACTTTTTTCCAGTCGACAACCATAGGCTTAGATTTGGAGAAGCTGGTTTTCATCCCAGCCACGTCACACTCAGACCCAGCCTCCCTGAACTCCTCCCCTCCTTGCCTTTACATCATCAAGAGCTGAATGGAAGAAACTCATGATACATTTGGGTATCATGACGTATCATTATACCCAAATGTATCCCTCGTATAATTTCATATTAATCTTTTTTTTTTTTTTTTATGAAGTTTTGATATTTTTTATTTGAAGGAGCAAAGTGACAAATACAAAAAAAAAACATAATTACTGAAAAATATGCTGTTGGAAGTGATATTGCCAAATTTTACATTGAAATCACGAGTGTGCATGTCATCACAGGGTTATTTAGTGAGCAACAGTCTCCAACACTGTCACACTGGCATTTTATCAGCACCAAAGCAAACAGTTCATGACAACAAGCAATTTTAGCGGAAGATCCAAATCTGGCACTGAATACAAAATAGTATCACTAATATATATATATATAACTAAAGAAGAAACAAGACACTTTAAAAACACATTTCAGATGCTGTCATGGGTAGAAGTCTCATTTACCTCTATTTTTATTGTTTTGTCTGATTTTTCCTGTTGTTTTGTTTTTGTGTGTAGGCAGTACGGTGGCTGAGTGGCAACACTTATGCCTCACAGCAAGAAGGTTTGGTTCGATCCCCGGGTCGCCCAGGCCTTTCTGTGAGGAGTTTTTCATGTTTCTCCCCGTGTCTGGATGGGTTTCCTCCGGGTACTCCGGTTTCCCCCATCAACCAAAACATGAATGCCCTTCGAGACAACTGTTGTTGTGATTTTGGGCGTTACAAAAATAAATGAAATGAATTGAATAGAAGAAATTGTACTTCTCGCAGTAGGTATCTGATAATAAGTACTGTTATGTTTCTTACACCTTAACTTCAGATATTATGATGATTTAGAATTTAGGTTTTTCTGTGTAATCTTTTGAAATTCCATAATCAGTATTGAAATGTTTTGTCTAAGTCATAAATGAGACGTTACATCCAATGAAATTATTATTATTGGAAAGCTACAAAAGACCTATTTTTCTATTTACAAAAACTACTGTGTGTATGTGGAGTTCTGTAGGAAAGAAGAATAAAGAACAGATGGAACTATTTCTATATACAAACAGAATTTTACATTCAAATCAGAAAGAAAAGATTGCTTTAGTCCCAAAAAATAAATGTTTACAAAACATACAACCAATTAAAAAACAGCTTTCAAGTTTTTTTTTCTATTTCTTTTTTGTTTTTTTTTGACAGCTGTAGCATGAAGTGGGGAAACAGGGTATAGAGGCATTTAAACAATTTAAACTATTACACCACTGGCGAGCACAGCTTCTGTGTTACATACTTTCCTTTTATTCCTATGATTAAAACTGAACAAAAAATATGTATATGTAAGTATACAACACATAGTCCCTTGCTCTATCATAGGATTTCTTCTCTCACATGTCGTCAGCGTGAGGTCGCAGCCTGGTGGGGCGATGTGGGTCCAGAGTCACGGTGGCTATGTGGCCGGTGATAGGGTCCACGTGGAAATGACCTTCCTCACCTGTGCTGTTCAGGGAGATAGGCTCTGGGTGGCGCTCATCATTGTTGTGCATGCTTAGTTTTTCCATCAAAGAGTTGACGTGGTCCAGTGGCTCGTCTCCATGGAAACGGCGACGTGGTAGAACAGACTCCAATTCATCTTCCATGGTGTATTGTGGGTCAGTGACGTGCAGCACACGAGATGCCTGCAGATTCTGGAGGGACCGTGACTGGACTGTGAGAGAGGGTCAAGAAGATAATGTTGTAATGTTTGCAAATAACATACAACGATATTACACTGAGCTTAAGGTTGAACTGGGAATTGATCCTGGAACCCTCTTGATACAAACACAGAATGCCAGCCACTGGCCGCTGGTGTCCAGAGTTTATTCAACAGGTATAGTGTGGTGTGCAGTCATTTTACACACTCACTCTATATGAATATCAAACACCATGAATTTAACAAACAAAAAATGCGTATTACTAATTATTTTATTTGGTTGTAAAGGCTCAGGCAAAATGATTTTATTATTATTGTCTTGGATATATAGGCCCAATCCCAATTGTACTCCTTTTGCTCTTTGCCTTAGACATTTCCCTTCATATTGTACATTCACAAGAGTATTGTGTATATATGTATACCCCTTCAAACACAACAAATGCAGAGTTTCAAGAAACGAGGAAACGTGCTGCCAAAACTCTCAAATGTAACCAATAAGCACTTTAATGACATTTATAAAGATTGTGTTTTTGTTCATTTTGTACCACTGTAATCTGCTCAAAGCGGTTGTATGCTTGACAGTAACAGTTGTAGGTTTTGCATTGTTGCGTATCCAAATGCATTTGCCACAGCTCACATCCCAGTGCACCTGCTCTGTGGAATTTACAGACTTCACCAGAGCAATAGACCGGGGACATTTCTGAGCTGTATTTTATTTCAACGGATATCACCAGTGTCGTCACTCGTGAGCCGATTCTCAGAGGTCAAAGCACCAGGGGGCAAGAGCCCCAATGCGAGGGAGAAGACTGAGTGGAACACGGTCCCTCCCTCCCCGCTGTGGAGATGCAGAGAGTGGGGAAAGAGCAGGGAGAGCAACGGCCCAGAGGTGGAAATATGCAATATGCAATGATATAACAGTTCACTGCGCTGTCTTGTCATTTAGCTTGTTTAAATAAATAAAAGCAGTTTATAACATCGTGACTAATCAATACGGTAGCATAATCATTAATGTGTGTCATTGAAGTTGCAAAATGTCTTATTATTGGATTATAATATGTAATAGGCAAATTTATCATGAATACATAATCTAACCTAAATATAGTCCCTATAATATTTAGGCCTATATAATATAATTGTATAGTCTAAGGTAGCCCATAATATTAGGCTCTATAAGTATATTATAATAATCTTAAAAGCCCTGTTAATTAGACATTCATTAATTACAGCACACAGCTCTGGGTTTGTTGTAAATAGAAAAATAAGCAGAGACAAAACGAGGGCTGTTCCATTTCCTAGTGCTGTGTTTTCTGCTCTTCACCTTATCTGTCATTTTAAAGGGGTAGGAGAACAGCTGGGGCAAAGGGGAAGGGGTAGAAAAGAGAATTAGGCCTTACTAATCTGAATAGAAAATAGTATTACAAGGTACTATATTATCTTTTGCATTCTTTCTATTCGTGGTCAAAATTCTGCAAAAAATCGGATCACATTTGTCCCATGTTTGCACGTTGTAGCCTTGGGTGTAGCTGTAAAGAACTGTTGATAGATCAGGGACTGCAAATACTGCTTTGAACCCACTCAGGTGAAGTGTTGCACTGATTGCTTTTCAAAGTTGTCAAAAACCTTATGATAACAAATGGTGGCTGCGCTTGCCCATAATCCTTCCAGTGTCTTAAAAAAAAAAGAAAAATCTCAGAAATGCAGTGATACCCCTGCTCTGAAACAATCATTTTAGGTAATTTATCAAAAGGCTTCTGACGGGATCCCTGTAATGAAGATATATTGCCTCAATGTGTTACTCAGATCTTCAAAGTTTGAAAATGAGGTACAAGTGGAGGCAAGTTAGAAAGTGCGGCGGGTGAAGGGCTTCTCCAGTGGACAAATAAAGATGCCGTTTCTAACAAGTCTCTCAGCCGTGACTGAGAGGGGGCAGATTAGCGCTGGCAGGTGGGAGCACAAAGCACCCCACCCAAGGTTATATGTACTTACTTCTGACTGGACTGAAGTCCCCTTCTGTGACCTTGGTAGAGGAAAATGTCTTGAGGCTAGGAAACAGGATTAGGGAGAAGGACAGCACGAGCACCTAAAAGATAGAAGAAGAAAAAACAACTGAGGAAGAAATCTTAAATGCACAGGAAGATAGAAATGGAAATAGCAAGAATAAAATGGAGACATATATCCACCATGTGGAAAAGTTCAAAACCTAATTTATAACCTTTGATATATATTTGCAATGCTTTCAGTAATCCAGAATATTATTATTCACTTTTGTTTGGTAACAGGATGATAGACATTTACATTTATTTTATGTGGTAGTTTTCACTTTCAGTTGCCTAGCTTTTGCAACCTTCCTGATTGTGTTGTGTTGCATGTGGGCATTACTATGGCCAAGTATGACAATCTTATTCTGTTTGTTCAGAAAGCATTTGAGAAATATGAGTTTACAAGTTTAAAAATATTCAGCAAAGGTGATCTAAGGGAGATATTTTTGCCCTCTTTAGAAAGGCATCCTGTCTTTCATCTGGGGCAACCTGTAAGTGTCCACGTGGCTGTTACCAGATCTTGAGCTAGGATCTTGGTCAGGAGTATATGAGAATTACTGTATAGTGCATGTAAGCTAAAAATGAAATAAAACCCTATTTAGAGATGTGCTGAATGTGATCGTGAATCTACAAAGATAGATCTTATTCTGTCACGGAGCCTGCATGCTTGGCACATTGCTGACACATTGTGGCTTCCACCAAAAAACATAAACATGCTCATATTATTGGGAGTTGTGGAATTGTCCAGTGTTACCTACCTACCTATGTTGGGACAGATTTTGACATGACAAGAACTCCAAAATACAGAAGAAAGCATTTATTACCATATACAACTATCCAACCACCTACATCTTTCAAATGACTTGTGATGAGCATATACCCTTTTATCATGTAGAGAATGATCATTCTCCTGCATCATGGGAAGGGCTCTGCTGAGAGGAAGTCTGTACATGAAGTCCTACAAAAAGTAAACATATATCCCAAGCCAAATGAAAGACTAACCAAAAATACATTTTGACAATTTTTTGAATTGAGATTTGGCTTTTGGCAATTTCCAGTGTCATCATTGTACACACACAGTCACACCACAGTCAGGGCACCTTACCAAAACACATGTTCCCGCCTGGGCTGGCTTGTTCGATGTGTTCATAACCAGTGCCTGCAGTCTGCGCAGCTGTTCCATCAGAGACCTGTTGAGATAACAAGTCAATGAAAGAGCATCAGCTGAATAATATGGAAGTCCAAGCTTGGAATGGGAACATGAAGGGGAAATAGGGCTGTGGGTAGGGATGCACCGATACTAGTATCAAATATCGTTTGCAATACTGAAAAATTAGCTGGATTGGTTATCGGTTCCATGATATTGGTTAAGTTGATACTGTGGCTGGGCCTTTAATTGGATGTAATAATTTACAGGCAGATTTTGTCCCAGAATGGCTCATAATGAACTTTTGAATCTCTTGTGTAATAAGTTAACTGTGTTTTAAAGAAATAAGTGCCATTTTCTGTCCCTACACTGGCATCAGCTAATATCAAGTATCGGTAGATAGTTAAAGTCAGAGTATCTATCTTAATAACGGAGAAAGCTAAAATACTTACATGTTGCATTTTTCAAGTTGGGAAACTTTTCGTTGAAGCTCCTGGTTATGTGCATTGCAGGTAGCCATTCTGAAAAATATGACATCAATAAACAAAAGACGCATGACAAGTAACAGGACGAAATAATATGACCTTGTGTTTCAGGACTACTTTACTCATTACTCATTTATTTTGAAAATAATAACTTCTAATACATTTCACATTTTTCTTCGGATCAATTAAAAACCTAGAATTATCATTTCATACATGCAATTTTTAACAAATGTCCCATATTTAATTTCCTCATGAGCAACTGAGAAACATGAAGATGAATTTCACATTTCCAAAAGTTATCAGTGACAAAAATAATTTAATTAATACAGCATTTGAAATTCTCCTCTCAAATTGCATTAGCATATTACCCTGAAGTGGTTATGAAAAATTGAGTGAGATGGTGGTCCACCCGTGCATCCTGATCTCTTTTTGGGCTTCAAAAAGGTATGTATTCAATTCGATTCATTTTATTTTTGTAATGCCCAAAATCACAACAACAGTTGTCTTGAAGGGCGTTCATGTTTTGGTTGATGGGGGAAACCGGAGTACCCGGAGGAAACCCATCCAGACACTGGGAGAAACATGCAAAACTCCACACAGAAAGGCCTGGGCGACCCGGGGATCGAACCAAACCTTCTTGCTGTGAGGCATGAGTGTTGCCACTCACCCACCGTGCTGCCAAGATAAATATAGGCGAGTGATGACATAGTTGGAAAGACATGTGAAGCCAGTTTCGTTCCAGGGAAGCACATTAGCATAGCCCATGGCCCTTCCATACTCCACAAGGTGACTTATAATTACAAGCGATGTACAAATTTACAATCCATATCGGACCATCTCTCGTGGGTGATGGTGGTAGTAGTAGTATTAGTAGTAAAAGCAGCTATAGTGCAATACTGTGCAATCCCCAAACTCTTTATAATTTTAATTACTCCAACAGCCTGTCAAAATGATCTTTTTCTCATGACTCTGATTGTCAATGAGAGTTTTAACCCTCACCTGCTCTCCAGTCCATCTATGTACTCCTTCTTCTTCTTGCGGCTCTCCTGTGCAGACTGCTTATTGCGTATTTTTCTGCGTATTTTCTTCAGAATTCTTTCCTCATACTTGAACAGAAAACATTTGATTTCTTGTCACTGGAAGAATAGCTTTTGTCCTTGTTTTCATGGTTGTGAATCATGTTTACCTTTGTCAGTGGTAGTTGGCTGGGCAGAGTCACCCCCTCCTTTGCGAGCAGTTTCCTTTCATCTTCGTTGAGAACCAACTCCTGAA